>NC_073307.1:59469095-59775167 GCF_027595985.1 Sorex araneus
GCCAACCTGGGTTCAACCCGGCATTCCGTATAGTCCCCCCAAGTACTGCCAGGAATAATTCCTGAGTTCACAGCCAGGAGTAACCCCTGAGCATCACCAGGTGTAGCCCAAAAAGCAAAAAGCAAAGAAACAACAAACCACTCTGAGACAGAGCAAAGCTTTGGGAGTCAGTGTTGAAAACCACTGACCGATCAAGGGAAAAGAAACAGCTCTATCACTGACGCATAGGAGCTGGAGGATAGTACAGCCGGGAGGACACTGGCCTTGCACTTGGCAGATGCAGGTTCATTCCCAGGCACCCCTGAGCACCTTTAGGAGCTACTCCTGAGTGTGGTGTCAGGAGTAAACCCTGAGAACCACCAGGTGTGGCCCCCAAACAAAAACCAAACAGACAAACAAGAAAATATGAGCACAAGGGCTCCAAATCTTGATGGGTGGAGCAGTTCCCATTCTAATGATACAGGAAATTCAAAGGCAGAGATGTTTGGGACGGAGAGCAAACCGTGTGCCAGACCCTTACAGAACACATCTTTTTTCTTCCATTCACACATGACATACTTACAAATCATACTTACGCCAGGCTATAAAGACAGAACCAACAATTGCCAAAGAATGAGTCGTGGGTAAGTCCTTTGCTCATAATGAAGCTAATTTAATATTACTGCCCAGTAAATCAATTTTGAATCTCTCTATATTTGAAAATATAAAAAGAAAAGACAGCCTAGTTCATGAGTCAGAAACGAATCCAAATTAATGCTAGAAAAATTGAGAACTGCCGGGAAAGGGAAATGATACCCAGACAGGCAGGTGGTAAGCAACCGAAGGGCATTTGGGGGAGATAAATGACTTTAAACACTTATAGGAGTCAGGAACGAGATACAAACAAGGATAATCATGAAAATCAAAACCAGCTAGAGAATCTCTACAGCCTGAGGTTTCTAAACTGATGGATGTGGGCAAAGTCATGCCAGCAATTTTGAAGAACGGAGATTAAATGGACACATGATGGAGGGAAGAGATTGCTTTCCAAAGGTCTCCAAGAGAAATCCCAAATCCTTGCTGAGTCAATAGATTCAATACTTCTCAAAAGGAAACAGCATTCACAGTAAATTCTAGAGGGGATTCATCCAGGCTCTTTGCTTCGTTTTTGTTTGGGGGCCACACCTGGCAGTGCTCAGGGCTTGCACTTGGCTCTGTACTCAGGCATCACTCATGGCAGTGCTCAAGGGACCCTGTAGGGTGCTGGGGATTGAACCCAGGTTGGATGCATACGAGGCAAGTGCCCTTCCCACTGTCCTATCGCTCCAGGCCCAAAGGACCTTCTTAGTGCCACATAAACTCTTGCAGAGAATAGAAGGTGCAACGAAAAAAGGAAATATACCTTGTCTTATCTTGACAGACTAGCACAGCTGCACTTCAGGAGACACACAGGCAGCAAAAGAAGAGAATTACAAGCCGCTCAAACCCCTAGATGTGCATGAAAATCCTAAACAAAATACAGACAAATCTCATCAAGCAGCACATCAGAAAGACAGTATTTTATACCAAATAGATTCATCCCAGGACCAGAAGTTGAGAATAATATTAGAAAATCAATTAATGCCATTTATCTTCATAACAGATTGGGGAGGGGGAGAATTATCTGATAATTATAATAGATGTGGAAAGAAGCATTCAATACAATCCAACATCCATTTACATTAAAACATCTCTTAGCAAAAGGGGACTAGAAAAGACATTTCCTGATCCTCATAAATCATACACAGCCATGTGTACACACATATACACACATGCAGCTGCAAATACATGCACACACATAAACCGTGAGTAAATGTCCTACTCAATGGGGAAACATTAAATCATTTAAGATCAAGAACAATACGATATTCATCATCTGTGTTTTCAAAGTTCTAAAGTCCAAAGAAGAGCCCTTTGGACCCTGCTGCGGAGCGAGCATGATGGAAGAGCCCAAGGAAGCGCCCTTGGACTCCAAGCAGCCCACTGAACTAATTCCGGCACGGGATCGGAGAACCCACGGCGGGCTGAGACAGTGGGAACCGGGCATCCCCCAATTCTTTTAACCTCTCTCTCTCAACCCCTTCCTCCCGAGCACAGCGCAGGGTCCAAGGCTTTCTGAGCGCAAAATGGAGACGCCGAGCCTCTCTCTAGGTTTCTCCATCTTATGAGCACCATAAAAGGGTAAAAGTTTGTAGTGATGTTATTTCTGGTTGTACTTTCCCTGGACTTTATACAGAAACCCAAAACCGCACCGCGGCCACGCGACCTAATGTCATCTTAGCATCAGCAATATGTAATGGTTCCTTTTTAATGGGTCGGACTTTTGTGGGAGATCCTAACAAGAATAGTAAGTCTGTTGCTGAAATATTGAAGGCAATCAAAGTGGTAGCCATCTCTCTAGACTGAACTAAGCTATATCCCCACGCCGGCGGAGAAGAAATTTTCTTCTTTCTCGGGAAGAAACGCGGCGTGGCGTCAACCATAGTGTGATGTCCATTAAGCAAACAGACCTGGTGGCGTGGGAATGGGATATAAGGGGAAAAATTATGTACATGGAACAGTGGGACGCTGGTGGAATCTCGAGCCGGAGCCGATACCAGCGCAAGACCTTTGGTTCCAGAAACTGCTTGCAGACACTCTACTAGACTATCAACTAAGCCAGAGCCCCACGCCTGCTGATGACGGGAAATAACCATCCTTTTCGGTTTTTTTTCCCTTTGTCAGGCAGCGTGGCAATTACTAAACAGGCGAGAACTCGGTGGCTCGGGGCAAGGGGGAAAAAGAAAAGTTATGTAACAAACAGCGGGACTTAATATCTCTATATTCTTAGCAGTGGAGAACTATCAAATGCCTCCTTGGCAATAGGACTGTCTTTTTCTTTTTTTGGGGAAACCCCAACAACGGTAGTGAGTTGTGTGTTGAAACATAGAATGTAATCGAGATAAAGCGTAAACGAAGTGAAATTTATCACTTACAACGGTGGGGACTGGGGAGGTGGGACGGGGCGGCAGGTATACTGGGGGGATTGGTGATGGAAGATGGGCACTGGTGAAGGGAAGGGTGTTTGAGTATTGTATAACTGACATGATCCTGAGAACTATGTAACCCTCCACATGGTGATTCAATAAAATTAAAAAAAAAAAAAGTCCAAAGAAGACATAGCACTCGGCAATAAAGGAAGTGCCCCTTTCCCTGTGACAGCCATGATGACCTGCATGAGAAGGGCTTCGGTCCATAAGCACGAAATTGCCCAGGCATGAGGCTCATGTGAGAGTCAGTCTCTTTCCATCAGTGATCATTTTAAATGGAAGCTTAAACTATATCATTTTAGAATAATATAGGAATCCACAGATATATAAATGATTTAAGAAGAAAATTAGTGAGGCCGGAGTGATAGGACAGCAGGTAGGATGCTTGCCTTACATGTGGCTGACCTGGGTTCAATCCCCCAAATCCCATATGGTCCCCCGGGCACTGCCAGGAGTGATCCCTCCTGAGTGCCGAGCCAGAAGGAACCCCTGAGCATCGCTGGGTGTGGCTCAAAACCAAGAAAAACAAAGAAGAAAATTAGGATGTGAAGTGGACCCTCTGTTATACAAAAAGCAAGCCAGAAACTTTATGAACACTACTGAAGACCTTGACATCAAAGGAAAATCTAACTTATAGAATATGTGTTGAGAACCTCCTTAGCGGGATTGGGTGTCGGAGAGATGCCATTTCCCCCGTACAGCTGTATCATCGTAATGAAATCCCAACAAATATTTCAAGAAGGATTTGTGTGTTTTGATTCCCCAATTAGACAAACTGCTGCTAAAGGCATGAAAAACACCAAGAAGAGACTCTCTGTGCCCCAAGGCCCTCTCCAGGGCACGGCCCCAAACAGCCCCCACCATCCACCTCTCACCTCCCATCCCCGCAGCTCCCCGAAACCCCCAGACTCCTGGGAGTACCCTAAGCACACAGACGGAAACTGAGTCCCAGGGTGGGAAAGAAGACTCGGGAAATGCATCAGACAGTGCTCCTCTCTCAGGAGAACTTGGGGAGTTTCCATCTCAACCTCAAGAGAGTGTTGTCTCTGGGGCCCAAGAGATAGCAGAGAAGGTGAGCACTTGCCTTCCACACAGCCAGTCAGATGTGATCCCTGCACCCCAGATAGTCCCCCGAGCTCCCCTGGGAGTGATCCCTGAGCACAGAGCCAAGAGTAAGTCCTGAGCACTGCTGGTGTGGCCCAGAAACCAAAACCAAATCAAACAACAACCAAAAAAAGATTCTGGATAAGAACTGCAGGATGAAAGTAGGTAAAGGAATAAACATGATAACCTCTTAGTACTTGTATTGCAAACAATAAAGCCCAAAAGGAGAGAGAGACAGAGACAGAGGAGGAAACTGGGACATTGGCAGTGGGAAATGTACCCTGGTGGAGAGACGGGTATTGGAACATTGATTGGCTGAAACCCAATCATGAACAGCTTTGTAACGTGTATCTCATGGTGATTTAATAAAAACTAAAAATAAATTAAGTATCCTATTCATAAGTAAAAGGAAAAAGGAAAAAAAAGAAGAAAATAGTGTTTTCAACATCGGTAGGTGAGGGGTTAAAACACGCCCACGCCTTCGGACATCCGAGTTCTGGGCTCACGGTCCAGGGGGCAACCCTGCTTTCCTCCGAGGACCTCCCCAGATGACACCCCTCTCTTGAGGGGACACCCACGCCCTCCTGTTGAGACCTGAGCTCGCGCCCGCGCTGGGATGAGACCCTCCAGCTCAGCCTTTTCATTCCTGGAGCTCCGCTGCCGCTGCCCTTGCTCAGCGCCTCTGGCGTCCCTAACCCAGCAGCTCGTCTGAGTCCAAGAGCCGAAGCGTCTCAAAGCAGCACACGTGGCGGTGGCGGGCACGGGGACAAGGCAGGCGCGATTCGAATAACTCGAAGTCAATAATTCATAAACGATAATGTATTATTAATCAATTACTGGGGCCTGAACAACACTTAATGAGATTAAGCTGATCGCGGGCTGAACTGCTGGGCCCGTATTGATTTCATCGGCGTGTTTAATTACGCTGTGGAGGCCCTGCCGGCTGCCTGCTCGGACGGACGGGCAGAAACCAGACCAGACGGCCCTGGCAGACGGGTTAGCGGGCGCGCTTCCCTCAGCCAAGAGCCAGGACAAGGAAGGGCGCAATCGCCTTCGCGGGCCAGCTCCGTTTCCATCCCTGGCACTGCCCGGTCCCGGGACTACCACCCAGTGTGGCCCCCAAAGAAGCAAACAAAAGCAGCAAAGAAGAACTCTGCTTGCTCCCGAATGAATACTCAAGAGTCCTGGGGTACCTGGGGATTCTGTGGAATTCGGTCCAAAACAGCGACCATCTCTGCTTCCTACTAGAGTGTCCCTCCACCGCCCCCAACACTAGAGGCCCAAGTACTGAGCGACAAAGAAGCCCGGGAAGGGTTGAGTCCAGTGCCCACCCCGCCCCCAGCACAGTCTCCCAGACTCCCTGATGTTGGTCAAACAATCTCCATCCCCGCTGGCCCCCTGCGGCGGTACCTTCTGGAAGCTGGCCAAACCGCTGCTCTCAGCATCCGCCCTTGTGGGGACCATTTCCACTCTGGGTCCTCTCAGGGGCTACAGTGATGCCCTGTCTGTCCTGTCCGGCTGTCTCCCTGGGCTCTGCCTGGGTGCCTAGCTCTGTTCTGGGAGAGGAAGGGGGTGTACGTGCCAGCTAGTTGGGCACACGCCCATCCAGGGCCCAGACGGCTGAGGTGCAGCGGGGAGGGCGTGCACAGAGTCCTCAGGGCCGTGTGCAAACCAGCCTGCTCCACGCGGCAGGTGGCCCGTGTACATGACCCCAAGGCAGGGCCCCCTCCCCAGGGCCCCAGGCCTCCGAGTCTGCACTTCAGGACAGTCGACAGGAACCTAGAGAAGAGCCGTGTGTCCAAGCACTCGGGACTCCCTGCGCTGGCTCTGCTGCGAGGGGTGTGGGGCACACGAGGTGGGTCTTATCCTTGTTCTGAGAATTCCTTCTAGAATCTCCAGCCCTCATTAAAACGCGTCCTTTTTACTGGGGTGGGGGGCGTTTTCCTTCCTAGGGCTAGTGTCCACCTGATACGTGGATGAACCGTGGTGGCCAGCCTCTCTGAGTCTCATTATGCATCAGGGTGAATGCTCGGGCTCCCATGCTCCTGCTGATGGACAGGGCCAGCGTGGACGGGGCCAAGTCCTGGGGCCAAGATCTCCACTCCAGGCCAGCAACCCACAACCCTCCTAGTGGAGCCACCACCAAAATGCTCAAAGCAAGTGCGAGGCTTTGGGGTTGTTCTTTTTCCAGACGTCCTTCGAAATGCGGAGCCCGTCTGAGATAGATCCACAGAGAGCTAGAGCCACTGAAAGTCAGGGGGCACCAGCGCCGCGTCCCCCATGGACGCCAGCCAGCCAGGAGGCCCCCAGCATGGGGGACACCCGAGTCCCCCAGAGGGCCAAGACCAGCCCCATGCCCCTCGCACCCCTCGATGCAGAGCGGGCAGTCCCGGATGCTCGGACACATGCCTGCTCTCCAGCTCCCTAAGCTTATTATTTTTCTTTGTTTTTGTTTGGGCAGTGCTCAAGGCTGACTCCTGACTCTGTGCTCAGGGATCACGCCTGGCGGGCTCAAGGGATTATTATATGGGGTGTCAGGGATCCAACCAGGTCAGCTAAGTGCCCTCCCCGCTGATCCATGTCTCCGGACCCCGGAGCCCCTAATTTTAGACTGTGGCTCCCGCCAACAGCAGCCTCCCACGTGGCAGAGGCTGACGCTCAGGCCTTTTCCAATACAACCACCGAATCCTGGCCCCAAAGACTCCCCACTGAAGTGCTCATCAATAACAGAGCAGGGCTTGACTGGGGTGACAGCTCCAAGGGGGAGGGGTCTGGCCTGCGCAGAGGGGCCTTCCCTGTGGGGAGGGGCTTGCCCTGGGAGCAGGTGCAGGTCTGCTCTGCAGGGAGGGGTCTGCCCTGCATACTGCATTGGAACCCTGAGCCAGGAGTAATGCCTGAGCATTGCCAGGTGTGGCCCAAAATCAAAACAAAAGAAAACAGAAAAATCACAGAGCAGGGGTCAGGGAGGCAGGCTCCGGGAGAGGCACAAGTGAGCAAGGCCCCATCACGGCACCACACCCTGAGCGGCAGCTCTGCAGGCCTCCAGCCCTCCGGGACAGAGCATGAGGCACCAAACAGGAGCCCTAAAGGGAAGCAGAGCCTCGAGGTCCTCAAGGGGCATCGATTCCAAGGCTGAGGGGTCTGCTCCACGCTGTAAGAGCATCTGCACACTCAGCCCTGGAACCCCGAGTCACCCTGACACGGCCACACAGCACAACGGCAACAACAGGTCCCACAGACCAACGCCCCTCGCAAACACACGGCAAGTCTGTCCTGGTCTGAGCTACAGGACCGACTATAACGTGCAGCGCTCACCTTGCATGCGGGCGAACCCAGTTTGATCGCCAGCACCCCAGATGGTCCCCTGAGCACTACCGGGAGTAATGCCTGAGCACAGGCCGGGAGGAAGCCCTGAGCACTGCCGGGGGTCCTGACCAAGTAGTTGCTCTCTGAAACACGCGTTTGGATGAGCCATGGGAAGTCAATGCGTTTGGACAGGTCCTATAAGAAAATCATTGTCTGGGTCACGGATGGCGCAAACCCTCAGCACAGTGACACTTTGGACACAGCTTTCTCGAGGACGTGCACAGAGCTCGGAAGACAGCAGGGCAGTGACTGGGCAGATGCCACACTTCCCCCCATCAGAAGCAGTGGGAAACAAAATGAAAGAAAAAATAAAGCAGAAAGAAATCATGCAAAATAGAAACAATAAAGCAAAAGTTTAAAACAGAAACATCCCAGGATAAAACAAATTCAGACGCTTCTGGCGGGTGGTGGGGGTTGGTGCGTTCAGAGACGCAGCAGGGACTGTCCCCCCCCCCCTTCCTTTCCCAAGAACACATCACAGCTGGGGCAGTGAGGTGGTGGGGGGTGGGGTCTGTGCAGAGGCCGGCTGGCGATGCAGGCCTGGCATGCTCCAGACCAGTGAGTCACGCACTCAGGGGCACAGGGGGAACCCGCACATGCCCTGCCCGCAGCTGCCCACTGGCAGCCTCGTACCTCCTCTATTAGGGGACTGTCACCCAGTCCACATCAGACACCAGCTGGACCCCTCCCCACAGGCCCCGCGGGCAGCACAGCCACCACCCACCGTCACATTAGTGGCCGCGGTGCGTGCAGCGTCCAGGGCCCCTGGACCCCGACTTCAGCTCCCGGAGGGCTCTTCAGAGTCCAGCAAACAAGCACATTAAAAGCTCGCAAGAGTGTTTAACAGGCTGCTCCAGACAGAACTTGCCGGCGAGAGCGGGAGGGCGCGCTGGGATGAACTATGGCAATGCTGCGTCTGAACAGGGACTTCCCCTCACTCGACTTTCACCACTATAAGGAAAAGGCGATGATAGGAGAATCCACTAAAAAAAGAGGGAAAAAACCATAACAAAATATACAAAAGCAACCGGCCGGGCAGAAAGAGCTGCCAGACGCCCTAGCCCCCCTCGCTAACCATTTCCGACATGAAGGACGGACAGCTAACGAGCATTGTCCCGATACGTGAGGGCGCCTGGTCATCTGTGTCAAGACAGATCACCCGGAAAGCGGGCATGGGGCCTTTCCGTAAGCTACTCGTAGGGAAGAAAAACAATGACAAACACTGAGAAAGGCAGAACTGGGGAGTCTGCTTGAGGAAACTAAAGTGGGAACAACTCTCGGTTTCTGTTTGGTCGGTGGGCACGAGGGCCAGGCAGGTCCAGGCCCTGGGCAGCTCGGACACTTTCTGCAGGAGGGTTTGAACTGCCCCACTCGCAGAATTCCTGCCAAGGATCCTCTGGTGCTGTGGCCCCAACACAATCGTCTGTAAGCTCATTGGAATTTATTTTAATCTAAACACTCAGCAGGTCTGAGTCCCCATAATTGCGCATGAGTGGACGAGAATATGCCCGGGTCTGCATATGTGTATGGATGTGTGGATGCAGGTGTGAGCGAGTCTGTGAGTGTGTGCATGCGTGTATGTGTGTGCATGAATGTGTATATGCATGTGTTTGAATACATGTATGCATGCATGAATATGTATGTGCATGAATGTGTATGCATGTGTGTGACTATGTATACACATGAGTCTGTGTGCATGTATGTGCCTATGTGTATGCCTATGTGAATATGTGTGTGGGTGTGTGTGCATGTGTGAATACACACCTGTGTGTGAATATGTGTACACATGAACTTTGTGTGTGTATGTACGTGTGCTTGTGTGCGTGTGTGCAAGGTGGGTGAGTGGCGTCTGGATGAGGCCTGGGAAGGGAAATGTCCAACCCAGGAAGGGATCCGTGGCAGACCCAGGACAAGTCCCAGGGAGTGGTCAGCCAGGCCCAGTGGTCAGCAGATACACAATCAGCCCACAGGAGGCGGTCGAGGGTGAAGCACGGGAAGGCAGGGGGTGCAACTGGAAGACCTACTTGTCCAGGAAGGCCAGGTGAAGCCCCTGAGAGAGACATGTGGGAATGCGGCCCCGAGGGCCACACGCCTTCTCATCCCGGGGGCAGAGAGCGGGGGCCTGGGAGTGAAGATGCAGTGGGGTGAATCTGAGTTCCACCATCTCCTCTCAGCTGACATTTCCTCAGGTCTCCACTTAAAGGTGGAGATTAAAAATGTGAATCACGGAGCTAGAGTTAGCACAGGGGTCAAGGCATTAGCCTGGCACGGGGCTGATCCAGGTTCAACCTCTGGCACCCCAGATGGTCTCTCGAGAACCGCAGGTGTGTCCCCCAAGGGCAGAGCCAGAAACAAGCCTCAGCCACCCAAACAATCCTTTTTCTTGGCCCTCACAAAGCTGTAGAGTGGAACAATTCATCGTACTTGAACAGTCTGGAGACAGTTAACCACCTCACAAGATATCAATGACTGCATCTAAGAAACGGGCCAGAGGCTGGAATATTTCAAGCCAGGCTCAGCTGGGGCGATGGCCGCATCTGCTCCCCGAGTGCCGTCGACGTTTCAGAATTGAGAAAACTCTAATTGAGAAAATCCTTCAGTTAATGCCAACTTTGTTTTCTTTCCCGTGGAAGTAGATGATTCTATTTTATAGTTTATTGACTTCATAATTACATCGAGCCTGAGTTCCTACATAAATGACAAGTCTCTGAAAAGGAACCGAGACTGGGCATCACCTTCTCCCTGTCTCCTCTGCTGTCAGTGACCCCTTGACCATCTCGACTTGTCACCCGGAGCAAAGATGCTGCCCCCTCCCCTTCTGGCACCCATCCCTTCCAACTGACACATTGCTCCTAAAGCCACTTTCTTCCTCCTGCTCGTCCCTCTGGAACCTCTCCCCCATCCACGTGACTGATGCTGTCCTTCCCTGGACCATCGCTATGCTCTGGACATGACTCCAAACCCTTCCCCCGCCTCCCCGCTGCCTGCCCCGTGAAGGAGGCGTCGCTGTCACCCGCCATGTAGAAATGACACAATCATCTCAACGTCTTCTGGGACATCTCTGAGCTCTGTGCTGGAACCCCGCACACACCAGAATCTGGGCTCTCGGACGGTGAGGAGGCCTCTGATTGGCCTGGGGCCTTCCCTACTCACAGGGCGTGTTCTTCTATGTCACTGCCATAAAAATTTACTGCCAGATCAATCTGATACTGTCAGCTCACGACTGCCTGGGGAGAAACTCTCTCCACCGAGACCCATCACCGTCCAGACAGACTCACTGCGCCCTGTTGGCTGGGCCCCCACAATCCTCGGTCCACCGCCCCGAGACGTAGAGATCTCACGTGCCCTGACCCGCCCTCCCCTTACATGCTAGCTCTCCCCGCCCCACCCCTGTTTCTTCACACGTCGACATCTGATTTCACATCAAAGGGCATGAGTGTTTTGTTATCCCAAACCAGGGGCCACCACCACCTTCCGCTCTGCTACTGGGCACTCTGGGCCACTTGGTTCCATGTGAGTGTCCATGCGCGGAGGCCAGCAGAGCCGAGGGTTCTACCCTCCGTCCCCCCTCATGCTCCCAGGACCCCTTGCCCGGGATGACCAGGCCAAAGCAGCAGAGAGGACACCTTCAACAGTGCCACTGGCCTGAGGTCAGGGGTTTGTTTTGGGGGGCTGTTTGTTGGGGGCCCCGATGTACCGCCCTGCAGACTAGAGCAGAGAGAGGAAGAAAACCCATTTGAGCGGCTGGTTTGTCACACGCCTGCTTTTGGGTCCTCTCAAGAAAGACTCAACTGGTTCTTCAAATCTCTTTCACGTCCCCAACTAAGTGCTGGAAGGGACTCGGGCCACGAGGACCACCGTACATGTGAGGCCCCTGATTTCAGCCCATGCATGAAAGCTCCCCCAGCACCTCATGGGCCGTTCCAGTCCCTGCACAGGAGAATTTGCTGCATCTCCACATGACCTTTCCACCTCAAATGCACACTCAGACACACAGAGATACACACATCCACACACACGCTTGCAAACACACAAAGCATACTCACACATGCAAACATGTGTGCACTTACACATGCAGAGAATGCTCACTCAAAACACCCACATGCAAACATGTGTGATGTACACACACAAAAATATGTACCGGCATAATATTCACATGTGTGCACACATGGTTGGATTTTAAAATGTCTACATATGCACACATGTACATATACATATATGTACATATATGTGTGCACATATATGTACATGTACATATATGTGCATATACATGCAGATACACATTCATATCCAGGCACACGTACACAGCAGAGACCCATGATACATGGACATTACACGCATACATGCATGCACATGCATACACGTGCTCGCCGCCCGGAGCATAGGAATGGTGCGGTGAGGATGAGCTAGTCCCCTCTAGCTGACTGTTCTCATGGCCCTCGCCCTGGGTGCCTAGAGAGACGGGATCTCAAGGTAAGTAAAGGGCACAGTTCAGCTTCTCTAATTCTAACTCCCGTTCTTAAAACTGTCCGCAGAGAGCAGGCTGCATGCTCGGGTGGTTAATACTCGCCGTGCTAATACTCCCACAGGCAGCAGGGCACTGTGGGAAAGGAACGGGGCTGGTCAGGAGAGAGTCCCGGGCAGCTGAGGGCAGCCGCTGGCCTAAGTCACCCCCCGCCGGGCTGTCTGGGCTGCAGGAACTTTGAAGCTGGGGACCCAGTGATCACAGGTGGCTGCCTTGGGAGCAGCGCACGACAACGTCCACGGCTATGGTCCAGCGCTGCCCCGCCCACCCCCACAGCCCGCTCCCCCGCCCGCTCAGACCTGATGGAGTGTCTGATGAGACGCCAGGGCCAGGAAGGATGGGAAATGATTTGCGAAGGAGCCAGAAGGGGGATTCTATGACTGTGTGTTTTTCCACTCGGTTCTAATTTAAAACCACTTACAAGTGACAACTCCCAACCCCGGGCAGGTGCCGAGCGGCAGCTTATCACCCCCTGGGGACCCCGTGCCTGTGAGTCTCTGTTCTGAGGAGAGCTATTGTCTTCCCAGGAAAGGCATTTAGCATAATGGCAGGCTGAACAGAACATTGCTTTTGTGAGAATATTTTTTAAGGAAAAGAAAAAGGGGATGGTGTTCTTTCACAACTAAAAGCGGCCCCCGCCCCCTCCCCCCACCCCAGGAGGCAGTGACGGGCGGCCCGCGGCTCTCCCCCACCTGCATCGTCCCAGGTCCCACTGTCCCTCAGCTCTGCCCTCCTCCCAGGACACTCTCCCTGCCCTGAGTCCTGAGGGTGTCTCGGCTGGCCCTGGACGGGCTGCAGGCTCAGGAGCTGGGCGGGGGATGTAAGGCTCCCCCTGCCAGGCGAGTCTGCACTGAACCCTCGCTTGCCTGTGGGTGCAGGAGGAGGTGGGGAATGCCAACGGGACCTCCCCGACGTCTCTGTGGCCCTCAGACCCTCAGGCTGGTGGCGCTCTACCCTTCCTGCTTCCCACTGCAAGGGGCCTGAGCAGGGGAGATGGGACCCGACCTCACACTTCGGGCTTCTCCCAGGCCTACCAGGGCTCATACTAACCCGGCCCCCAAGAGGCTCTTAGCACTCCCAAGTCTGAGAAAGCAGATGTGTGTGCATGCATGTGTGAGGCGGCATGTGCTCATTCATACACACGTGTAGGGGTGAGAACTCATGACGTGGATGTGTGCACACATAGCAGATACATGTGTGTGCATGTGGACAAATGTGCGAGCCTATCCACCAACACGCACTGGCACATGCACAGACATGTGTGCACAAGTATGCACACACATGTGTGTATGTGTGTGGGCACATATGCAGTCAAGGGCATATACGTGGCTCATGAATGTATGTACCACAAAATGTCAGGGAGTGTATGTATGTATCTACATGTGAGTGCAAGGATGTGCGCAGATACGAGCCCATGGGCACACACATGCACCCATCCACATGAACATGTATGCTCATGTGCACACATGTATACACACAAGTACTTGCATGCATACACATGTACATGGTATATATGCATGTATCCACACATGTACCTACATACATATGACAATATACATGCACCCATGTACACGCTCACTCTCCCTGGGGGCTGGGCCTGCAGCCAAGCACTGCCTATTCTGTGGCCTCTGGCATGCTGGTGGCTGTGATCAGGCCACGGGATTCGAGTCCCAGAAAGCAGCAGAGCCATTTCCTGGTGGCCCGCAGTTCCACCCCACTGGTGGGGAGACCAGCCCCTGCCCTCTGTGGACCTTCCTGTGAAGGCGTGTGTGGGCCCAGCCCGGTCATCTCGGGCACAGTGAGAGGACACCATGCCCTTGCCCTCAGCTTTCCTCAGGGCCAGGTGCTCGTGGACAAATTGCTTCCTGCTGAGGCAGATGCGGTTTCCCAGGTCAGGCGAAATACTTTCAGGAAAACAGATTTTCAGACCAAAATTACTTCCGAAAAGCCAATCAAATGGAGCACAGTTCCCAGGAGCATCCTGAGCCCATGGCTTGTCCTCTGTCCCCACAGCCTGGCTCCTGCTCGTGGCCCAGGTGACCATCCAGCCAGGAAGGAAAGTCTGAGCACAGATGTGTCCTCAGGGGGTGAGAGAACGCTGACACAGATCCGGACTAAAGCAGGTTAATGGCACCCAGAAATGGAAGTGGCACCCATCCTGGGGGCAAGCAGGTGATGGGCCCCCCTGTGCCATATGGGGGTCTTTCTGGTCTTAATCAACAGATGGAGTTTGGGGGCTTCATAGGAAGTCACGTGTTCAGGGTCGGACTCACAGATGCAGGTGGCTGTGATCAGACAGGAAGGGGATCCTGTCGGCCACTTCCCCTGAGGGACCCCGGGGACACCAGAACCTGCCGAGCGCCATCTCATTCCACGGCGTGCCCATCCTGGCTGTCCCCGCAGAGACCCAGGGCAGGGCATGGCTGGAGGCGGGGGCCCTTCCTGCCTGCGTAGGTTAGGGGGCACCCACCCTGGCCACCACCAGCTTGGTGGCCTTGGATGGGTAATTGGGGTCCAGGCAAAATACCAGCTCAAAGCTTCAAGACCGTTTCACAACTTCATGGTGGTCACAAAAGAGCACTGGACAAAGAGCCAGAGCCATGAATGAGTGTCCCCGCTCACTGCCCCAGACGCCTGGGATGGTGGTTCAGTGTCGAGACTCACAGTGCACCCCTGACAGCCACCAGCGACTGATTCCCACCAGGGCACTGCCCACGACTCTGCAGCTGTGAGAACCATTGTGTGTGACGCAGCCGGGAAGCGCTGATCCTCGGCTTAGCCGAGCACTCACGGCTAGTTCCGAGCAGCTACTCGGCCCAGGATCTCGGCCGGCTCCCAGCTGTCTGGGACAAGGTCGGGCACTGAATACCCACCAACCAACCTGCTGAAGCAGAGGGGCAAATAGAGAGCACAGCCACCTGCCAGGGCACCTGGCGGCCACTGGCTCTTCTCGGACGCCTTGGACATGCAGCCGGCAAACACAGGCCACCCATGGCCCCGGGCTCTGCACCACTGGGGAAACTCATCACGGCAGCCGGCGCACACAGGGGCTCGGGGAGTCTTTATTATTACTACGGCATTCTTAGGCGCGTTAATTCAGCATGGTGAACACTTGGTGATTAGCCAGGGTGTCAGGCATCGATTGTCGGGTGCTGATGGGCTGTGAGAAATTACATTTCCCACTGCTGGATCACTAAAGGCAGTGAGCACTGCAGGGGGAGGCGGGGCGGCCTCTGGGGGGCACAGCAACCCTTCACCCTCAGCCTTCCCTTCTTCTCCCCTGCCCCCAGCACCAACTCTGCTCCCCAGCAACCCTGGCGGGTCAGGAGCACCCATGAAGACAGTGTCAGAGTACACGCAATTGTGAGCCTCAGGCATGAGCCCTGCGACCACGCCACCCCCGGGCACCGCCAGGAGGCCTCCCAACATGCAAAAGCAGAAGAGTAAAGTGAGAATGAAAGTGGGACATGGGAAAGTCACACTCATGCTTGAGGGCACGAAGTGGGCAACTGTGTGCCTATGTGTGCCTGTGTGTGCCTGTGTGTGCCTGAGTCTATGTGTCTGCGTGTGCCTGTGTGTCTGGTGTGTCTGTGTGTCTGTGTGTGCCTATGTGTCTGTGTGTGCCTGTGTGTCTGTCTGTGTCTGTATGTCTTTGTGTGGCTGTGTGTGTCCGTATGTCTGTGTATGCCTGTATGTATCTGTGTGTGTCTTTGTGCACCTGTGTGTGTCTGTGTTAGTATGTGTCTGTGTGTATCTGTTAGTCTGTGTCTGTGTGTGTATCTGTGTGTGCCTGTGTATGCCTGTATGTGTCTCTGTGTGTCTATGTGTCTCTGTGTCTATATGTGTCTGTGTTTCTGTGTGTCTGTGTCTGTGTGTCTGTGTGTCTGTGTGTGTCTCTGTGTATCTGTGTTATCTATATAAGTCTGTGTGCCTGTGTGTCTGTGTGTATCTGTGTATGCCTGTGTATTTGTGTGTATCTGTGTGTGCCTTTGTGCGTAATGTGTGTGCCTATGTGTATCTGTGTGTGCCTGTGTGTATCTGTGTGTGCCTGTGTATTTGTGTGTGTCTGTGTGTCAGTGTGTCTGTGTGTGCCTGTGTGTGTAACTGTGTGTCTGAGTGTGTCTGTGTGTCTGTGTGTATCTGTGTGTCTGTGTGTATATCTATGTGTCTGTGTGTGTCTGTGTGTCTGTCTGTATGTGGCTGTGTGTGGCTCTGTGTCTGTGTGTCGGTATGTGGCTGCATGTCTGTATGTGTCTGTGTGTAACTGTGTGTCTGTATGTGTGCCTTGCTTGTCTGTTCTCCATGTGTGTCTGTGAGCGTGTCCCTCTGTGGGTCTGAGCTGTGTCTCTGTGTATTCGAGCCTGCGTCCATGCCTTGTCAGCCCTCGGCCCCTGTGGAAACCCGCCCAGGGCATGTGTGCCAGGCCCACCCCCTCCCCGGCCTGGCTGCCTGCACAGTAGGTGGGTTTGGGGTGCAGAACAGGGGGCCAAGCCCCGTAGCAGAGGAAGAAACATCCTGAGGCTCCCCTCCCCGGACGCTGACCTTGCAGCTCACCCGCTGCGGCCACGCGCCCGCACTCCCGGACAGCTGCAGCCCTGCCACAGTACTCACGGAGCTGGTCCAGGTGGGCCCCGCCGGGCCCCTCGGGCATGGCCGTGATGGTCACCAAGGGGCAGGCGTTCTCCCCCAGCGTCCGGCAGAGCGTCTCCCGCCGGAAGTAGACCTGCCTGGGGTCCACGCTCTGTTCCAGGAGGTCGAGGTGAGTCTGGGGCAGGAGAAGCAGCGGGAGGGGCCGTCAGGGTCATGGCTGTTGGTGACACAGACACCCCCGCGCCCCTGAGCCCTGCAGGGGCTCACACCCAGGGACAGTCCCTGAGTGGCCACGTGTGCCCTACACCCATGGCAAAGACCAAATTCTGCTTCCGGGGCCCCGGGCAGGGGCGGGGCAGGGGACGGGCCCTTCTCGGGTACAGGCAGAAGACAGAGAGCGAGTGTTGGGACCCCTGGGGGGCGCTGAGGAGCGCCACGGCACAGACACACACAGACCCAGGGAGGGACTCTGGTGGGGCCGAGGGTCGCCCCTCTCCCGGGCCCCCTCCCGCTCCCCCTCCAGGATGGAGCTGCCTCGTGCTGGAGAGGGGAGGGAAACCAGGCAGGCATTGGGAAGGGACGGAGCAAGCGTCTGCGCCGGCGTGGGCAGGGTCCAGACGCTGGACGCTTGGCAGCTGGGGCGCCTCTAGGCCAGAGCACGGAGCAGAGACCCCGGGGACGCAGCCAGCAACCTGCCGCAGCTGCCAAGGACCGGAACCTTCTGTCTCCGACGGGAGAGGAAGCTCAGCACCCGTCCCCTTGATGCTGTGCATTTCGGGGGTGTTCAGGGTTTCGAGGGGCCACACAGGGTCAAGACCTTAGGCGCCACTGTGCAGTGCTGTCTCGCCCAGGGGCGTCTGGGGGGTCCTGCACACGCCCCCTCAGAGCCACTCCAGCCCCTCAAAACCCTGCGGCCAAGCTTCCAGCTATGGACCCGGGACTTACAGGGGCAGCTGAGTGCAGCCAAGTGCTGCAGTGGCGAGAGGGACGGAGGACCGGGAAAGGAGCACCAGGAAAGGAGCACCAGGGGAAAGTGGTTATTGTTGAGTGTGTTATTTTATTTTTTTTGCTATTGAGTGTGTTATTAAGTGAGTGTCTTTTGGGTGTGTGTGGCATGTGTGTTATATGTGTATGTGTGTACGTGGTGTCTGTTACATGGGTGGTTTGCATGTGATGATGCGTGTGCTGTGTGTGTGGTATGTGGTATGTGTGTGATGTGAGTGATGTGTGCTATATGTGGTGTATGTGGGGGGTATATATGTGTGTGGGTCAGTGTGCTGTGTATGTCCATGTGCTACAGTGTGTAGTCCATGTGTGGTATGTGTGTGTGTGTGTACAAAGCTATTCATGGACATGTGTGTACACCAAGAACCTTCTGGACTGCACTTCCGTCTCACCACAGATGCCAGCAGGGAGGAGGGTGGGACGGGTACTACCCCAGGGGACACGAGAGCAAACAGTAGACACACCCAGATTTGCAAGTGCCAAGGCCACATCCTTTCCCCGATGTGACTGAAACACCTGCCCACTGCCCCCAGATAAACGATGAGAATAAACTCTGGTTAAACAATTCTAGGTCTAGATGACAAGGAACATATGGTTGCTACTTGATAGAAACACAAAGAAATCATCTTTAGCGGGGAAAGTATGCTGCTGGTCCGAGAGAGAAGCATGGGGAAACGAGGTCCATCAAAGCATTCGGGCTTCCAGCTTCACAGACACAGTGACACGGTCTAACCGGGACCTGGGAGTGGAGGACCCCTGCACCCCTGAACATCCCCATGAGGCCAGGTGTGCTCTCTGAAGGCCTCGGGTCTGCGATCTGGTCGAACTTTGGTGAATTTCTGGCTTGCTCGGAAACTTTTGCTGGTGCCCAGTCTCCACAGGCTCCCCTCCTGAGCCGCTGGGCCCTTGGGGTCATCTGCCCACATTCAAGAGATGCTGAGGGCTAGAAAATATGAAGCCTGCACCTCACTTCCCTGAGATTCTGGTGAAAACATCACCTCCTCCCCCTCAGCTAGCCCTCCTACTCGACAACTCTATCCCGCAGGGAGCACTCAGTTCCAGCATTGTTGCTGATGGAGAAATGCAGGCTGCGGGGGGAGGGGGTCTTCGGTTTGGTTTTAGGGCCACATTAAGTGATGCTTAGTGCTGATTCCTGGCACTGCATTCAGGGATCTCTCCTGGCAGGCTCGGGGGACCACATGGGATGGCAGGGATCAAACCCTGGTCAGCCGTGCGCAAGGCAAGCCCAACCCCTGTGTTATTACACAGACCTCGAAATGTGCATTTTAAGGACTGAAAAGGCGTCACTCATAGAATTATAAATTGTCGTGTGGCAGGGAGTCGGGGGGAAGCCTGGTCTGTCATGTTTCCCAAGGGAAAAAGAAATGAAGGAGGGAGGGAGGGAGGGAAGAATATAGCAAAAGCAGATGACAAAAATTATAAGTGTAAAGCAGATTGATCCACCTCGATAAATGATGAAAACCTTGCATTCTTTTTGAAATCCTACTACATGCTGTCTGTCTGAGGTCGTTAAAGAGCAAAAACAACATGGCGTGTAGGGAAAATACTCCTAAATTACCTCTTTATTTTGTTTGCTGCTACTAAGATAATTCAAAAAGAGAAATATTGAAACTAAAAGGATAAGCAAACATAAATTATATAGGCATGGCAACAGTAATACTGTAATATATGACAAAGTCATATTCAAGACCAAGTGCATTAAATGGGACTTAAAAATCTTATTATGATAAAGGGCACAATTCACAATGAACATATAAAACTCATAAATCTTAAGAATCAAATAACACGGGATAGAAATATACATGGCAGAGGGTGCAATAATAGACTCAGAGAGAAAGAGTTGAAGACAGTGCCTCTGCCTTAAATAAATCAATTGTGTAAAAATAATGATGGAGAGTATTTGAACAATATTGTTTTTATCAGTGTGTGTCAAACTTCATACAGAGAACATCCTTCATTTTTGTCTCAGCATCCCCTGGAAGTGTAACAAAAATTAATCATATCCCGAGCCATCAAAAATTTCACCGGTCCCCCTCCCTGGCTCTAGAAGTGAAAATAGGACGAACCGTATTTTCCAACAACTGAGTGAAGTAAGACATACATAAAGATGGATTTTTAAAACAGCCGATATCGAGCGTTTAGGACACAGCCCAACGGCCTTCTGAAGCGGCTCGTGGGAAACCCAGGGCATCAGGAGGAAGTCAATGGCCAATGCGCGTCACTAAAGGTGCTGACCAGCACCTCTCAACTGGCGACCACATGGAACATCAATGAGAATGCACCAGAGCTGGGGGCCAACCAGCAGGGTGGGGTCGGTGGGGCCCAGGGAGAAAACTAGGTGGGAAGGGAACATGGACAGGGAAGGGTCAGCAATGCTGCTTCTGCACATCATCTGTCATCAACAGCTGCTTGGGGTTGTTATTTTAATTTTTAATTTTATTTTTATAAAGTTGGCAGAGTCTCTTGCCCCCGTGCCTGGTGTCTTCACCGCGGCCCCTTGGAGGGGGCGGGTTGAGTTTCCCTCCCCGCCCTGAGCAGAGCCCTGTAGCCAAAGACCTCCAGAACCCAGCCACAGCCATGGCCAAGGCCACTCTCCACACGTTTGGATGAGCCTCACACATGAAGGAACCAACAAAGGAACCCAGGTGTGCAGGACCCGGGGCTGAGATCTCCAAGCCTGCTCAGATCAGGACTGGGCCTCCTCCACCCGATGCCCCATTTTCCAGTAGCTTGGCAGCCACAAACTGCCCCCCCCCCCGTGCCATGTAATCCCATCAACAGCCAAGATCCAGAGACTAAAACAAAGCTCCCAGAAGAGAAGCGCGTGGCCACAACCTCTATAGCCTAGTTCTCCCTTTGGAGAACCTAGCAAGGTACCAAGAGCATCCTGCCCGCACGGCCTGGCACGCTCTCCATGGCTATTTGATGTGCCAAATACAGTAACAACGATGGGTCTCATTCCCCTTATCCTACCCTGAAAGACCCTCCAATGTGACACCGCTGGGAAGAACGAGTAAAGAGAGGCTGCTAAAATCTCAGGGCTAGGACAAATGGAGATATTACTGGCACCTGCTCAAGCAAACCGATGATCAATGGGATGACAGTGATACAGTGATTTTTTATAAAGTTATTCACAGCATTTGATTATATTTAATATTCAAACACCAATCCCATCACCATTACACCTTCCCACCACCATATTTCCATCCTAAGCTCCGACCCCTGCACCCAAAGCAGAACCAAAATAATTTATTTTGTATTTCTTATTATGAATAATCAATAATCCGTTAAAATGATCAAAAATAGGTTTTTTAGAGGAAAGTATGTGAAGATTATTTTATCTCACCCAGGAGCCATTAAACCCCTCTCTAAGAGATTAGTAACATATTGTTAAAGGTTGAGCCTTTGTACTTATACCTAGATAGATAGATACAGATATAGATAGATAGATATCTGTATAAATCTATTTTCCCCTAAAATTAGTTGCCTTCTACTTTAAACCCTATCAAACGTGGTGTGCTACTCTTGGGATATTGCTGATGTAAAGTATGAGATGTCCAGGAATAGACTCCCTCAGCAGGGGTGAGGCTCCACCCAAGTGTGTGGAGAGTAACCATGAGCATGGTGGCGGGTGTGTTCTGGAGGTTGAGTTTGGCTTGGGGCTGGCTCCCTTGGGGCAGGGAGTGGCCTCAGCCCTACCCCTCCGGGTTGCCTCAGATGAAACAGCCTGGCACGGGGTCCAGCGGCATGGCTATGGCGTATCCAGGGTTGTTGCGCTTTTGTTGTTGTTTGTTTTTTCTTAGGGGAGTGTGTAGAGTGGTCTGGGGCTGTAGCCAGCAGTGCTCAGGGCTGACTCCTGGTTCTGAGCTCAGGAATCACTCCTGGTGGGGCTGGGTGGGTGTGGGGGGGGGGGCGGAGGCCACAGGATGCTGGGGATTGAACCCTGGTTGGCTGCATGCAAGGCGAGCGCCCTCCCTCTGGGCTACCTCCCCGGCCCTGTTTGCTTGTTCTTGTTCCTCTTAAACATGTAGTTTTATGATTCCTTGTGGAATGGGCCCATCCCAGGCCGATCCCAGTGGGAAAGCGCTCAGCTCCCATGGCAGAACCACTGCTCGGAGTCCCTGCCTGCTCCTAGCCAGCTCTGATGGCTCCTACCCACGCTTCCCGGCAGCGGGAGGCGGCTGTCCCCAAACACCCACTTTGTGATGGCGCCTGAGGGGCCAACGGCAGAGGGGAGCCTTCGGGGCTGCGGGGTGCAGCCTCCGGCCTGGCAGGGGAGCACGAACAAAAGCTCAAGCACATCCAGCCTGGCACCTCACTGCTGCAGACACCCTGGAATTCAGACTCCTGTGACTGGTGACTCGTCCTACCCCTCACCGTCCCCTTTCCCGGGGTGGTTCTCAGCCTGGGCCAAGCTGGTCCCTGGGCGTGTGCTTGGGCCCTGGCCTCTCTGAGCGCTGACGCAGCGTTTCCCACTGGAGCGTCCTGATTTGCACCCCCATGCGAGAACGCACGGGACAGTGAGTGACCACTTCCCTCTCCACGCCCTCCGGCCCCTCCCCACAGCGCCCTGCACTCTGAACTTCCGCTTGCCCCTTGCCCGCTCCCCGGCACATGGACGGGGCTGATGATCGTCACCTCCCCTCCCGCCCACCGGCAACCGCGACGGCCACTTCCCAGTGGGCCCCCACGGCCTTGCCCACTAAACTATCCTTCAGAAACTCCCATCTTGGGACCCCACGTCCAGTCAATCCACGGGCAAGCTCAGAGCGACTGTCGAGACAAACCCACGCTTCAACCCAGGCTGTGGGCACACTTTCACCATCGCCGCGATTATTGATGGCTCAATAAGGATGATAAAAGAGAAAACTCCTTTTGTTTGCTCCATAATTGCAATAATATTGTATTCCTGCCTTTTAGCTTTATTTTAATACTATAATTTGGACAATTATCCGACAGAGTTCCCAGCAAGCATCTGGAAGACATCAATTTGAAAACACAGAACGCTAATTCTCTTATTAGGAGAGAATAATACAATTTTTTAAGTTGCAAAACCATACTCATGTTGAAAAGTATCCAACATACATGTCCTCCGCTAGCAAAGTCTGTGATCGTTAACAGAATCCATCCTACCAGCGATTTACAAATCGTGAATTCCAGGTCCAAATGTCTTTTCCACCCCTCGACCTAAACCCCCAGTCACACAGTTAATTCTGCCCTCGGGGTATCATTCACATTTAATTTATCACGGATTCGTTGGAAGAAAAACTGTTTCTCCTTAGGACGGGTCCAAGATGCAGAGTGGCCAGCGCACACCGGGGCCTCGGGCTCCGTCCCCCTCGCGGCCGGGGAGGAGGGCTGTTGCCTGAGGAAGCCCAGAGCTCCCGGCCGCTGAGCACTCACGCTCCTCACGTCTCTGCGTTCCTCACTGCCAAGTCTTTCTCGGCATGTTCTGTGAGTAACGAGCCAATAACCAGGGTCGCTGGAAGTCACCTCTCCCTCCCCGCCAGGAGCCGAGTGACGGGAGGTGTGGCTGCGTGCTCGCGCCTGGTGCCACTGCACCCCAACACATGGGGAAGTATCTCCCCATTTCGCCTGAACTAGTGGCTGGCTGCGGGCTCTGGGTTCTGTGCTCTGGCCCCAACGGTGAGTGGGGCCCGAGAAATGAGCAGCAACACCTAAGAGGTCACTGTCCTATTCCGAGTGGCCTCCCGGTGGTAGCTGTGGACAGAGAGTGGCAACGGGCTGTCCACAGGCTGCGGTTCCAGGGGCTGGGCCATCACGGCCCCGGCTTCTTGCTGGATGTCCAGGACGTGGTTTTGCAGCTGCCCAGACTCACTGGAATATCTCAGACAGAACAGGACACGTTTGGTGGCCTTCTGCCAAGCCACACCCAGGCCACTCAGCATCTCGGCTGGAAATGCGGGAGGGGGTTTCAGGCTCAGACCTCCGAGATGTCCCAGGGCTGGTGGCGAGCAGAGGTGGGGAGCAGCCCCGGGGTGGGCACCCCACCCACTGTGTTCCCCCATGGTTTGGGGAAAGGGTGGGGCTGCACCGTGTCTGGGCTCAGCCTGCCGCCAGCTGCGGGTTTCCACAGCCTCGACTGTCGCCTGTATAACTGACAAGGGACAGCCCAAGCATTTCCCAGACCCCTTTGGGTGCTAATGTGCCCCCTGATCTCGGAGAGTCTCCACACAATCTCAGACACTCAGTGTCTAGAACCAGCCCTCCTGGAGGGAACCACAAATACACATTCCAGCAAGGGTCCCCGGCGGATGGCCCACAGGTGGTGCTTCATGGGCATGGCTGTGAAAACCTCTGTGGAGGAGGCTCGCGAGTCCCTCCCGCCTAAACTCCCTGAAGACAGCGTGCGTGCTCTGGTACGATACGGAATGACATTCGAAATGCGTATCTGTTGGGTCTCCTGCCAAGAGCTCCCGGTGTGACAGGAAGCGTTTGAGTCTCCCAGACCTCCCTGCAGGCAGCACGGCGGGTGGAGGGAGAGATGCCCCTGTGAGCTGGCAGTGTCTCTGCGCAGAGTAATCTGCGTCTGTACCTGCATGGCCCTGGCCAGGGCAGGGCGGTGGGGGACACGGATTCCCTCCGTCCATGGACTCCCGCACGGCCCCCGAGGATAAGGGTGTAGAGAAGACGAGATCCCACACACGGCGGGATGTGACTGGCAACCAACAGGACAAATGCCCATCGTGCACCAGCAGGGCAGGGCTGGGGTGGGGGCAGGGAAGGGGGCTCGACAGCACGCAGGGCGGCACAGAGCACGCAAAGTGGGGCTCTCCGAAAAGTAGATTTGCAACTGCCCAAGGATTCCACTGTTTGGTTACCCCACCCCAAACACGTCACCTGGAACAGACAGCAGCACTTAGATGACAGCCACGTGGGAACAGCCCCCTGTCCAGTGACAGCCACGTGGGAACAGCCCCGTCTGGCGACAGGTCTGTATTGGCTGTGGACATCTCTGAGGGCAGCATGAAGATGTGGGCTAGAGGGGACATGAGGACCTGAGGATCAGGGTGGGGCACACAATGACCTGGACCTCCGCCCTACCCACTTCCACGCTATGATGACCATGCTACCTAAATCAAGCTCAAATTTAAAAACAAATAAATGAAAAATAAAGAATAAAAATAGGTTGATGAGATGAAACCAAAGCGAGCAGGCTTAGCACGCCGCCTTTGCAAGCAGACATGTGGTTTTCAACAGGGAAGGGACGGGCCAGGAGGCACAGCCCAGCGGGGGGTGTGGGCCGCTGGCCTCGCCCGGCGTCCCATAGGACCTCCCGAGCACTGCCAGGAATAATTCAAGTGAAGAGTCAGGAGTCAGCCCTGAGCACCACCAGGTGTGACCCCAACACAGAACAAAACCAAAATCACAGAAGGGGAGGGGAGGGCGATGGGGCCGGTGAGGAGGGCAGAGGGCACAGGGGGCTTGGCTGCTGGCCTCAGGTCCTGCCGTCCATGCTGGACACGCAGGAAGCCTGGACGAAGCTGCCCACCACACCAGTACAAGTAGAAAGACACCAACTAAAGCAGCTGGAAATAGAGTCCCCAAGGGGGGCCCGAGTGGGTGGTCCCCTGCCCTAAAAACCTCCATCAGGCCTCGGCCCGAGCTCAGCCAGGAACGGGAACCAGTAGCCACCCCGGGAGTGTCCCAGAGCACTGCCCGCCGAGTTACCATGAGGGCCGAGTAGGTGTAGGGGAAGTGGGAGGCCAGGTAGCAGGCGTCATCCTCGTGAGGGAAGGAGACAGCAAAGGTGAGCGTGTAGTAGGCCGAGGAGGCGCTCCGGCGGTAATGGTTCCTGCAAGAGAAACAGGAGGAGGTGAGGGACCTGGGGACGACGGCCGTGCCTCCCCGTGAGCACTGGACTGAGAGGGCCCGACCCTGAGCTCTATGTTCAGGAACCACTCCTGGTGGGCTCAGGGCGGGGAACGGGGAGGTTCCGGGGCTCGGGGACGGAAGCTGGGTGCACTGCCTGCAAGGCAAGTGCCCTCCCCGCTGTCCACGGCGCCTGGCCCGGGCCAGCGCTTTACCCGTAGAAAGGCTGGTAGGGGGAGGGGGGTGAAAGCACGGAGCAGCGCGCACGAGTGCTCAGTCACAGCATCAATCTACTTTCATCTGCACACACAGCCCCGCCGGGAAGCGAGTCTCTCTTCCTGTGTGCGCGGAATCCACGGGAGCCGGGGCGCGCAGAGCCGTAATGAGGGCGGTTTGCGTCCAGCGAGGCCCCATCACTGCACTTAACAGGGTCTCATAAAGCAGAGAGCGCAGCCGGGCTGCCTGGTGTCCTCCCTAGCAGCCCCGCCCGGGAGGTCCACGTTCATCTCTGCGCGCTGACGGATGTCCTGGAGCCCCCACTCTGCCCTCCCCCTCCCCGATCACTCTAGGTCCAACTGAAAGAGACACCGCAAAGTGGGGCCAGCTGATGGACAAGCAGAAGCAGCAGCAGGAAGCGACCCAGCTCAGAGTCCCGGCCCCCCTGGCTGGCCATGTTGTGGAACATCACCAGCCCCCTGGGCTCCACCTGCCTGACGGTCACTGGTTTGGTTTGGGTCTGGGGGTCACAGCTAGCAGTGCCCAAGGGTCACTCCTAGCAGGGCTTAGGGGGCCATAACTGATGCCAGGGACCAAACCCGGGTCATGCACCACAAAAGCCTGTGGCCACTTTGTGTTTCTCTGCCCGGTGGTCTGCATGGGGCCTGCACGGGGTGAGGAGGGAAAGGCCAGGGTGCAAGAAGCAGAATCTGCCCAGGCGTAAAGCTGGTCACAGCCTCCTCTGGCGTTGGCACCATTTTCCTCATGATGCCCAGGGTGGGCTGATGACCGGAGGAAGCAAAGCAAAATGCGGCAGGATTCCTTTCCTTGCTGCCCGCCGCCCCCCTCGTCCTTGGGTTCTAGCTGCGGGCCAGGCAGCTGAGAACTCGCGCCCCAGGGCTCACTCCCTGCAGCCCTGAGCCGGGACAGCACAACAGCCAGCAGGCGACAGACGGACGCACGTGCCCTGGCCTTCCCATCCTGCTGCTTGCTGCAGCATGGACGGAACTGGACAGCACCGAGTCCACGTGACACAAGACAGCGGGGGCGGGCCAATCCCAGGTCCCGAGCCAGGGCGGGTCCTGGCCATGGGTTTGGGACGGGGCTGCCCAAGCAGGGAGGGGCAGAAGGACACCCACCCAGGCACGTGGGTCCTGCTGCAAGCGATGCAGGCAGGGAGGTCTGGGGAAAGCGGAAACCCAAAGGGGGTTGGAAGATGTTCTCTAGAGCAGCAAAGACCCAGATGGGAACAAGGGCCGAGACCTGAACTGGAGCCAGCACCGACCCGGGGACGGGACCTGCCCCCAGAGAGGGGCCCCGGGAAACCAGGGCTGTGATAACGACTGGAGGGGGCAGCACACGCTCCCATGACAACGGACACTGACCACCAGCATGGAGAAAACTGATAAACCCAGCTCTGCAGAGGACCAGGGGGCCTGCCCTGCTCGGGGGCCGCATCCCCCGAGACGCCGGCTCTCAGCTCTCTCACCTTCAGAGAAGGCCCTGTTCTCCCTTGAACATTTTTCTCTCCCTCTCTTCTGCCTCATTGTCTCGACAGAAAGTGTTGTTCACTGTTCATCTCCCCATAAAGCTCTTTTCCGAAGGGAGGCAGCGGGCCTGGGAGAGCCCAGCCAAGGACTCAGGCCTGACCGGCCGCTCCTGGAGAGGGCCCACCCCCACGCCCAGCCCGGAGCAGGGCCCACCCCCACGCCCAGCAGAACAAGTGAGACCCAGGTGCATGTCGACGGCGCCCAGTGGGGCTGGAGAGACGTGAGGTCTGTGCATGCAGACCCTTGTGGGTCCGAGACGGGCCTAGACACATCCCAGTGACTGAGGTGGGGGAGAGAGAAAAATTTGTGGCCACATATTTATCTCCCTTCCCAATCACATAAGACCCCCCCAAAGCTGGCGGCACAGAACCTTGGTGCCTCCCCCATAAACCTTAGCACTGTTGCAAACGTGTCGCTTAATGTGCTTTTTTGAGGCTTAGTAAAGTTTAAAATGTTTAAGGTCTAATCTTTTTTTTTTTTTTTTTTTGCTTTTTGGGTCACACCCAGTAATGCACAGGGGTTACTCCTGGCTCTGCACTCAGGAATTACTCCTGGTGGTGCTCAGGGGACCATATGGGATGCTGGGAATAGAACCCGGGTCAGCCGTGTGCAAGGCAAATGCCCTACCTGCTGTTCTATTGCTCCAGCCCCCAAAGGTCTAATCTTTTTAAGGTTTAAAAAACAGCATTCTAAGAGGATCAACCTGTTTCTAAATAAAATAACCCATGTTATGTTGGTTTGGATTTTTTTGGAAAAAAAGAAAAGTGTTCTACTAAATGAGTATCATTAAAGTCTCACCCAATGGGTGAGCTCAAAGATGGGGTGCATTTTTTTAAAAAAGGAACCCCATGGCTTGACTGGGGCCACTTCAGGTCGGGGAGTGGCGTTCTGCCCTGCAGCTGGGCAGAGGCAGAGGCAGCCCTGCCCCCCTGCTGCCGGGCAGTCAAAGGAATCTGAGACAAACTGGGCCCATGCATCTGTGTCCTGCATCCCTGGACCCCCAGGGGTGCATTCCACTGCCCCCTGTTTCTCTCTAATCACAGAACAATTCTCTTGAACAGGAACCACAAAGCTAGCGCGTCATGGGCTGGCTTTCCTTCAGCCAATCCCACAGGCCTTGAGGCAGCTCTGAGGGGAGCACCCTGCAGGGTGAAGATAACATACCATTCACCCCGTTTCTTACAGGCCCCAGACCCTGCCTGCTGCCCCTCCAGCCCTTCCCCTATATCCCATTCCCACCCTCGGAGGATTAAATGCATCTACTTTTTTTTTCTTTCTTATTATTTTTTTTTTTTTGCTTTTGGGGTCACACTCGGTGATCCTCAGGTGTTACTCCTGGCTCTGCATTCAGGGGTCACTCCTGGGTGCTCAGGGGCCCTTATGGGATGCTGGGGGATCGAGCCCAGGTCGGTTGCGTGCCAGGCAAACGCCCTCCCAGCTGTTGACCAAGTGCTTCTAGACACATCAAGTTTAAATGCAGAATTTCCTGGAGTTCTTTTTTCCCTCGATGGGTGGAAATCCCTGCAGGTGACTTTCAGTCTAAGTTCTCTGGCTCCTGAAACACCTGAGGGTCCCTGGGGAAGTGGACAGGAGCCGACGGGCCAGGAGGTGAGATGAGAAAGCAACAGGCCAAAGTAAGGAATGGAACTGCTCTCTGGCTTCATGTCCCGATCCCCAAGCCTGGGGCCAGCAGCTTCTCGTGGCCACTGTCAGCCCTCCCCGCCCCCCACCTCCCACCCCGGTGGGCAGTGGTCCGAGCCCATGCGACTAACGGGACATGTGTCTTGAGTTTCTCCACCCTGGCTGGGAACGAGGAGCACCGGAGCTTGTGCCCTGCTCTCCGGCAGACGGGAGACAGCGCTGAGCCCCGGAACACCTGGCAATGTCTTTCCCGAGCAGGGGACCCTGCGTGATCCCAGAGAGAGGTTGAGAGGGCTCGTCTGGGCACCGGGGTGAAGGCACCGTCCGCCTGCTCCACCAGCAGCCCCCACCATCGTCCATTTGTTTCCTTTATTACTAATTTTCAGTTTGATTTTAAAGGGAACGCTCGCTTCAGTAAGTCACGGGACTGGAATCTAATCTTTTTACCCTAAGATATGGGTGGCTTAAATTCCATGATGACTATTTGGGTCAGATGGGTGAGCCCAGGAGAATTTGGGGGAGCTCCTCCTGGCTTGGGCTGGTTCTTATTGTCGTTTGGTTTGGGGGTCACACCCGATGGTGTGTGCACCATCAGGCCTTATCCTAGCTCCGCACTCGGGATCACTCCTGGCAGGGCTGGGGGGACCCATATGGGGTGCCGGGATCGAACCCAGGACTGCAGTATGCGAGGCCAGCACCCTCCCCAGTGCATCACCGCTCCGGCCCCACCCTGGATTTGCTGAGGAGTCCTCCCAGACTGCCGAGGAACCACCCCTGTGCCCGACCCGCCAGTACCAGCTGCTTGGGCAAACGGCACAGTGTCTCCCGGGCGTGCACACAAAGGCCCACAGGCCGAGCTCAGGGGTGGCTCAAGTGCTGAGCTGGTGCCCGCAGCGTCCGGGTTCCCGGGGCGATCACGGTCAGGGCGTTTGGGGACATCAAAGCTCGGCTCTGAGGCTTGTGCTCCCGCGGGTTGACCCAGGGGAGCAGAGAGCAGCTGAGGTGGGTGCTGGGCAGGGTCGGGGCTGGGGGAGCCTGTGGGGGGAGGGGCCAGCGGGGTGGGAAGGGCCTGCTGCTTGTTGAGGGTTTCGGTTTTTGTTTGCTCTTTGGGTCACACCCAGCGATGCTCAGGGGTTACTCCTGGCAATGCTTAGGGGACCCTGTGGATACGGGGGATGGACCCAGATCAGCCATATGCAAGGCCAGCCCCCTCCCTGCTGTGCGGTGGCCCCGGCCCCTGCCGCTTACTTGTAATAGCAGATCTCGTCCCCCACCCGGGTCCAGGAGGGTCCGCCCCGGAGGGCCTCCTTCACTGAGAAGAGGGTGGGCTGCATCCCTGTGGGAGACGGAGGTCAGGGTCCTTCCGAGACACACTCCCCGAGGAGGAGCGGTGCTGGCTGTGCCCAGAGGGCCCGAGGATGGGCACCCACAGCTGCAGGGCGCCCAGGGGTGGCTGGGCCAGGAGTGGCTCAGGCCTGTGGAGCAGCAATGGCCCGTGGACCACACAGAGTGGACATTAGCTGCTACTGGAGGCCAGACAAGCAACAGACTTCCTGGGCTTGGCCGTGGGGGGCCTCACCAGAGCACAAGACCACCCAGTGTGGGCCCTGCTGGGCTCAGGCCCCCGACGGTCCCCCACAAAGCAGCTGTCCCAGGGGACTCGGGGTGTCGTGATGTGGGGCTCCCAGCCAGAAGCCCAGGTGGGGTCTGGGGTCAGGGTGGGGCGGATGGGTGGCACCCCAGGACACAGGGGTCCCCGAAGGCGGCGCCTACCATAGTTGAACTGGCTGTTGGGCTTCTCGAAGTTGAGGATGTTGAAACGGTAGTGCACAGCTGCCCGCATACCGCTGACCCGGAAGTAGAACCACTGCTGGTGCTGGGTGCTATTCACATCCGGGTTCACCAGCAGGTCATACTCGAACCTGAGGGCCAGGGGCGAGAGTGGGTGCTTGGGGTCACACGGGACACACTAAACTGCCCCGACCTGGCTCCTGCTCGGGGCGGGGGGGCGCCTCACCCGGACCCCCTCACCCTCCAGCAGGACCTTCACTCTGGGCCGTGTCCAGTGATGATCACCCCCAGCCTCTCAGGGTGCACTTCCCACACTGCCCCCCATGCGGGCGTCCAAGGGGACAGGTCACCAAGGCAGGGGCTCTCCCTGTGACCCACACGTACTCGCGCACCCGGATGGCCTTGCGGAGGTTTCCCGACTCGAACCCTGAGAAGAAGTGCAGAGCTCCGGCGACTGCACTGGGGGACCTGGGAGGGCGAGAGGGGGCAGAGCCGGGCTGAGCCTGGCCGGCCAGCAGGCCAGAAACAGCGCCCCCCACCTTCTAGGGGGTGGAATGGGTCAGTTCCTGGAAGCTGGGGGCCACCCACCGAGGCTCATCGAGGCTGAAGACCACGTGGTTGACGATGTCCCCGGGCTGCAGGAGTCTCCGCAGGTCCTCCAGGATCCGCCCCCTGCAGAGAGGAGACCTGGCTGCAGCCGCCTGCTGGGGCACCTCACCCCTGCACCCCTGCCCTCATCTACTCTCTCCTCCCCTGCCTCCTCCCCCTTCCCCTCCGCCTCTCTCCTCCTCCCCCTCCTCCTGCTTGCCCCTCCTCCTTCCCCCTTCCTGCACTCCCCCTCCTCCCCACTCCCTCCTTGCCCTTCGTGAACAGCAGGGCGCTTGGGCATGTCTTTGAGATTCTTGTCTCAAAGGCCACTTTGTCAAGAGCCTGGGGGACGGACGAGGGACTCACAGTGGTTCGGGTCGGGTGACTAAGAGGGTTCCCCAAGTTGAGACGGGGAGGAGGGGGGGATGCTGGGGCAGTGGAGAGGGGAAAGGGCAGCCCCGTGCCGGCCCCCCTAACCTCTGGACGCCACGTCTGCGCCCCAGCATGGCCTGGGCAGTGGGCAGCGGCCGGTGGCCCCACACGTCAGGAAACGCCATCCGCTGGAAGTTGGCCACAGAGCGGGTGTCCCTGGCTTTACACGCATAGAGTCGGGGGTCGTGGAAGGGGGTCCGCTGGGGCTGCGTCTGCAGGAGCTCCTCCAGCACGGGTGGCGTGGTCCCGGCACTCATGTCCCAAGCGTCCCCTCTGAGGGAAGCCCGCGTGTCGGGGGCCTCCTTCCTGGGCGTGTCTGTCCCAGGCTCGTCAGGCTGTGCGGTGCCGCTCGGTGTGGCCGTGGATCTCTTCCCGGAGGCCGGGCACGCGGCGCCTCGCCCTGATGGCCCCTCGCCCGGAAGTGGGGTCTGCACCCTGCCTTCTCTCTGCTCCCCCCCAGGGCTGGGGTCCTGGGCACACCGTCCCTCGTGGCAGTCCCAGCTGACCGCGGGCATGGGCAGCAGCTCCTGGGGGGCGGAAACGGAAGTTTGCCGTGTTGCTGACCCTTCTCCTGCTGTGGCACCTCTGACAGGGCCCCGAGAATCTCATAAGCAAGGGGCCCAGAGCCGACTGCATCCCACACCTCCTAGGGCCCCCGACTCCTCCCTGAGCACCGCCAGGCATGGCTCAAAAACCAAAAAGAAAAAAAGCCACATAAGCAAGAGAATGGCTGGGCCACAGTGGGGAGGGATTTGAGGGGGCCGGGTGGGGCAGCACAAGCTGACAGGTGCATGGGAACCCCACACACCCTTGAGCCACAGCCGAGAGGGGCCCAACCCCCCGACGGCCCTCACTGGACCCAGGTCCTGGGCTCTCCTTAGGTCACTCTGGCAGCTGGCCAGACTTCCTGTGCTCAGGACAGCCTCCTTCCTCGGAGCCTCGCTATGTCTGCCGCCCAGAGACAAGAATCAGACCCCTCCCCTGGGGCTCCTCCTGGACCCAGAGCCAGCCACAGTCGGGACTGCTCAGGGACCCCCAGGAAATAATCGGGACCCACAGACATGTCTGAAATCCTGGGGGCGGCAGATTCAACTGGGCTAAATCCCAAAGGTCTCGGGATGGATCTTTCTGGAAGGAAACTGCAGAGGTGCAGGCTTCCCACAGAGGGAGCGGCCTGGGTCATGGGCCCCGAGCCCGGGACGAAGAATCTCCACCTGCCCCAGGGGCAAAGCATCCAAGGGGTGCAGGGCCCAGGGTGCGGGTCCCTCTCTGGGGAGGAACAAGGAAGCCCCCTAGGACATTCCTTGGACACTGGGACAGGGACGGCCCCTCCGGGGTCCGATTCAGGGCCCTCCGCGCCTAGCTGTGTCCCCTCACCCGCACTCCTCTGAGCGGAAAGACCAGGGAAGCGCTGGCTGAGGCCGTCAGCTGCCCCCACGGGGGGCACCCGGTGTCCATCCTACCTCGAGGCGGCAGGAGAGCTCGGGGCACAGGGCCGCGTACTGCTCCAGCCCCTCCTCAGGCCAGTCCAGAGCCGGCTCGGAGCTCAGCCTCCTCACGTCGGTTTCCAAGTCATCATCCTGCAGGGGAACAGACAGAGGCCAGATAGCGCCCCCAGACACGAGCTCGGTGTCGGGACGGGGCGTCCTCGTCCCAGGCCTGGGGCCAGCCACATCACGCATCTCGTCTGTTCCCATTTTTGTTTTTGAATGAAAAGTACGTGGACAGATGTCTTTTCTGGGAATGAATGCCTGCACGCCGGCGTTCATCATGGGTAAACGACGATGTCCTGAGATGACATGAGCCTGGGGCTGGAGCGATAGCACAGTGGCCAACCTGGGTTCGGTTGCCCGCATCCCATAGGGTCCCCTGTGCACCGCCAGGAGTAATTCCTGAGTGCAGAGCCAGGAGTAACCGCTGAGTATCAACAGGTAGCACTGTAGCACTGTCGTCCCGTTGTTCATCAGTTTGCTCGAGCGGGCACCAGTAACGTCTCCATTGTGAGACTTGTTACTGGTTTTGGGCATATGGAATACGCCACGGGGAGCTTCCCAGGCTCTGCCATGCGGGTGGGATACTCTTGGTAGCTTTCGGGGCTCTCCGAGAGTATCAACAGGTAGGACCCAAAAAGGAAAAAAAAAAAGATGACATGAGCCTTGCCAAGTGTGTGCCTGCAGGTGGGGCTGGGCGGACCAGGGCGGATGGACCCAGGCTGCCTCTGGTCCGGCCCGCCAGCCGTGAAGCTGGTCTCCGGCTCATCAGTTCCTGCCAGCGCGTCCCCCGCAGGGCACTGGGTCTCACCCCCTGGGGATGCCGTCTGCCTTCCCCAACCTGAGGCAGGGACGGGAGCACCAGCAGTACAGGCTCAGGAGGGTGGCTCCGGTATCCTCCCTGGGCACTGAGGTGGAGGAGAGGCGAGGCGAGGGTAGGAGGGGAGGACCAGGGGGAGGAGGGGGAGTCCATGGTCTCTGTTTACAGCCCCATGTCCATTTCTCAGAGTCTAACAAACATGGGCTCCGAGGGGCAGTCACGGCCAGCTGTGGTGCCCTTGACGCCAGTTTCTCTCCTTGTTCTGCTCTTGACAGTTTCCCAAAAACCAGCCTGCCCCAGCAAGGCATGGCCCGTCCCTGCCACGTCAAGCCACAAGGCCCGAGTTCCTTCTGCACCCGGAGACCGGGACCTGCCGTTGAACCGAGGCTCCACCCCAGCCTTTCTTGGTTTCTCAGCCAGTCATGAACAAGCCGGAAAGTGGCCCCCCGACATGCCATGGGGAGCCAGGCGCCAGCGTGCAGCGGCCAGCGTGCAGACACTGGGATATCAGTGAGTGGGCACCGGCAGGGGCAGGGGGAGAGTGATGGACGGCCGCGAAGCCGCGGTGTTATTCAAATAATTCTGCCGCTCCTAGTCACCGCAAAGAACCAATTTGCTACTGATGGCTTCCGAAATGATTCTATTTATCAGCAAAGGCCCGAGAGTGCCAGAGGGTCAATAGCGGCGTCAGGCTGAGCCCCGCCGAAGAGGGGGGGCCCCGCCCGTCTGCCAGGCTGTTGGCAAGGTGCGTGATTATCATGATGGAGACACGGAGCCTCTGTCTGGAGAGCGAGGAAGGGAGAAGGGGAGCGAAGAAAGGAGCCAAGGAGGGCGGGAGGTGAGAGGAAGGATATGCAGGTAGGAAATTAGCGGGAAGGAGCGGTGGGTAATCAGCCAGAGAGCTGGGGTGGGCCGGGGTCAGCAAACAGCGGTACGGGGGTGGGGGGCTCATCGCAGACGGCATGTCTGCAGGCAGGGACGCACGCCTGATTCAGAGAGGTGGGAAGGTGTAATCAGATGAATGGATCTAATCAGACAGATCCATGTATCCAGGACAGATGTTGGTGGACACAGGTGGACAGAGAACAAGGCATCTCTGCTCCGAGAGACGGCAGGCACGGGGGAGGGACGGAGCCGGTTAGGTAGACAGGGGGCTTCGCTCTGGAGGACAGAGCTGGGGACCCTGGACCAGGGAGGGGTTCTTGTGGCTTCCGTCTCATTTTGTCCCAGACCAATCAGGGGCCACTGGAAAGGGCTGGTCCCTGTGTGTCCCCACTCAGAATCACAGGCAAGCCACGGCTAAGCAGGAGGCCAGGCAGCAGCCAGGGGAAATTTTGTCACTGGGGCATGCAGTGGACCAACAGCTGATTCCGGCTGGGGGCGATGAGGCGGGTGGGGGCCGGGCACTGCTCCAGTCAACCACACACAGAGTCGCCCCCCATACGTCCAGCACTGGGCGCAGAGTCCAACTGACTGTGTCCACCTGCCTGCAGTCTGAAAGCCAGCAGCCACCTGCCTGGCCCCACACTCTCGGCACTGGGGCGGAAGTGGAGTCCGCAGTGAGCCAGGCACAGAGGGAAGCAGGAGCTCAGCAGTGGACGGAGCCGCCAAGGGGGAGGGGCTGACAGAGCGACAGCAGACATCCAGGACTCTCTCCGGCCCCCCGCCGAGCGCCCTGGGCTCGGCTGGAATAGCAACGCCGGGGCTATCCCCTGGATCTCATGGGACCGTGCCCTCGGCCTGCCACACTGGGTGTGACAGCTCGGATGGCCGCAGAAGACCCAGGGTCTGAGAAGACCCAGACACTGGCCAGGAGGGCAGTTCCCCTGGGAGGGGCCTGCGTGGGGGGCCGGTGGGACCTACTTCTTCTCTGGCATCCTCAGAATCCGGGTCTATGTCCACTTCATCCTCATCACCGCCATCATCATCTTCGAGATCCTCTGGGCAGGGAGGACACGCGGGTCAGTGTCCCCATGCAGGAAGCCACGGTCTCACCCCGCCTGGGCAGGGCACCGCCACCTCACACAGGTCTCTGCGGCTCTGCTGCCTGGCCCAGGTGGGGCGCGGGGCAGTGATGCCCGACAGAGCTCAGGCGGCTGGAACCTGCCTCCGGGGCCCCACTGCAGACCGGTCAGAATTGGTCTTGACCCGAGGTCCAGGGACAGCTTTGAACCGCCACCCAGAGGCAGATGGGGCTGATTGGCACTAGAATCTTCCAAGGGCACTGTTCTCTCTCTCCTCTCTCTCTCTCTTCCTCTTTCTCTTTCTCTCTCTCTTCCTCTTCCTCTTTCTCTTTCTCTCTCTTTCTCTTTCTCTCCTTCCCCCACCTCTCTCTGTCCTCTTCTTCTCTCCCTCCCTCCCTCTTCCCTGCTCCCTCCCTCCTTCCCTGTTTCTCTCCCACTCTCTTTCTCCCTCCCTCTCACTTTCTCTCCTTCCCCCACCTCTCTCTCTGTCTCTCTCCCTCTCTCTCTCCATCTCCCTCTCCCTCTCTCTCTCCTTCTCTCTCTCCCTCTCTCTTTGGTTTGGGCCACCCCCACAGTGCTCAGATGTTATCCCTGGCTCTGCGCTCAGGAAATCACTCCTGGCAGGGCTCAGGGGATCCCATGGGATATTGGGGACTGAAGCGTCAGCCACTTGGAAGGTAGCACCCTCCCCGCCGTCCTATGCCTCCGTCCCCAATGCTTTTCTCTTGGGGCTGGACAGCCCTGCTTCCCAGCATCCCAGTGGACAGTTGTTCCCGCTTTACCCCCAGGTGGGTTTACCCCGGAGCAGTCAGGGCTGGTGCGGGACAGGAAGGGGTTTGACTTCTGATTCGCTCAGATGACCACAGTACTGCCCAGCGGCGCTGTGGCCACAGCGGACAATTAAGGACAGCAGGGCCAGCAGGGTGTTTGCCCAGGCCACAGAGAACCAGTCACCCCCACCCCCACCCCGCTGTCTCAGTGGCTGATGGGGCCCACCCATGGGCTTGTGTGCCCAGTCCTGAGGTCACTGCCCCCCGAGTTTGCCTTGACATGAGCCCCCCCTTGCCAGGTGCCCAAGCTCCACATCCGTTACCTTCAGAGAGGCCCTGGGTGGGTTCTGGGGGGCTGCTCCCAGGCCCCGAGAAGGTGTAAGCGCTGCAGGGCGTGAGCAGGGGTAAGGCACTCCTGGGGTAACACTGTCTGAGGACCTGCAGCCCCACGGCCACCACCGGCTCCGCGCGGCTCTCGGCCAGGCAGGTCTGCGGAGAGGACACCTGGGCGTGAGCCCCCCTGCCCGTGGTCCTCTCCCGCGAGAGCTGCGAGGGTCTCATCTAAGACCCCCAGGGGCCAAGTCGTCCCCCACGACCAGGATGGATTCAGCGTGAAGTCAGACGGCATGGACGGGGTCCGAGCCTGCACCCACACCCACGCAAGCGCCTGTGCGGGCAGCGCCTGGCCAGGGGGGGACGGGGGAGCAGGAGTCAGGTGTCAGGGACGAGGGTCCCCACACAGGCTGAGGGAGGGACGGGGAGCAGGAGTCAGGTGTCAGGGACGAGGGTCCCCGCACAGGCTGGTCTGGGGAGTTTGCTGATGGGGTGGAAACTGGGGAAATCGAGTGTAGGGGGGAAGGGGAGCCCGGGGGGCCACACCTGCCCCACCTGACCCAGGCTGAGTGCCCCCTGGAGTGGAGGGACAAGCATCATGGTCTGCAGGGTCTCCCCAGGGCCCTGCACTCAGCCCCCCTTCCCCACCCACAACACGATCGTTTCCAAAGCCCCCTCCCATCTGGGCTGGCCCCCCTGAACATCTTCCAGAGCAGGGGCCAAGTCGTCCCCCCAGAGCCCCCTCCTCAGCCAGGAGCTCGGCCATACCATCTCCCCAAGGCTGGGCGAGCTTGGGGTTCTCCCGTGCTGCCCAGGGAATTGAACCCCGTTTCTCCCACTTTGGGTCCCCCATGAGCCCCCATGCCTGTGGGTGGTCAGTGCAGGTGGAATGAGGAGCTAGGAACTGCCCCAGCGAGGGGGTCCCCCCAGGGTCCCTCAGGGGCACCCGGTCCTGTGTTACCTGCGTGGTCCTGAAGAGCAGCTCCAGGCCCTGGGCCGCCTGCAAGGCCTCCCGGCCCGAGCGCAGGGCGGCCACGTGCCGCAGACACAGCAGGAGCGCCCGGCGGATGGGCACGAAGGCGTCGGCCTGGTCGTGCTCGTGCCAGTCCTGATACAGCTGGAGCAGGGTGGCCACAGAGCCCCGATTCACTGCCCGGCGGATGTTGGATCCTGGAAAGGGGCAGACAGGTCGGGGTCGGGAGTCCGGCAGGGCTGGGGCCCACGACACAGGCGTCCCCTCTGAAGGGGCCCAACCTCAGGCGTCCCCTCTAAAGAGGACCCCCAGCCTCAGGCGTCCCTTCTAGAGGGCCCCAACCACTTTCCAGGGTGAGGGTGGGGCGTGGAAGGCCCACATCAAGAGACCAGAGGAACTCGCAGGCATCAGGGCAGACTGGGAGTGTCCAACGTCCCCTCCCTGAGCAGCAGACACCAAGGTCAGTGCAGACGCTGAGCATAAAAGGTGGCAGCTGAGAAAAGGCAGAGCCAGAGGCCCAGGGAGCCCCCGGGATCCCAGAGGGGCCCTCACTCAGGGCCTGGGGAGACAGGCCCTCGTGGGGCCCCCAGAGGTGTCTGCAGCCGGGACCCCCGTGGGGTGGGTGAGTCCTGCAGCCCGAGGCCAGCGCAGTGGCCAGAGGGAGGGGCCCCAAATGTTCAGGCCACTGCCCCTTCTGGAGTCAAGCGGGGTCTCCTCACAGCTGCACTGCCGGCTTCCCTGGCCCGGACCCTCCCAACTTAGGGAAATGCTGACCGGGCCTTTACAAGCAGCCGGGCCCGGAAGGTCAGGATTTGGGGGACTTGGGGCCAGCAATTTGGGGTATTTGGAGGTCAGGAATGTGGGGGCCTTGAGGATAAGAGTCGAGGTTTGGGGCCAGGGCTTGGGTTGGGGGGGGGGGGCCTGTCTGCCTTGAGAGCAGAAGATGTGGTACGTCACCGATGTCCTTCTCATACCTTTCATTCTCTCCTCCTTCCCTGGGGGGGGGGGGGGATCGTTAATTGTCTCAGAGAAAAATCCCTTATCCATCTCCCAGCTCTTATCCCCGATTTCCTGCTAATCCTCAGCAAACAACTCTGTTTACAGCACCTGACAAGCCTCCCCCCCACCCCCGCCCAGTGCTCCCCGGGAAGGGGGAAGGGTCCGACCAGGGGGAGCCAGAAAGAAGCAGAGGGAGGACCTGGCAGGGGGGTGTTCTAGAGAGTTCTTCCAGGGAATGCTGCTCCAGGGAGGTGGGCAGGGCAAGGACAGGCTGGTTCCGAGAGGGTTTGGAGTGGGCAGGCCCCCTCAGAGCAGACCCTCTTCAGAGCCCTCACTAGACCCGCTGTGGAGGGGTGGGCAGGGGGTGTCTGAGGGTGTCCAGGAGGGACCTGGCCTGAGCCCTGCCCTGGGGGTCTGCTGGCAACAGGGTCTCACAGTCACGTGGTCCCAGCATAGCTCAGGGGAGGGCAGAGGCTGGCTCCTGGGGGCACTACAGACTCCGGGGGGCTCAGGGAGGGCAGGAGCTGCCTCTTGGGGTGCCTGAGCTCAGGTGGCTGCCAGTGCCATGTGCCACAGACCAGGGCCCTCTGGCCCCTCGGCCCCTGCTCGAGCCCACCTCCCCACACACGCATCGCCAGGAGGAAGCTCCAGTCACCTGCGAGCTGATTTCCCCCCAAGACGGGCGCGGCCAAGGCTGGGGAGCACAGCTAGCGCAGAATCGCCAATGCGGCCAAAATTGGATTAAAATAACCTCCTGATAAACAAATTACTCACACCAAATAGATAGGGGGGGGCCGTGGTGGCAGAGTGGAGGTGGGGGGGGCAGGCAGGCATCGCTGGGAGAGCAGCGCCGCCACCTGGCAGGTGGGGGAACTGCAGGGGTGAGGGCCGGCTGGGTCCCCCGGGGCACTTCTGAGGACAGTGGCCACAGCAGATGCTGCTGTATCAGCTGCTCGGGTGGGAAGGTCAGCGCTTTGCCTGGAAGGAGGCGGGAGGGCCCCCACTCCTGGGAGCGGGTCCGAATAGCTTGACCCAGGGGACACGCAGAGGACAGGCGCGTCTAGAGGCTGCTCTGGGTCTCGGCTGGGACAACCGGGAGGCTGCCAGCCCCGCTCAGGGCCAGGTGGTCACAGGCCCAGCCCCCAGGGGCCCTGCGAGCCGGGCCGAGATGGACGGAGGAGGAGCCCGTCACTCACGGCCAGGACTCTTGTTCCAGAGCGGATCTTGGTGCCACTCGGTTCTCCGAGGGTCCCTGAGGGCCCCCGCCCTGTCTGTGGGGGGTGCTGCCTCCAGGATGCCCACCTGGGATACTCAGCTGTGGGTAGCTGGATCCGGGACCAGGGCAACTGCCCCCTCTAGCCCCAAAGATCCCAGCGAAGCCACGGTGGAGCCACATGGGAAGAGGCCACGCCTGGACCCCCAAGGTGCAGACCCAACCCGCAAAGGTGCTTACTGGATCTCAGCAGCTGGGCCAGGATCTCGGCGGCTGCCCTGGGGAGAGAGGGAAAAAAGTGCAGTGTCTGTCCAGAGCCGTGCACAGACACGCACTGGTGCCAGGGCTACCCCTGGTGGCCCCGTTATCCACGGGGAGTGGGCGGTCCATGGCCTTCAGCAGAGAGGATGCAAGTCCTCCCCCACCCCTCCTCAGCACCGTCCAGAACCCCCTAAACAGCAGAGGCAGCCGTGCAGATGCCTCGGCCGGAAGGGAGGGTTGGGGTGTGCGGGACTGGACACGCTCGTGGCCCAGCACGGCATCTGAGTCTGCGCAAGACGCAGGCACCGGGCACAGAAACATGCTTCTGTCCTTACATGCATCCTGCCCTGTCCCGCCCGGGGGACTCGCTTTGGCTCAGGCACACGTGAGCTCCCCATCCGACCCGGGACCCGGGGCCTGCTCCCCCCGCCTGTCCCGTCACAGGAACCATATCCAAGGTCACCACGGGTTAATCAGCCGTGAAACCGGTTAGTGTTTTGGGAAGTCTGGCCTCCCAGTTCTCGGGCACACCGCACAGGGGGGCTTTGGTTTCCAGAATGTTCTACGGCTAGAGCCACCGTCCCAGAAGTCCAAGAGCACGTTGTGTGGAATGCTCTTCCTTTCCGGACACGGCAGGTGACGGACACTGCCCTCCAGCCGGGCCAGCAGGAGCAGAAGGGCAGCCGTGGGAGGAGGCCCCAGCCCGGCAGGCCGGGAGACACGGCACCCCATTAGTCCGCATCACCCTCGCGCGGCCGCAGATGCCGAGTGCAGACGCAGGCAGCTTGACAAATGGGCAGGATCACGGGCGGAGGACGATGAAGGCAGGGGAAGAGCTGATAGATGAGGAGAGAAGCTCGTGGAAAATCTAATTAGGAAGCGCCCGGCCCGAGAGTGAGTCTGCCGAGCAGGCGCGCAGGCCTTGGCGCGCGGGGGGTGCGGGGGGAGAGGCCAGAGCGCTTCCCACACCCCAGCACTGTCTGGGCTGAAGCACACACGCCCCCTGGGGCCCGCCGGGTCAGCCAGAGGCCTTGTCCCTTGCAGGCGGAGGGCTGGCTGTGTGAGGCCAGCAGCGCGGCCAGAAGGAGCCTTCCCCTGTGTCTCTCCTGAAGGCCCCTCAGGCGCTGGTGACCTGCCCTTCGCCCCCGGGTGCCGTCCCCGCTGTCCCGTCCAGCCACGGTCCCTGGGGTCTGAGTGAGCCTGAGCAGCCTGCGAGTGAGTCTTGGGGGCTCCCACACACTCTGTGAGGCCAACTCGGCCCGGAACTCCCCGTGTCCACTGGAGTGTCCTCCTCCAGTGGGGTCTGGAGGAGGAAAAGCCAGGGGGAGCCGGAGGGGCCTTACTAGCCACCTGGACATGGTGGCCGGCTCTGTGGTCATTCTCGCCCCAGAGTGGGGCCAGCCCGGCCTGTGTCCGCCTCCTTCCCAGGGCCTCTTCCCTCCACCTCTCTGCATCTGGGCCTGTGCCACTGCTCCTGGGGACAAGGGCGCTGGGGATGGCTGGACCCTCATCAGTCACGTTCATGGCCCTCGGGGAACCCCCGGAGATTCTGGACACCCCCCATGGGAGCTGGTATGAGGTGCCTGTGCTCTATGCTGGTCACGACGCATCAAAAACATGATACTCCCTCCCCCCCAATCTGAGAAGACTCTTAGGCTATTTGCCATTAAAGAAAGTGTGAAAAAAATTAAGTGTACAGTAAGAGGGATTTTGAGTTCTTACCAGACCCGACCTTAATGGCGATGGAGATGGAATAAGGAACAGGAAAGCTGGCAAGGACTCAACCAAGCCAGGTTGGGGTGGAACGACAGGGAAGGACAGAGAGAGACAGAGACACAGAGACAGAGAGACAGGGCAAGACACACAGAGAAGAGAGAGACAGAGACTGAGAGACAGGGAGAGACAGAGACTAGGAGACAGAGAGACATTTTAGAAACATCATTTTATAGTCTCTGTATTTTCCTTTTTTTTTTTTTTTTTTGCTTTTTGGGTCACACCCAGCAATGCACAGGGGTCACTCCTGGCTCATGCACCCAGGAATCACCCCTGGCGGTGCTCAGGGGACCATATGGGATGCTGGGATTTGAACCCAGGTCGGCCGCGCAAACGCCCTACCCGCTGTGCTATCACTCCAGCCCCTAGTCTCTGTATTTTTCAACTAATCATGTCTTCCGTCACTTTCCTCAACACATAAACATGCTTTAGTGACTAGCAGGCCCTGCTGTTACACCTTTACCAATACCTCCCTCATCAATATGCCAGGGCTTGGTTCTTCAGTTCTGGCCTTTTGCTATTAGAACCAATATTGCCTTGAACACTAGCGTGCTCAGATCTCAGATCACTTCTCTTTGATTTTGTTTTGGGGGCACACCCAGCAGTGCTCAGGGCTGAACCCTGGCTCTGCACTCAGGAATTACTCCTGGGGGTGCTCAGGGATCGAACCCAGATTGGCCCGGTGCAGGGCAAATGCCCTGCCCACTATACTATCACTCCAGCCCAGTGCTTCACTTTAAGCTTAAGTAATTCCATCCCCCACATTAAGGTAAGATTGTCCAAAATGCAGAAACTTCAAACAGCACGGAAACGCTTCGGAGCACAGGGACAAGCTGGTTTCAAGGCCAGAGAACAGCTTCAAATCTGCATGACTGGTTTAGGGAGTGAATCTAGGGAAAAGGTTGGTTGCTAAAAGAAATACCGCAGGGGCCCAGGGAGAGACTGTAGCAGGGGCCCGGGGAGAGACTGTAGCAGGGGCCCAGGGAGAGACTGTAGCAGGGGGTCGGGGAGAGACTGTAGCAGGGGGTCGGGGAGAGACTGTAGCAGGGGCCCAGGGAGAGACTGTAGCAGGGGGTCGGGGGGAGACTGTAGCAGACAGTGTCCAGGGGAAAGACTGTAGCAGGAGTCCAGGGGAGAGACTGCATGCAGTACAGCATGTGGGGCCATGAGAGCTTCTACAAGGATGACATGCAAGTTGAGAGAGAGAGAGAGAGAGAGAGAGAGAGAGAGAGAGAGAGAGAGAGAGAGAGAGAGAGAGAACTGTGTCTGCTGCACTCAAAGCTCCATCAGGCGGGATTCTGGTCCACCGCAACGCGGAATGGGATCGCTTTGCCAGTGCTCGTCTCTGATTGATTATTGGGGCTGTGGGAGGTGATCAATATGCCTCTCCTCATGATGCGCACTCATCTTGATCGCTTTCCCAGGCAAGCTGCGCGCTCTGGCCTCCAGGGAGAGGCTGCCTGCAGGTGACTCCGACCCCGTGCGGACGGCCACTGTCCCCGTCCCCAGCTCAGCACGGGACAGACGGGCCTGTGGGTGAGGCGAGTCCAGAGTGTGCCTGTGTGCTTCCGGCACCAAATGCAGTGCCACAGGCCGCATCCCTCAGTCCTTTTCTCCACTTCCTGTCAAGCTGTGGCACTGCCTGGAATTCACTGCCCGGAGCCCAGCCCCTCATGAAGGCTCCTGGCCCCTGGCAGTGTCGCTATGGGGCTCTCCCACCCCCGCCTCCGTTTCTCATCTGACGGTGACACGGCAGCAGCTTTTTCACTGGAACGCCATCGAGATCTTCCTGACAGAACATGCCAAGTGGGGCCAGAGCAATAGCACAGCGGGAAGGACATCTGCCTTGCGAGCCACTGACCGGGTTCTATCCTGGGCACCCCAGAAGGTCCCCCCGCAAAGCCAGCAGTCACCCCTGAGCATCACCAGGTGTGGCCCAACCCAAAGTAAGAAAGTTCCACATACTCCAACTATGCAGATCCCTGCGTTGGGGTCTGTGCACCCTGGGAAGATCCCTGGAGTTAACTTCCTGAGTTGCCCACCGCCTCTGCAGATGACCACCGTCTGCGTGTCTGTGTCTGTGTATGTCTTTGTGTGTGTCTGTGTATGTCTGTGTATCTGTGTCCGTGTGTGTCTGTTTGTGTCTGTATGTGTCTGTGTGTATCTATATATCTGTGTCTGTGTCTGTGTGTGCATGTGTTGGGAAAGTTTCCAATCTTTCATCTTACAGACTCCCAGCATGTGCCAGAGGGTCATTCATCATCGTGGCCATGCTTGTCCATCCCATCTCAGAAGCTCATTCATCTCTCCAGTCCCACATTTTGCGTATTCTCCCACACCCTCCTCCTTCTTTGCCCCCATGTGGTCCCCCTACCCTTGCTGGCATGGGTTCCAGCTCTTCAGAGCACAGAAGTAAGGGGGCTCAAGGGGGTTATTTCTCCAATATAGACTAATTCACAATGTCACAAATGAACTTTCTTTTTTAAGGCTGAATAATATTCCCCTGTGAACATGTGGCCATGTATAGATCACATTTTCTTTTTTATGGGGGGGCCACACACAGCAGTGCTCAGGACTCCTGCCTGGCTCAGGGACCATCTGGGCTGGCAGGCATCAAACCCAGGCTGGCAGTGCCGTGCCCTTCCCGCTGTGCTATCCATTTGACCCCAGGTCACGTTTTTTTTACCCATTAGTCAATCAATAGAAATTTTGGTTATTGCCATATCTAGGCTTTTCCAATAAATACTTTTTAAAAGATTTATTAGATTGTAGCTTTACCAGTACTATTAGAATAGTGTTACTGTGGACAGTACTAATGTACAGTCACTGCAACCCCTTATACACACACACACACACACACACACACACACACACACACACACACACATACACACACACACCAATGTGCACAGCACTGTCCCCAGCACTGTCCTGTCCTCACACTGTCCCCACGCTGCCCTGTCCTCACACTGTCCCCACATGGTCCTGTCCTCACACTGTCCCCATGCTGCCCTGTCCTCACACTGTCCCCACATGGTCCTGTCCTCACACTGTCCCCACGCTGCCCTGTCCTCACACTGTCCCCACATGGTCCTGTCCTCACACTGTCCCCATGCTGCCCTGTCCTCACACTGTCCCCACACTGTCCTGTCTCGCACTGTCCCCATATGGTCCCCACGTCACTTCTAGCTTCCTCCTCCCGCCCCACACCCTCCGTGTGATAACGTGCGGCCGGAGCCCCAGGCAAGGGGTACTGTCCAATAGGCCACGTGAAATGCTCATCTCGGCAGAGGCAGACGCCCGGGCGAGGCAGTGAGTGCAGAGCTGGGCCTCGAGAGTCCTGCTGCAGTTCCCAACAAGCCCCTCTCCCTGGCTTTCCCGGCACTGGCGTCTGCTGCCCCCTCGCCCACCCCCCAACAGCACTTTGCTTTGCTCCTTTGCACAGCAGCCATTCGAGCAGAGGTGAGGTGGCGCCTCGTGTGGCTTTCGTCGGCATGTGCCCCTGAACAAGTCATAACCAGCTTGAGCCCTTTCCGGTACCTGTTGGTCCACTTCAGGGCGTCTGACAGGAGCTCGGGAGGGGGCAGCCGTGGATTCCACCCCTCACGCCACCACAAAGCCCACAGAAGTGAAGCAGCATCCCAGGGAAGACGCTGTATCAGCACACTCGCAGGAACAGAGTGAAGCCTTCTTTCTTCACACGGCTCCTGGGGGCCCTGGGGGCCCTGACCCCCAAAACACAGGCAACGAAATCCAACTGCAGAGCCCCCCACAGCACAGAAAACAGTTTTCTGCTCAAACTTGTGTGAGTGTGTATATGTGTATGTGTGTTGTGTGTGTGAGTGTGTGTTGTGTGTCTGTGTGTTGTGAGAGTGTATGTGTCTGTGTGTAAGAGTATATGTGAGTGTGTTTATGTGTGTCTGTTGTGTTGTGAGAGTCTGTGTGTCTGTGCATAAGAGTATATGTAAGTATGTATGTGTGAGTGTGTTGTGTGAAAGTGTGTGTGCCTGTGCGTAAGAGTACATGTGAGTGTGCGTATGTGTGTGTTGTGTGAGTGTGTATATGTGTATGTGTGTGAGTGTGTGTGTTGTGTATGTGTGTGTGTGAGAGAGAGAGAGGTGGGGTGTGTGCTGTGGGGAGGACAGACAGAGGAGTGAGTTTTCTTGATTCCCTTCCCCCTAAATTTCCCCAAATGTCTGCATTTTTAACAACGGCTGTGCAGGTGCATCTTCCAGATCCAGCCCCGACTTGCAGCCCTCGGACGGCAGCGGCTGCCTCCCCTGCAACGTGGCTGGCAAATTCTCCACCTATTCCGGCTGCTCCAGCTCTTTCTCAGCCCTGGGACTCAGCAGCTTCACTCAGCAGCCCCTGTCCTGCGCCTCCTGGCCGCGCCACAGACGACCTCTTAGTCCTGAGGGTGGACAATGAGAAGAACGGGCTGAAGGAGGCTGCGGGCCCAGGAGGAGCCCCGGGAGAACATGCTGCTCCTTAGATCTAAGCCAACTCTCAGGGTACGGGCTGGCCGAGGCGCCCCGCGCAGAAGGCGGGGAAAGTCAGGAGGTGGAGCCTGGGCGGCTGTGCCGCGGCTCCATGGCGCCCCCTGGAGGTGAGGGGGCGCCATTGCTCTCAGGCCCTCATCTCTGACCACCTCCCCTCTGCCTTCTGAGATTGGTGGGTGAGTCCCTTTATGAACCTTTTTCTGCATCCACCATTGGTTTTCTGCCGCATCTGTTCACTCCCTCTTCTGCTCGCTGTGTGCAAAGTCAAGATTCACGCTCTTGGTTTTGGCTTTGGTTTGCCCTGGGTGATCTTTGCCACCTGCTCATCCTGTTGTTTTAGCAACTTGTGATTGAGTTCTTCAGCTGTGTGTTCCTCCACTCCAAATTCTTCTCATCCGGAAGAATTTTCGATTTTATGCACCGGCAAGGGCAAGCCTTTGGTCCGAACCACGTGGGTCCAGCGTGGACCCCCACGGGCCCTCCGCCTTCACATCCACTCAATCTGCCTTCCTGTCTGTATTTTACTTTTGTTTGAGGCACTGTGGATGTTAGGGCTTCACAAAAACAGCATTTTGATAGTTTTCTATGTCTAAAGCATTTGCGGTTTTGAGACACTCCAAAGCTGAACCTCTCCAGGAAACAACAACAAAAATGTTCTAAGAACAATTTGAACCTGTGAAATCAAAATTGGGTCCCCAGCTAAGCTACAGTTTTAGTATAGAGGTGGAGACGGCCCTGGGTGTGTGGCCGGCCCTTCTGTGGTGTTTTGGAGGCTGGCGCAGTCTCTGCCCGCCTGAACGAGTCCTTCTCCACTAAGTGTCTGTCGCGACCTAGAGCAATCCCAGGCTTCCCGCGGACACCTTAACCAGCTCCTTCGAGGTTCCCCACAGACCTGGGGAAAGAGAATCGACCTGTGCTTTAAAGTTTTAACCCTTTGCCCTGCTTTCATGCAAGTCAGAGGTGACTCCTCCTCACTTGGAAGGGCCTGCACAAACAGCAGCTCACATTCTCCGCTAAGGCCGGTGGCAGTGAACAGACAATGCCCAACTCCTAGCTCCTCTGTCACGACAAAAATTGCCTGCATCACTCTGGCCTGCTTTAAAGACCCTTTCAAAGTCATAGAACAGCTTCTCCTTTGAAAGCCTGTGGGCGGGGCTGGCCTTGAGCAGGTACAGCGCTTTTGCTTGGGAGGGGAAGGTTTCTCGACTGAAGAGAAGCAGCCGGGATTTGCATCAGCAGCGTACTCGGCTATGTGCCAGGGAGATGGGCAGAGACTGATTTGAACGTGGATGAGACTTTCGACCCTGGCTTTTAAATCATCCGCTTTCATTAGAACATTCGTGGAGGTCATGAAGAAGGTTTGAAACTCCCCGTTTCAGGCCTAAGAACTTGGGAGTCGGGTCCCCCAAGCCCACCAGGAGTGATCCCTGAGCACAGAGGCACTGCAGATTCGGGCACCGCCGGGTCTGGCCCCAAATCAAAACAGAAGCAGCAATAGCAGGAAAGCCCAGCTCGGCCACACCTGCTGCCTGGGGCCACCCTGCCCACCCCAACTCCCCAGCACAGGGAACACGGCTCACAGGGCGGCCCGGCCCTCGACTGGCCATGTTCACGGCTGTTCTCATCTGGGGACACCTGCCACTGTGAACACGGGGTGAGGGGGTGGCAGCGGGAGCTGGAAGTAACACAGGGGCATTGGTGGGGAATGTCAGACCTAAGCACCTGCCCACGTGACCTAAACCACAGAACCAAAGAGAAAAGAAGAAACGAATCTGGTCACCAGGTTTGCATTGAGCCATGAAGGACACGTTCTTGTTTTGAGAGAGAGAGAAAGACAGAGATGGGGGGGGAAGGAGGGAAGAAAGGGAGGGAGGGAGGGAGGGAGGGAGGGGAGTGTAGGATGACCTTACTTTGTCCTCTCCCCCCTTGCCATGAGTAGCTTGTCCCAGTTTTTCCCAGAGTTTAGGCTTACCCCAGTCTCACCCATCAAGGTGTTCCAGAATCTCTCCCATCCCTTTGTTTAGCTGTAATCACTTCTCTATGCTCTCTTCCCCAAAACAGTTAATCCGCGGCTTTCCCTTAATCTGACTCTGCTAGTTTGTAAGGTCAGACCTTCCTAGGATACTGAACTTATAAGTTAATATTGCCTGTCTCCTCTTCTTGTGCCTTTTGAATAATTTACTTTAAAGCAATGTCCTTGTTGTATATTATGCTTTTGTAACTTGGGATTTAATTGGCCTTGAATATTATTCCCTTCTGGGCATCTGCTTTCTCCACTTAAGCCTCAGTTGCCCTCAGTTCCTAGCACCCCAAAAGCACACCCCAAAAGCAAGATCCCGACGAGGGACGGGACGGATCCAGGGCGAGCGGTGAGTTATGTGCTACCCTGGCATCGAGATGGGCCTGGCCAAAGTGCCTAATTCTTAACTATAAGTTAAGAGCTTGATCATGGACAAATGCTGTCATGATCCAAAAGTAATGATGAGACTAGGACCCTGCTAGGGATAGGAAAGACTGATCTGGCCTGAGCACTGTAGTCTGAGATTGAGATGGCCCCAGGAGAGCAATTCTATAAGCTTTAATGCATCTCTTATTGTTTCCATACAAAATGATTAATATTATGAATTCTTATATGTTTGCCGAATGAGGAGAGGAGAAACACACTCATGGGACTCCACCCTTGGGTGGATCCTCCTGTTGAAAGGGAGTCAGTCCTAGGAGAAGCATCCCCTGAGGGAAAGGAACCTCAACCCTATTGATGGTGACCACACCTATGTGTACACCTCAACCCCCTCATGCTGGGGAGATTTAACTAGGCTGTAAGAGTGGGTTGGGGGGCCAGATCCAGAGATCCAGAGAGAGATCCAGAGCCGGGAGAGAAGCAGGGAGAGAAAATGAAATAAACTGATCGAGCAACCAGTTTGGCCTTCTTCCTTCCATCGCCTGCCCTTGACCGACAGCACACACAGCAGTTACGGGGCACCGAATGTGGGCGGTGAGACAGAGCCACCCAGAGAGCCCACGAGTGCACATGCCCCTCGGCGTGCTTTAGTTTTTTACAGGGGGGGAAGGAAGGGGGAGGGAGGGAGGGAGGGAGGGAGGGAGGGAGGGAGGGAGGGAGAGATGGAGTGCAGACCCTTTCTCCGCTGGGGCCTGACCTGCCTTCTCTGAAACTCTGTCGCTGTCTCCCTAACTCCGTGATGGGGCTGTGTGAGTCAGTGTGGCCCTCTAGAGCCCCTGGCACACCCAAGAGCGGCCACATGCGGGCGTGGGTGTGCTGAGGTCACCGGGCAAGGGACCCTCTGAGGCAGGTACCCAGATGCGGCTTCCCTTCTGGGGAGCCCCAAGGTCCCACCGACCACCCGGCGCTGCTGATTCCTGGGGCTGGGCTCCCACCACCCTCTGGTTGGTTTTGTTCGGGGCCACATCTGGTGGTGCTCCTGGCGGGCTCAGGAGGTCATATGGGGTACTGGGCATTGGACCCGGATCGACCACATGCAAGGCCAGGGCCCTCCCCACTGTCCTATCGCTCCGGCCCCTGACCACCCTCTTGTTTTCCCTCTCTGAGGACACATTCAGAGTGTCTGTGGATGTTTTAACACAAGTGCCTGTCCTGGTATCTATTTTTTTTTGCTTTTTGGGTCACACCCGGCGATGCTCAGGGGTTACTCCTGGCTCTGCACTCAGGAATTATCCCTGGCGGTGCTCAGGGGACCATATGTGATGCTGGGAATTGAACCCGGTCAGTCGAGTGCAAGGCAAACGCCCTACCCGCTGTGCTATCGCTCCAGCCCTGGAATCTAAATTTGCTTTGTCCTCCAAAAGGTCCTGAATCGCAAACATGTGGCAGGGAGGAGACACGGGGCTGTGAGCCCGAGAGGAATTATTTGCTCGCGTGTCCGAGAGCCCTCCCTGAAGGCCAGGCACAGGTAATAAGCTCAGGGGGCGTCTCGGGCCCCGAGAAGTGGGGACCCCTGGCGGAGACAGCTGGGGGCTGAAAGCCCCATGTAGGTCCTGAGCACACACCTGGGTTCCCAGACTTGGGGGTGGCATCTGCTGGGCCTTTTTCTTACCAATTTCTGGTGTAATTTCCCATGCTTACATAACGTATCTCTATGGCTCAAATTCTTTATTTTCAGTTGGGGGCCACACCTGGTGGTGCTCAGGGGTTACGCCTGGCTCTGCTCTCAGGAATCACTTCTGGTGGCGCTTGGAAGGCCATATGGGATGTCGGGGATTGAGCCGGGGTTGGCCACATGGGAAGCAAGATGAGCCTCGGACGATCGCCCCGGGCCCTCTATGGCACAAACTCTTACAAGCAACTAAGAGCAGGCTGTGGGTCCTGATCCCCCCAGCTGCTGGTCTCCATCAACAGCCCGGAGCAAGGCAACTGCCGCGCAGGGTGGGGACAGCCTGCCCCCGGCAGGAGGCCGCCCTGGCCACAGTGCTCTCCCCCTTTGCTTCATCTTCACTGATTTCCTCTCCACGGTATCGATCTCTTCGAGAGGGTTATTGAAACCTGCAACAACCCTGATCGTGCCTATTTCTGCCTCCGCTTCACTCGCTCTGGCATCTGCTCATCTGAAGCTCTGAAAACATCGACCTAGAGGGTGGTCCGTCCCCTCAGAGAGCAGGCCTCGGCCACTCTCTCTGCGTCTGTGTCCCCGTAACACTTCTCTCGACCCGCCATCAGCAGAGGCACTCTGCTTCCACCCCACCCTGCCCCTCTGACCTGCGTCTGTCCTTGCGCTGCACTGGGGGCCCGGGGGCAGCGCTGCTCCCGCCCCTCCAGCGGAGAACGCTGACCGTCCACCTCTCCCACCTGGCTGCTGTGAGCAGCAGCTCCCTCTGGTCACCTACACGGGTGGACCGTGAGCTCCGGCCCTCCTTCCCTCTGCCTCAGGAACTCACTGAACCTGAGGGAACACTTTATACTTCTGTTGCTGCCTTCTGCGTTACGGCTGCTTTAGGAGATGTTTAGACTTACCCGTATGTGCAATCATTCGTGTACTATGATGAGAGATAATAGAACACTGAGTATCTGATATCCCAGCATATTATATTATGCAACCATGATATGTGAATATATCATCATGTATTCCATAGATAAATCCATTATGTATTTTAGTTTATTTTCATTACATAATTATTTGACTGGGTTATTGCGTACTAAAACTGTGGTAATTATGATGATTATGATCACATAATTACAGTTTAATATCATTGTAGAATTAATAATTCTATTAACACTATAAATCTACCACGTGGGCATGGACTATGTATGTTAAGCAGGGGGAACCATCCCAAGATTCACCTGTGTTCAATTTCTTCTTATTTTTGGGTTTTGGAGTGTGCAGGGCTTACTCCTGGCTCTGCACTCAGGGATCACCCCTGGTGAAACTTGGTGGGCCCTCTGGGGTTCTGGGAGTGGACCTGTGTTTGTGTGTGTGTGTGTGTGTGTGTGTGTGAGAGAGAGAGAGAGAGAGAGAGAGAGAGAGAGAGAGAGAGAGAGAGAGAGAGGCACATCTCTTCCCTGTCCCACTTCATTCTGGAAACTTTCAGTTTCTGAGTCCCGAACCCCTCTTCCTGCACATGGGACCTGTTTTCATCGGTGCCCCCAATGTCCACACTAAGGTGGCTGTCCTCTCCCTGCGGGCTGTCTGAACATGCCTTTCTAGACCCTCTGCACATTTGGAATCTCCTAAAACAACCTTTCTCCCTGGTCACCCAGGCCCCCAGCACAATTTCCAATACCTGAGAGGCAGGACCCACAAAGCACTGCCCCCCACAACTGGGAGCGGGCCTTCCACCAAGCACCCCAAGCCAAGCCATGAGGTGGTCCTGTCTGTCGCCCACGGAGAACCAAGGGTTACTTCCCACTTACCTCTGTGGGCATCAACCACGTCCTTCCAGCTTCTCTGCCTGCCCTGGGTACCAGCTGTGCCTGCATGCACCCACCTTCGTCCAGGTCCAGATGGAGCTTTGAAGGAGCCTGCCCCGGGCTCTCAGCGTCCATCCCCTGCAGCCCTTCTGCCCAGGGACAGTGCTGTGGACTCCACACCTCAGCCTCTCACTCAGCCCTGTTCCCTCAGCTCAGGGACCAGCTGGGCTGTTGGGGTCCCCCTCTCTGCACTGCAGATGTAAGCATGGACACTGCAGGGCTACTGTCTCAGCGGGACCCCTTGCCGCCCACTTGCTTCCTGCTCAGCGTCTTCAAAAATCCCTTCCCAGGCACGTCCTCTGGGGCTCTCTTTGCCCTGTCAGGGGCGAGATGAACCAGACTGCTCCTTCCATCTCCACATGCAGAAGTCCACGCCCACTATCACACGGCTGCAGATGCGTTGGTTTGAGAGCCTTGCTTTTTCTAGTCGATATTTTATCCTAAGCCATTACTGGTAGCAAATATCACTCCTAATCTGTTTGCATGTATCACAATGTACCATTATGACGGACACATATATCAGCTTTACTATGCCTCCCAGCCCCTTCTTGGGCCATTTCTGGGTGTAACAGCCCCAGGGATAAATAATAATGAGGCTACCGCTTCCAGGCAGGGATTTCCATTGTCCATTCTCATGGTTCTTTTGGACAGTTTTCAAGCAGGGATGAAGCTGGGTCAGGGACGAGCCCTCCCCTAATCTGTGGCACGTCCCCTCTGTCTACACCCATAGTTCTTCCATCCACAGTCCCAGGAGCTTCCTTCTGACCGAAGCCTCGCCAAAAAGAAGTATCAGTTTTTACCATCTTTGCTGCTTGGACCCGTGAAAGTTGGGCCTTGACCTAAATTGTGTTTCTCTGATTATTGGCAAGTCGGACGCTTTTATGAGCTTATCGGTTTTTCTATTTCCTCTCTGTGAATTATCTATTCCCATTCTTTTATTGCCTAGTGAGACGTTAGATCCAAATCAATTTGGTGCATTCCCTGCCCTTCCTCCCTTGAAATACACTCCAGCCGAAATGAGCCCACGAGGAGTGTGAGACGGTGTGTGTGTGTGTGTGTGTGTGTGTGTGTGTGTGTGTGTGTGTGTGTATGTGTGTGTGAGAGAGAGAGAATGAGAGTAAGAGAGAGAGATTGTGTGTGAGGCTGTGTGTGTGTATGACATATGAGATTGTGTATAAGACTCTGTGTAAGATTGTGTGTATGAGACTGTGTGAGGCTATGTGTGTGAGAATGTGTGTGTGCATCTGAGACTGTGAGAGTGAGATGGTGTGTGTGAGAATGTGAGGCCCTGTGAGGCCGTGTGTGGGTGTGATTCTGTGTGAGCGGGAGACTATGAGTGAGGTTATGTGAGTGTGAGGCTGTGTATGGGTGTGTCTGTGTCAGTGTGAGAGGCCATGTGTGCTGGTCTCCACACTGCTTTCTTTGAAAGGCTCTCACCTCTCACTTCTCACCTCAGATCCCAACCACTCAGAAACTCTGCTTTAGCCCAAGCTCCACCACATTTTAGTGCCTGTCGCCCGGTCAGTCCTCAGGAAAAAAGCAAGTGCAATTCTCACCTGGCCCTGCTCCTGCCTCCAGGGCCTGCCCACAGGGGCGGGACACCCAGCCCTGTCGCACTTCCCCCAGGTGCTTTCAAACGGATCCACCAGCTGTGCAAGAGTACTCTTTGTAAAAGTGCTCCTCGGGCCAAGCCAGAGACCCCTCAGAGCCCCTAAGGGAAGCCCAGCCTGCTGAGCTCACTCAGGCAGTTCTGGGTCTTTTCCCCTTCAGTGCTGGGGACGCGAGCAGTGACTGCGATGCTCACGTCCACATGAGTCACGGTCATAGAGGGTGGACACGAAGGCCCCAGACAGACCCATTCCAGCACCGGGTCCTAATCAGGCCAAGGAGCTTCCCGTGGTCATCCGGCCTCACCACCTCCTCTTTGTCCCTCCATGATTGAAGTCCAGGGCCACCTCCCTGTGCCAATGACCATGCCCCACCGTGTCCCTCACTGTCCCCTCCCTGTCCCTTTCCCAGGCCTACAGCCGTCTCCACACCTGGCTCCCGTGTACCCCCACCCCCTCTGCCTTCTCCAGGGGCATGTGGGTCAATCCCAGTTCCCGAGTCCCCCACCAAGGCTCTGGCCTGTCCTTTCCCCATGGTCCTGAGAGTCTCCCAAGACGGGGCCCACTGCCCACCCCCTTCCCACTCCCACCCAGCACCCCAGCAGGGCTCAGTTCCCTCAGGGAGGTGCAGCCAAGCCAGGCTGGGGTCCATGGGGTGGGCAGGGCAGATCCCCGGGGCGCATCTAGAGGGACTCGGAGTCACCCCCAATCAGAGATGCCCCACCCTGCCCTGTGTGCCTCCAGGATGTCAGGAGCATCCAGGGGTGGGTAGCCGAGACTCCATGGGGGTGAGAGGTCGGGAGAGAGGTGGGCTGGGGCGCCCTCCAGGACTCAAGACTCAACCCCCAAGACTTTCCAGCTTCAGATTGTGACCCGACCAGGCTTCCCGGGGCTTGAGAGCTGCCAAGGCCACAGAGCATCCGCCAAGGTCGTGGCCAGTGTTGGGAACGATTCATCCGGGCAGGCACCCGGCTGCGTCCTGCTGGCCGTTCCCAAGCAGCCCGGGGAGGTCAGTTCCATGGTTTGTCCCCGCTCCAGGGAGCAGACACCGCCCCAGCCTGGGCCCCCACCCCAGAAACTAGGCCCCCGTGGCCCTGGGACGGGGTCTGAGAGCAGCGGGCTCACAGCCCCTGGCGGGGAGGGCCAGGAGCTATTTCCAGCCGCTGAGTCACGTATGCACTGCACACTGGCTCCAGTGGGCGTCCACGCAGGGGGAGCTGGACATGGCTGCAGAGCTCAGAGGGAGTGGGCAGGGCAGCTCCCGTGCCCCACACTCAGGCCGGCGCGGGGAGCAGTCCCCGCCCTCCCAACCCACTGGGGCATTCGCCTGCAATGCCCGACTCCCCACAGCCAGGAGTTACAGTTACGGGGTCTGCACCCCCAATCCACACGGGGCCACATGGGGAGCCTCTGAGCCTGGCAGAAGGCAGCACCGCCATCGGCCTACCCCTGGCCACGGGGCCCTTCTCAGGAAGACCCCCCCAACCGAGCCAGGGTCATGAAGCTGCAGCGCTTACCTGCGGTTCTGCTCTCAGGGGTCACTCTTGGAGGGGCTCAGGTCACCCTGTGGGGTCCCGGGGATCAAAGCCAGGTCAGCCACATGCAAGGCCAGTGCCCTCCCCGCTGTGTCGCGGATCAGCCATGACTGAGGCTTCTGAGGGCATGCGAGGCCGAGGCTAAAGCCCACGGACACTGACGATACAAGTGACCACACACACACACACACACACACACACACACACACACGCAGGCGTTTCATGGAAACAGGAGCAGGCGGCCCCCACCTGGGCATGTGCGAACAGCCCCATCAGGACCCAAACGCTCAGGTTCCCGGGGAGGAGAGCCAGGCCTGACGACGGGCACAGACGGGGCTGGGCTGGGAAACAAACACAAATGTTTGTGGGGCCAGAATCCTGCTCCTGGGGAGCGGATCAGAGTGGGCAGCAAAGTGTCCCCAGGGGCTCCGGCTAGCTCAGCTCTGGGCCCGGCTGCCTGCTGGAGGCCGCCATGCACCCACCCATCAGGCCCCTGTTGGCAGGAGACCCCCTCAGGCTCAGAGTTCTGCGTGACTGACCGGCTGGCCCCAGGCAGCTCAGTGGGCAGGCCCGGGAGCTCGGGTTCCCGTCAGCCCGGGCACCAGTGACAGCCGGGCTGTCAGTCAGGCGCGTCTTTCTCATCACCCAGGGGGGAGCACTCAGGGCCTGAAGGGTCCCTTACAGCCGTATTGGGGAGAAGGGTCGCAGACCCGGTGTGTGGGGGACAGAGAGAGCAGGTCAGCACCAGGTGGGTGTCATGGGAATAGGGGTGTCCACCTCTGCCAGGAGCAGAGCAGGGTCCCTGGGGCCCAGGAGGCCCAGCGAGGAGGAGGAGGAAGCACTTGGCAGCTGGGAGGCCAGAGGGGGACAGGGCAGGTCCAGGCCCCGCGTGCCCTGGCCCCAGGGAAGTCCGGCCCTGTGCCAACTGGACACAGGACAGACGGCAGCTGCATCTCTAATTTTAGGGCACTCTGAGCTCCAGGGGGATGGGCCCGGGTGTCCGGAATAACTCGCTGGCCTTTGAGAGACAGGCTGGGTGACGGGGGGTTGCTCCTGGCCCCCCACAGACTGCGTCCCTGAGGCCCCCGCCTGGGGCCCCTCCTGGGACTCCTATGTTAGAAGTGGAGCTGGAGCCAAGGGGGACACCAGCTCCCCCCGCACCTATGGTTGAGGCAATTCCAACAGCAACAGGCCTCGGGGGATTCGTGTTAGTCACAGCTGCCGGCAGTGTGGCACACGGAGGTGACAAATGTCCGCACGGTTGTCCAAGGCCCACAGACGCAGAAGCCGAGACTCCTGGGAGCTGCTCCACGCCCTCAGCTGCAGCCCCATGGGGGCTCCGTGCAAAGGTCTAGAGGGCAGGGGACCCCCCCAAACCCCAGGCTGCCACGTCATGCTGGGGGTGCAATGGCTGCCACGTCATGCTGGGGGTGCAATGTGCTGCCAGGGTCAGGCCTCATGTCCGACGCACGACCCACAGCCACTGGACTCTCTCCCCGGCCCCCAGAAGTAGCAGTTTAAGAGCAAAGCCACTTGCGACTACAGAAAAATGAGGAAAGTCAGCCTTGCTGCTTGGGGGCCGGGAGCGCTGACCCGGGTTCAATCCCCGACAGGCAGTCCTCCGAGCACCACCAGGAGTGATTCCTGAGTCCAGAGCCAGGAGTAACCCCTGAGCATCACCAGGTGTGACCCAAAAATAAAATAAAATAAACTGTGCACTTGAGACCAGGGACCTCTCCACAAAGCATCACTTCAGGGGCCCAACCTAACAAGGGGTCCTGGAAGCCCCTGACTAGGCATTCCCTAGTTTGGTCAGCCCAGATGCTGGCCACCATCAGTAAGTGGCAAGCCTGCGTCCTACGTCGGAATGCCAGCGCCCAGAGCAGCAGCTGGGATGGAAGGACACGGCCTCCTGGGACAGGAGACCCGGGCTGGTGCCGGAAGTGGCCCCTGGCCAGCAGCCTGTGCGGGTTTTGCTGACTCACCCCCGTGCAGGGTTACTGGGCAGGGTTTCAGGGCCGGCCTGACATGAGAGAGTGAGGAATGACAGCCTGCAGCCGGGGCCCTGGACCCTTCCAACCATGAAGGAGCCCCCCCTTCTTTCTTTCTTTTTTTTTTTTTTTGCTTTTTGGGTCACACCCGGCAATGCACAGGGGTTACTCCTGACTCTGCACTCAGGAATCACCCCTGGCGGTGCTCAGGGGACCATATGGGATGCTGGGAATCAAACCCGGGTCGGCCGCGTGCAAGGCAAATGCCCTACCCGCTGTGCTATCGCTCCAGCCCAGGAGCCCCTTCTTTCGTCAGACCATGAGGGATGGAGCAGGTCAGACACAAAGGCCCCGAGAGCCACAGGCTAGGCACCCTGCCTGTCCCTGGAGGAGAGCCGAGCATCCCAGCCCCCCTAAGGCGGTGGCACAAATGCACGGCAGGCAGTGGGCAGGGGGGCCTTTTGCCCCAACCCCAACATCTCTGAACACTGGTTTCCATTTCCGCACCCAACACAGAGGCCCGTGACAGCCACAAAGGTGGCCGTGGTGGACACGCGTGGGGCTCTCTCCAGGTCTGTGTGGTTCCTGTGGGCCCGGGGCAAAGACCACGTCAAGTCGTACCTGATGAGCCGCGTGTGCCTCGGCGTGTAGGGGCTGATGACCTGGAACAGCAGCTCCATGGCTCCGTTGATGCCCAGCATGGCTCCCGTGGGCACTGGGAAAGACACGAGCCAGCCCTCTCACCCCGTGTCGGAGCACCGGAAGGAGCCACCACCCTGCCCGCCTGTCAGAGGCAGCTCCACAGGGAGCCCTGAGAAGCACGCATGGCTGTCTCCCTGTGACCGCCTCCTGCATGGCCGTCTCCCTGTGACCGCCTCCCGCATGGCCATCTCCTGCATGGCCATCTCCCGCATGGCCATCTCCCTGTGACCGCCTCCTGCATGGCCGTCTCCCTGTGACCGCCTCCCGCATGGCCATCTCCCGCATGGCCATCTCCTGCATGGCCATCTCCCTGTGACCACCTCCCGCATGGCCATCTCCTGCATGGCCATCTCCCTGTGACCGCCCCCCGCATGGCCATCTCCTGCATGGCCATCTCCTGCATGGCCATCTCCCTGTGACCGCCTCCCGCATGGCCATCTCCTGCATGGCCATCTCCCGCATGGTCGTCTCCCGCATGGCTGTCTCCCTGCGACCATCTCCCACGTGACTGTCTCCCACATGGTCATATCTCACTGCTTCTGCCCCCACACATGGCTCACACCACAAAACAGCCTCTGCCCCTCTCAGTTCTTCTGTCTGAGGGACATACAGTGCAAGGTGGCCCAGACTGCACCTTCCCTGTGACATCAACAGGAATTGACACACACAGGTAGACACAATCCACACATACATGACTCTGCAGAGGTACACACGTGTCCATGTGCATGGTAGTACATTCATATGTTTACATGTGAACACACAAGGCCTGTATGTACAAATATGTTCATATACATGCACGCACACTCCAGCTCATGTGTACACATTTTCTTATACACACAGGTACACCACTGCACACATGTACACACATGCCCATACACACATATTCATACACGGCTCATGTGTACACATGTTCTTATACATAGACACACCAGTACACATATGTACACATATGTTCATATGTACATATGAACACACCAGTTCACTTGTACACATATTCTTATACATGCAGACACACCAGTACACATATGTACACACATGCTCATATGTGCACATCACGTACCAGCTCATGTGTATACATGTTTTATACATGCAGATACTAATGCACATGTGTATGATGTGTTTACATGCATGCAAACACTAGCTTATATAAGAACATATAAGAACACATATGTTCTTATACATGCAGGCACACCAGGACATTTGTATACACACGCTCATATACATGCATATACAAATAAGCTCACATGTACAAACATGTTCTTTACATACAGATATGCCAATGCACATATATGCAATGCTCATATGAATGTGTGTGCAAATAAGTCCATGTATACACATGATTTTATATATGCAGGCATACCATGTTTATGCATATACATGCAGACATACATGTGCACAACACCTGCTAATGTGCACATTTGTATGCATGCAAGCTCATGCACAGGCTCATGAGTACACATGTGTGCACTCAGACTAACATGTGTGCATATGGATACACATGCTCTCATGCAGTAACATACATGTACACAAAGCTATACACAGGTTCATGTGTTCACATGCACACTGCTTCATGTGTACACAGATGCATGCAGATGCATGCACCAGCTCACAGGTGAGTGTATGAATTGCACACATGCACACATTGCCAACAAGCACTCTCAGAGGCATATTCTGCACCATGCAGCAGTGCCTGGTGAAGGCGGGTCACAGGTTGTCGGGCAGGACAGAGCGGCAGCCCTCTCTTCCCTCCCCTGCCCCGGGCATGGAAAGAGTCTGTGGTCCCTGCACGCCCAGATACTCCCTGGTCTCCAGATCCCGTCCAGACCCCTACACTGAGTTGCGGTGGAACAGAGCTGCGGTGGAACAGCGCTGCCCTCTGGACGTCCATGCTCATGAAGTCCAGCTGTCCAGTTGAGGTGGAAAGCCCTCAGAGGTCTTGACAGAGCAGGAGACCTTTACAAGAGCCCCAATTCTAACGCAGGAGATTCAGAGAAGGAACGGAGGGGTCTCCCCGGTCTCATCCCGGCTGGCGACATGCCTGGGCGAGGCCCGAGGCCATCTCTGCCACTGCCACTGGCCGTCAGGGACCTGCTGATGGGCCCGGTGGCCTCACAGACCCTGACGTCATCAGCCAGCACCTTGCATGGAGAGTCACAGCATTGAAAGCCTCACCGGGATGTACTTCTCCCAGAGGACGGGGCGAGTTGCAGGCTTCAGAAGCTCTGCTTGCCCGCAGAGCGTGGCCACGGCAAAGCCGCATGTGTGGTGAGCACCTTAGAGCACAGGGAGGGGGCACCCCAGCAATGCCAGCACTTGGCTGAGTTCGGGGCTGTAAGGGTCCCTTCTCCCAGCAGCTCGGCCCAGCCATCCTCAGGACGCCAGGACAACACACGAGCATCTCAGCGAGAACAGAAGTCGGCCTATCCCCAGCAACGCCCAGCTCCCCTGTGTGAAGAGGGGTTCATACAGGCCCTGCCGCCTCCCCCCCACTCGCCGCTTGGTCCATGACTATGAGTCCGTGGAAGGTCCTGGACCTCCTAATTCCCTCGAAAGATTTTCTCCTCCTGCTTCCTCAGAGGCCCATTCCGCCCAATGGCAGCACTGATGGCTCATGCCTAAGCCCTTACTGTCCCAGGAGCAGGCGGTCACAGACGTGATCATAGCCTCCTCCTCCGTGGAAGAGGCCACGATCCCTGTCATCCCTGAGACTTTGCAAGGAAAGCGACGGAAGTGAGAACAGGGCAGGAGCAGCAAGAAGTGACAGGAAGTAAAAGGAAGTGATAGGAAGGGACAGAAATGAACAGGAAACAATAGGAAGTGAGAAGTAACAGGAAGTGAAAGGAGACTACAGGAAGTGACGAGAAGCAACAGGAAATGACAGGCAGCGACAGGAAGCAACAGGAAGTGAGAAGGGAAAAGCAATGACAGGAAGTGATAGGAAGTGACAGGAAGTGAGAAGTGGCAGGAAATGAAGGAAGTGACCGGAAGTGCTCTCTCCTCCCGGGCAGCCTCCCTGCCAGGAGACTCCGGTCCACTCACCGCTCACGGCAAAGGCTCGCAGCACCCACAGACAGTGCAGGAGGTTCTGGCCGTGGGTCAGGTTCTTCCTGGCCAGAATCAGGGTGACGTCCAGGGCCTCCAGAGCCAGGGCCTTCTGGCCAAACTTCTTATCTGTGGACACAAACAGACTCAGCTGTGGTGCAGGCGGCCGGTGGGCCCAGCCGCGGAGCAAGTGCCCTAAGGCGCTGCAATGCCCGGTTGTCACTCCTCAGGGACATTCCCAGGAAGGCCAGCCTGGGGCCCGGACTTCCCGCCCCCAGATACAGCTTGGGGCGTGCGTTTCTTCCACCTCAGCAGTTCCAGAGAGACGCTTCCCGGCTCCTGACTGTGGGGCGTCCACCTCACGAGAGGCCAGGTGTGGGGCAGGGAAGGAGCATGCACAGCACATGCACTGGTCGCTTTGCCCCATGTCCAGTCCCAGGAAGGGAAAGCGTCTCTTCGAGGACATGCGGCAAAGGGACAAGCCCTGGGTCTGCGTGAGGCTGGGCTTCCAGGCACCAGGCAAAGGCCAGCGGAAAGGAGTGCAGGGCAGCCAGGAAAGAGGCCGGAAGAGTCTGGAACATTCAGGAAGGCAGCCCTGTCTCACTGTGCTCAGAGGTCTGGCCTCCAGGGCGAGAGAGGTTTCTGCTATGCTGAGCCCCCGGCCCCGGGGGCCCCCAGACGTGTCTGGAGTGAATGTTCCGGGAGCGGCTTGTGGTGGGCAAGTGCCCCCCTCAAGCTTCCCCTTCCTGCTGGAGCCCGGGGCCCCCCAGCATCACCCCCGCCCCCATTTCTGGGGTGTCCTCCTGCTCACGGCCACAGTGCCCAGAAGGACCCTGATGCCCCTGCGTGCAACAGGTACCTCGGAGGCCCACTCGGGCCAGCAGCCGGCAGAGGGGCAGGAGGACGGTATAGTCAGGCCGCGCCGTCCGGGCTGCATTCACCAGGGTCCGCAGAAGCGCCTCGCTGCCGCCCTTGTCCACGAGGTAGCGGGTCCTGCGCTCCGTGCCTGTGGCGGAGACAGAGCCAGGGGCTGCAGGCTGTGTGAGTGTGAGTGTCCTTATACATGTGGGTGGGGGCCAGAGGAGACTGGTATGTGTCATGTCTGTGTGTATATATGTGTGTGTGGTGTGTATTATATATGACTGGTGTGTGCATATGTGTGTGGTGTATTTGTGAGTGGTATGTGTCATGTCTGTGTGTATATATATATATATATGTGTGTGTGTGTGTGTGTGTGTGTGTGTGGTGCCTTATGTGACTGGTGTGTGCATGTATGAGTGGCATGTGTGGTGTGTGGTATTTCATGTGAGTGGTGTATATACAGATGTGTGTGGTATGCATATGTGGTACAGGTATGCATTGTGTCTGTGTGTATGTATATATGTGTGTGTGTGCGTGTATGTGGTGTTCTCTGTGAGTGGTGTGTGTGGTGTGTATTGTATGTGACTGGTGTGTATGTACCTGTGAGTGGGTGTCATGTCTGTGTGTGTATATGTGTGTGTGGTGCTCTATGTGGCTGGCGGTGTGTGTATGGTGGGTGTGTGGGTATGGTGGGTGTGTGTCTGTAGGACATGCCCAGCCGTGAGTGGAGCAGCGCTACTCTGTGCTCAGGGTCCCAGGGCCACCATCCCACCCAGGACGCAGGGCCAAGGCCTACAGAGCTCATGTCAGGGCTTGTGCACAGGGAAGAACCAGGCCATATTTGGGGGAGCTGGGAGCAGGGACCCCAACCCCCAGATGGGAAGGTCCCTCTGGGGGACGGTCCACACAGGGCAGGGCCCACAGCCACCGAGTGGCCGGTTCCTCGTGCTCCCAGCAGCAGGACCTTGGGGACCGTGGGTCACCCCTCCCTGGAGGAAAGGGATCAGCCCTCCCCAGCCCCCTCTCCTGACTCACCCACAGACAGCAGGTCCTCAAGCACCTGCAGGATGGCCAGGATGGACGCCCCGTCTGAGCAACCCTGAGGAGACAGGAGGACACAGTGCAGGGGGAGGGGCCGTCGCTCCCACTTGGGCACCCAACACGGGACTCAGCGTGCTGGCACCTGTGTGGGCCCCTGCATCCTCCACTCATGGCAGGCTCGACTCAAGCTGCCAGATGGTCTGGGCCAGGGGGCAGCTGCACACTCCACACAATCACAGACATGCACTTACACATTTACATGCACCACACAATCACGTACACCACACACATACATGCACTATATAATCACATACACCACACACATACATGTACCACACACAGTCACATACACATACATACCTACATGCACCACACACCGTCACACACACCACACATATACATGCACCAGTCACATACACCACACACATACATACATGCACCACATACAACATGTTGTATATGTGAGTCACATAAACTCACACTCATGCACCAACCACCTACATTCACATACACAAAATTTACACACATACACAGAGAAACACACACATACATACACATATACACAACACAGGAGAGCTGTCTGAGAAGGCAGTGAAGAAGGGAACCATGAAGCCCAGGAATGAAGGAAGTAGAAAGTAAATATGAGGACTGGAGGGCTCGCACAGCGGGAGGGTGCTCGTCCCGCACACGGCTGACCCGGGTTCATTCCCAGCGCCCCACACAGGGCCTAAGCCCTACCAGGAGTGATCCCTGAGTACAGAGCCCTGAGCACTGCTGAGTGTGTCCTCCGAACAGGAAAAGAATAAAATTAATACAAATATATGGATAAAAATAAAAGGGGCTGGAGAGATAGCACAGTGGGGAGGGCGCTCACCTGGCATGCTACTGACCCAGGTTCGATCCCCAGCGTCCCCATGGCCCCCTGAGCCCGGCCAGGAATGATTCCAGAGTGCAGAGCCAGAGTGACCCTTGAGCACCACCGGGTGTGACCCAAGACCCGAACTGAAGTCATGATAATAACTCAGACACAGAGAGTGGCCAGAGAGAAGCGGCAGCCCTGCTAGTGGGAACTTGGGTGAACGCTTGCTAAATTCACAGGCCGCTGTCGTCTATTTATAAGCAGCCGGCTGCCTCTCTGGAAAGGCAAGCACCCCGACCTGGAGCTGTCCAGACCGCAGATGTGCCGGCGGCCGTGCCAGGGACACTGGGTCTGCCGAAGGGGAAGCCACCTGGCCGCTGATCATTCACACCAGGCCGCTCAAGTGCCACGCGGCCTGTGGTGCAGTGGAGAGCAGGTGAGCGCGGACAGTGACGCTGAAGGCCGGCACACGGGCCCGCTCATTCGTTGCTCATGCCCAGGACGCCGGCAGATTCCAGGAAGCCCTTGTCAGCGGTCTGGATTGGAACAGAGGTCAAGGCCATGCCTTGGGACGCTCAGGGGGAAAAGCAGCTGAGGAAGGTGGAGAGCGCCATCGAAGTGTCCGCATGTGAGGGGGCCAGAGGAAAGGTTCGGGCTCTGAAAAGGCCCTGCCACTGGCCCTGAGACTGGCCACCGGCCAGGGAAGCCAGAACTTACACCATCCAGAAAAGCGTCTGCAGCTGTCAGCGACCACCTCGCTGGAAAGGCGCCTCCGAGTGGCTCTCCTGGAACTGCCAGGCTGGGATCCGAGGAACAAGGAGGGGCTCCGTGGCCTGGTCGGCCCCCCACCCAGGGCCAGGGGCAATGAGCTGCAGGCTGCATCATCCAGGGAAGGTCACTCGCAGGGGTCGCTTAGACTGTGGGCCCCACTGCATGAACTATGGGGACACAGGGCCCCTGGCAGGGGTGAAAGTCAGGGGTCAGGCCCAGAGAAGCCCAGAGGGCCTTGTACCCACACCCCCAGCACCCAGCACCCTCCGAGCTCCATCTTGCAGCCATTTGATACTGTTACATTTGTACATCGATACATCCATTTGAAAATGATTTGATACTTGTGGGTGCTGTGATCCATGAGTGAGGAGGCCGCAAGTAAGCCAAGTAGGCCAAAAAGGGGGCAAAAATATGGACCATCAAGGGGCACACGCATCTGAGGTTCAATCTCCAGCACCCCATAGCGTCCTGCCAAACACAACTAGGAGTGATTCCCGAGCACAGAGCCAGGAGTAAGCCCTGAGCACTGCTGGGTGTGGCTCAAAAAAACAACAGATTATATACGTTGGAACAACTGAGTTCAAACCAAATCTATCTATGAGCATAGTTCAGGGGAGTTCCGGAAGGGCGAATGGTTTCTCGGGGCGAGCAGGGCAGGGGGAGCAGGGAACTGGCCGTTCCGTTCCTCCAGGGGAGGCTCACTCAGGTTTGTTCACACGGCTCCCGACTGCTCCTGGCACCCGTCTTCTTGGGAAAGATCCACCAACGGTGCCAACGAAGCAGGTGTGTCTGCCGGGTCCTCGCACCTCCCTCCTCTCCCCAGCAGCTGCAGCATGCTTTTGGGGGGCGGTTTGCAGGCCACCTCAAATCTCTGCCACTCAACTCCTGCCCAGGGCACAGCCGACCACCGCAACTCAGCCCTGCTGGGTGATTTCCCAGGTGGCTCTGATCACGGGCACCGTGGCATCTGCCAGCAGGGGCCTGGAGCTTTCATTGCTTCTCCGTCTCTGCGGCCAACTGTCAAACACTTGATGGTCCCTCTAAGCCAGAGCTTCCCCCAGGTGGGGGCTGTGCCGCGTCAGGAGCACCCTTGGTGCTCTGGGCCGGGCTGTTTCTGTAAGCAGACAGAGTGCGGGGCAAGCTGAGTGCTCTTCCTTCTGGGACGGCGGCTGAGGGCCAGGGAAGCGTGGAGCCTCCGTCTGAAGTCTCCAAGTCCTTGACAGGAAGGAGAAACATTTTTGTGTGTGCCCCCGGCCTCAGTCAGCCGAGCCTGTCACGGGCATTACTCCCCAGGGCCGGGGGTGGGACAGCACTCAGCTCATCGCATCCCTGCAACCCAGCCACCCGGCCAGACGGGGACTGGGACGGTCCTGGGACAGGTGAGGGACAGTGTTTGATGCTGGCTGCAGAGAAGTGAAGGGGGGAGCAGGGACAGTGCAGGGAGCGACTCTGAAAAAAAAAAAATGTGTACAGCAATTACACTTGATGGCTGCAATTTCCAGCCTTCCTTTGGCGAAGTAAATTGCCTTTTGAGCTGAAACATTCTCTGACGGTCTCTCCCTGGGGTTTGGGCCTGAGGGAATGTCCCCCTTTTCAAAAAAAGCCAAATTTGTTTCCTTTTATCCTAGAACTGACTCCATGCTAATTGCACCGTGACAACGTGAGGCCGGAAAGCGCCTGACGCAGATTAACCTCCTAGAGGCGCCTTTGTGCTCACGTCCGGAAGTTGGGAAGTTGGCGGTAGCGGGCCGACAGCGGGTTCCCAGCGCAGCAAACACTCTCGGAACCTGAGTCCCCTCGGCCCCTGAGCCTTCCACAGGGCCGGAATCTCCGACCAGACATTTGCCACTCCAGGTGCGAGAATCGACTGTGAGAGCCAAGGAGAACACACGGTGGCGGCCAGCTCTCCTGCCCGTGCCCTCCCTCATGCCCTCAGGAAGGAAAGGAGGATGGCAGTGAGCCAGGTGAGGCCCCCAAGCAAGCTGCAGTCTCTGTCAGCCCCGCTCCAGGCCTCCTGCGGGCAGGGGCAGAGGTGGACGCTTCCAGCTTCCTCAGCTCCCTCTCCAACGCTGAGCATCGCCACGAGAGTTCCCAGATTTCCCAATTTCAACAGGGCTGACAGCTGAGTGACCAGAGCCACGGAAACCCCAAGGAAGTGTCCCCGAGGAAGGGTCTGGGAGTACCCAAATTCCTGCCCCGCTGAGCGGTCACCGTGTGACGGCATCCTGGGCATCCAGAGTCTGGGCATTTGCACATTTTCTTGGCTTCTTTTTTTTGTTGTTGGAATAAACCAGGACAAAGCCCAGAGAGCAGATGAGAACAGTGCCCCTCTGCGCTCTGGGACCCCCTCTTCTCCTCGGAGGATTAGGGGCGAGAGCTGACGCAAATGCCAAGTGGCCACCCCGTACTGAAGGGATGTTCAGATTTCTCCAACCCGAGAAGACCCTGGCTAAGGCCAGACACGACAAGAACAGGGCGTCGGGGTTTGTGAGGGCAGCTGAGCCGCAGGATTCTTGACTGATGAAGGAAACCAATTAACTGAGGGGAAGGAAAACCCTTAAGGGCCAGGCTGGGCCCCGGGGGAGGGAGGGTGTTGGTGGGGAGAAATTAGGGGACTGGATAGATTATGAGGGGCTTCGTCACTGGCAAAGTAGTGGGGTGCCTATAAGCTCGCCCAGGGATGCCGTCAGACTAGCAGGGAAACACGGGCGTGCCAGCTTGGGTCTGTGAGGGAAACTAGGTGTGCTCACCACCTGCTGGAGAATGAGGACAGGAGGGAGCTGTGCCCAGAATCCTGCACCTGGCGTTCTGCAGGAAGGCCGGAGGTGGACAGGTAAGTGAGCGGCCCGGCCGCTGGTCTGTGACGGCGGACAGCACTGCTGGGACGCCCAGGGGAAGGAGCTGAGCCCGGGGACACGGCACAGAGGTGGACACCTGCCCCAGCTCAGGACTGCACAGAAGCACAAGCGCCCACCTGTCAGAGAACATTTCCGGGCCTTAGAGAACAAAAATGTTTCTTTCCTTAAAGGGGGAGGAAGGGGCCACGGGCCAGGGGGACAGTCCACAGGAAGCGGCTGACGGCGACATTCTGTTAAGCTCTGGCACAACCTAGCAATTGAGCAAGCCAGAGTAAGGGCCAGCTGGGGGTGCAGGCAGAGCCAGGCTTCCTGGACTGTCCCGTGCCCATCACCTCTCCCCAGTGCCCCTCTGACCTGGGCCAGCAGCGAGACAGTCACTCCACCCTCCGGAGATGGGGGACATCGGGAGGTGCTAGCATCACTCCCTGGCACAGGCCTGCTCTCTGCCGGACACGCCGTGCAGCTTTGTCACTCCCAGAGGCTCCCGGGGTGGACCCTCCCCACAGCTAACAGAAGCCAGGAAGTGTCCGTCCCTTCCCACCTGCTAAGCCTCAGGGTCTCAGGAGCTCAGTTAAGACCAAACCCAGGCCCTAGAGTGACAGGACAGCAGGGAGGGCGCTGGCCTAGCACTCGCCTTGCTTAGTTCCCAGCACCACACATGGTTCCCGGAGCCCGCCAGGAGTTACCCCTGAGCACCGCCAGGTGTGGCCCCAAAACCAAAATAAATAAATAAATAAAACCAAATCCAGGTGCTGGAGAGAGGACAGCGCCCAAAACTCACCCAGCACGTGGCCAGCCCCAGTCGGTCCCTGCACCACACGTTCTCTGGCCGGCTGGCTGCACCCAGGCAGCCCTTAAGTGCCCTGGTGGCCCGGGGAGCCCAGAATTGCAGCCTCCGGCCACGTTAAAGCACCCACCTGCTGGCCAAGAATCGTCCTGATCCAGGGGGTCCCTGGGCCTACTAGGCACCAAAACAAAACAAGATTCCAGGGCCCAGAGTGAGTGTATAACAGGGAGCACATTTGCCTTGCATGCAGCTGACCTAGGTTCAGTCGACTTCTGGCACTCCAGATGCCCCCCCCCCCGCCCACCAGTAGGGACCCCTGAGCACAGTGGCAGGACTAAGCCCTGAGCACTGCTGGGTGTGGCCCCCAAACAGGCAACTGTCGGGTGCACTGGAAACGCCACCTACTCCCCCCTCGACGCCCACACGACTGGGTTCCAAGGACGCCCTGAGAAAGGAGCTCAGGCGAGCGTCAGCACTGGCCTGCGGGAACAGCTCTGAGGGGCTTGCCAGCCCCCTCAGCTGGCTCAGTCACGGCTCGCCTGGTGGACAGGCTCTCGACCCGCAGGCCTACAGCTCGGAGAGAACGTGGGTGTGGGAGGCCTGTGAAAGGCTGCTTCCCGGGGATCTCCGGAACCTGGTCTTCGTGTCCAGGGGCAGGAACACTGGACCACAGCCACACCTGGTCACACTGGCACTGGGTCAGCATTTGAAGCCCGGAAGTTTGTCCCAGAGCAGGGGCTGGAAACCCTGGGGATCAGGAACAGAGAGGGTGTCCTTCACAAGGGCTTCACACAGCAGGCTGGGGGTATTCCCACACTCTGGACGGGAAACAAGGCTCTGAGTCAACCCTGACCCAGCCAGGGGATGAACATGCTGAAGACACAGAACCAGGGGCCCAATGGCCGGCTTTAAACCTGGCATCGCCCTGATATTTCAAATGGAAACGTGGCGGGCGGAAGCGATAAGACAGGGGGAGGGCATTTGCCTTGCACGTAGCCCACATGGGTTCGATCCCCCATTTCCCATAGAGTCCCCTGAGCACCACCAGGAGTCAGCCTGAGCACTGTTGGGTGTGGCCCAAGGACTGAGAAAGGAAACCCAGCATCACTGTGACGTCAAAAGAGCTTCTTAACTGGACTTTCGGGCAAGAACAGAGAGGGGTGTTGGATGTGCGTCTCAGCTGAGCTTTTAAACAATTCCAACTTGCTGGGGCTTGTCATTAGCACACAGAACCCCAGGAACGGTGGCGGTAACTCACACGGTCTTATTCCGAGTGACACATGGGCAGAACGGTCTGAATCGCTCTTAGTCGCACAGCGATGCGTCGACATTTCTCAGAGAACCGGGTAAGACACAGAACCTTCCCCGCAGAGGTCACTGCGCACAGGACTCAGGGAGCAGTGCCCTTTCCCAAGGTGAGCCGGCATGCGTGAGGGACAGCTGGGTCACTCGGGGTCTTCCGGAGCGACCATGGCACTGCGAGGGGGACCCGCAGTTCCCCTCTCGGGAGCTGGGGAAGGAATCCCTCAGGCCAAGGTCCCCACGCCCTCTGCCCTCATATCCAGCAAGACCTGGCAATGACAGGGACAGGAAGGCGACCAAGGGGGTCCAGTGAGGACACAGCTCTGTCTCGGGCCCCCTGGAACACAGACTGTTAGCAAAGCCCATGCGAGCCAAACCAAAGGAATGACCAAGATTTTGCTTGCTTGGGCCTGCAGAGCAAGCAGTGACAGTGCGACAAGCACCACAAGCTCTAACAGCCGCTGTCATAGAAACGTCACTCCAGATGAGGCTCAGACAGCCCAGCCCAGAGGCCTACTGGCCCCTGCAGGAGAGAGAAGATGCTGGAAGGCTAGAGAGGAACGGGGAAGACTGAGGCGGTGTTGAGGCCAAAGGCCTGCTTGCTGGGGGCCGGCCCCCGCCCTCCCTTCCCCACCCCTCCTTTTTCCCACTGGGAAGCATGTTTTGGAAGCATGAGAATGAAGATGGCATTTTAGAAATTGGATCCACGCATCTTGAGAGAGTGTTTCCTGGAGTCAAATCATCTCTTGCCCCAAAGAAATAAACTGGCAATTCACAAAAGCAGAAATGCAAATAGATAATGGGCTTATAAACATCCTCACTAATCAAAGAAATGCAAATGAAAACTAATCACGGTCTCTTCCTCTCCAGTGGGCAGGGAGTCAAAGCCAGATAAAATCTAGCCCTGGTGGGGGCTCTGGAGGAGGGGGGATTCCTCTCCGGATCTAAGGCTGGGCAATTTAGAAATGCTTCATCAAAACCCTTTAAATCGCTCAGACCCTGTGACCCACAATCCTGCCGCAATTATCCCCTCGGGATGGAGACACATTCCATCTGCAAAGCTCCCCTCACCTCATCACCAAGGCTGAGCATGGGAAGCTGAATGCTTCCAATGTCAGACGTGAAATAATTGCCATAATACAAGGGGGTAATATTCAATCATCGATGAAGGTGCGATGGGACAGCTCTATGAATGCGAAAGCATATTCCTGTCATGTTAATAAGGGTCCCAAAGCCACGCAGAGTGTGCCGGGGCTCCAATGCTCACTGGCACACACACAGTCTGAAGGCAGGACCCCCAGGCTGGTGGGCGGGGAGCCCCCACCTGCCAGGGACAGTTCAATGCTTGCCTTGTTCCCTCCATAAAAGCCTCCCCCGACTTCGTCTCCTAGGAAACTTCATCCTCACAGTGTAACTGGTGAAAACCGAGGCAACCAGGGCCCAAAATGGTGTCCCTTAGGCTAAGCCCCACGTCAGCCCCTCGCTCTCTCTGAAATGAAATGTTGAAAGCAATTCATCAGCAACCTGACCTCCCCAGACCATGGGCCTGGCAGCGCCCCCAGCTCCTAGAGAACAGCTCCTCCACAACCCCCTTCTGTCCCCCTGTAAGGCCCTTTTCCCCAGCTCTGATCCTGGCCAGTTCGCCCTGCTGCTGACTCACCTCACCATGATTAGATACCAGCCTTGATGGAGGCTTGGTTCTTTTTCTATGGTAAGCTTACCATAATCTCAACAACAGGCACCGCCCTCCTCATCTTACAAGTGTGAAGCTACTTCAGTAAACAGACAGTCAACATTTGTCCTGAGTTTCCCAAGTTTGCAGTGGCAGAGCCAAGATCCAAAGACTTTGCTCTTCCTGGCACACAGTCAACTCAACAATTCTCTGAATCTCTCCTACCACGAAGAAAACGATGGATAGATATACAGACAGATGGACAGTTGAACGGGTGGGCAGACAAATGGGCAGATGGGTGGATAGAAGGATGGGTGGATGGATGGGTGGGTGGGTGGGTGGGTAGGTGGGTGGGTGGATAGGTAGGTGGGTGGATGGTGGATAGGATGGGTGGATGGATAGGTAGGTAGGTTGATGGATGGATGGTGGATAGAAGGATGGGTGGGTGGGTGGGTGGGTGGGTGGAGTGGTGGGTGGATGGATAGATGGATGGATGGATGGATGGATGGATGGATGGATGGATGGATCGTGGTAGATAGAAGGATGGGTGGGTGGATGGTTGGATGGATAGGTGGGTGAATGTATGTATGTATGGTGTATGGATGGATGGATGGATAGATGTATGGATGAATGGGTAAGTGGATGTTTGGATGGATGATGGATAGATGAGTGTATGGATGAATGGTAGATAGATGGATAAGTGAATGAATGGATGAGTGGATGAGAAGTGGATAATGGATGAATGGATGGGTGTTGAATGGATAGATGGGCAGATGAATGGATGATGGGTGCATGGATGGATGATATATCCATGTATGGATGATAGATTGATAGAAGGTGGAAGGGATGGATGATGGATGGAGAGAAGGGGAGAATCGATACTGAAACACTTAACTGACGTGATCAAATCCTCCCCTTTGCTTTACCAAGAGCTCACTCACAGCCAGGCTAGAAAGCAGACTCAGATTTAGCACGAATGAAGTTTCTTTCCCTAGTGAGACCCGGAGCCTCTCAAACTTCAGGCTCCAGGTCAAGGTAGGTGGGTGGATGGTGGATAGGATGGGTGGATGGATAGGTAGGTGAATACTCTTTTTCAAAGTATTACCAGGCCAAGGTAATACTTTGAAAAAGAGGAGGGTGGCCATGTCTGGCCATCCTGGACAACGCAGACCGCTAGAAGGACTCTGCAATGACGGTCCTGCTCCACCTCTGGGCACAGGGCTGGACGGTCCGCCCCAAGGCCAAGGCACCAGTTGTCCTCAGCTGTCTCAGAACAGCCACCTTCCTCCCTCTCTCCAGGCGGCAGGGGAGACGCGCAGAAAAGGATGCGAAAACTTGGCAGAGAAGGGCCTTAATAACTGTTTATTTCTCCCAACTTCTTTCATCCCAAGGAATCAAAGAAACTGTGAAAGCAACAAGGTCTTAGAAACAAAACACCAAACACAGCTCCTGCCCCCGCCTGGGCCACCTGCCCCCCCCGCCCGCTCCCTGCTGACTGGCACCGCCAACAACCGCTGTCTGTGCCAATCCGGACCCTTCCCGAGTTGGCACCTGCCCCGGGAGCTTTCTGCTTTCTCTCTGCTGAAGTGAAGACAGATTTCATGTTGATCTTGTGTGGTGGCTGAGGCAGAGCGTCAGATCTCGGGGAGGAGGGGGCTGTGCTCTCTGGGATGCCTGCACAGGCCTCCCGCCCCTCCGTCTGCACCAGCCCCGGGGAGTGGGTGCACACTCTGGAGACCCCCAGGAGAGAGCCCTGGTTAAACCGCACTTTCCGGAATCCGCACGCCCAGGTGCTGTGAACAAGTCAGACTGGACCCCACTTTCCCAACCACCCCCTCTCTGCAGCCCAGGGAGGGCCAAGTCACCCATGGTAGGGGTGGACATTTGGATAAGCACCTGCCCGGGGGACCGGGGCAAGTCAGGAACTCATGTGGCCCCTTGGAGAGCCAGTTAGGGGAGAGCCCTCAGCACAGCCCGCTGAGGCCCCCAGAAAGAACAGAAAAGAAAGAGTGCCTGAGTGTTCCAAAGCCGGCCCGAACACCCCCCGGCTCCGAGCTGCACCACTCGCTTCCCTCAGAGCTGCCCCAACCTCACAGCGAGGGGCCCAGGCCAGCTGGGCCCCATTAGCCCCAACCTCATGGCGAGGGGACACGGGGCAGCTGGACTCCTTCCCCCATGCGCGTCCACTGGCGTGTACCCAGGAAAAAGCAGGGCAGGCTGACGAAGCTGGGGGCAGTGTCCCCACGAGGGGGCCACGGAAACAGCCGGCTGGAGGGAACAGGAGCTCCACAGATGGAGCCTCTTAATCCCCCTCGAGGACGGGACCTGCTTTGACCCCTCGACTCCTGCCCCCCGCTGCCCACACACAGACCCAGAAGCCAAGAGACTTGGCTCAGGAAGCTGGAAGGTGCCGAGAGGAGGGTGGGCACTGCCCTCACCTTGGTGCCCCTTGCCCCCAAGAGCTCCTGAACCCCAAGTGTGGAAGCAGGACCAGGAGGAAAGGGGGCACAAGCTGCACCTGATCTAAGCCTGCATGTGGGGGCTCAGAAGCCTGGGGTCCTCTGTGCCGCAGGTGAGCTCAATCGCACCTTAGCAGGAGCCCGTGAGCAGAGCGAGGGAGGGGTGCAACCCCGGTGGGTCCCACCCCTGAAAAGCCCCCCAGGCCTTGGAGCGGGCATCCCGCAGCTTGAGCACCGCCACTAGGGGGCGCAACCCCAGCGCACAGGGCCAGGGCCCACATGTCTCTGAGCAGCTACAGAATCACCAACGAGGGAGGCAGTAAAAAATGAGAAACTGAGGCAGAGAGGCTGCAGGGGAGATGGACACTGGAGTGGCCTGCCCACCCTGGGCACGGTTCTGCCTTGTGCTCGGGGGGCGAGCTGTGTCTGGCGCTAAGGAGGAGCGCTCCGTGCGAGGCGGCCCCGGCCGTGTGGCAGCCAGGCTCTGCTCTCTCCTGGGGCCTGTTCTAGACCTGGCACCAACGTGGCATCTGAAGCCGAGCGGGATTCTCCCAGGATGTGGAGACAGGGCACGGTCCTCTGTATTCTCAGTGACAGGCCCTGCGGGCAGTGACTCCGGGCCCCTCCCTGCTCACCCCTAGGCCCAGCCGCTCTTCCCCACTCTGAGGGAGACTGTACCGTTGAGACTTGTGCCGTCTGAATCACTTTTAACGGACGTCTCGGTTCAGAAATAATGAAGACGGGCAGGAGGGAGAGGACGAGGGTTAAGAAGCTTGCCAGGGGGCCGGAGAGATAGTATAGCGGGTAGAGCTTGCATGCGGTAGACCCGGGCTCAACCCCCGGCATCCCATTCGGTGCCCAGATGGAGCCATTCCTGAGTGCAGAGCCAGGAGTAACACCTGAGCATTGCTGGGTGTGGCCAAAAGACAAAGCAAGCAAACAAACAAACACGCAAAGCACCTTCCCTTGCATGCGGCCAGCTCTGGCTTGATCCCCGGTATTGCGTAGATGGTCCCCTGAACCCCAGTAGGAATAAGCCCTGAGCACTGCCAGATAGGGCCCCAAACCAAAACAAACGAGCAGAAACAAGATGAAGGCCCGAATGCTAGCATGCTGCGCCTCGCCGTGGAGCCCAGACAGACAGACAGACAGACATCCTGAGACTCTCCCTGTGGGTTCTCTCAGAGACACCCCACCACGCCCAGCCCAGGCACTTTTGTGCCTTAGAAGGGTCGGCTAAGAGTCAGGAGCAGTTCTGGGGTGCTTGTCTAGGTCCTGAGGGGCTGGACACGAGCTCTGTAGGGGCAGCCCTCGCGCCCCCCAAGTGCCATGAAGGAACATGCAGACCCTGGCAGGCCGTGGGGCAGCTGCAGAGTCCTAGGTTACCAACTCAGGGGACGCTAATCCACAGCAGGGAGCCAGGGAGGCCCAGTGCTACTCATGGGCCCTTTTGTCAGGGGCAAGACTGAAAGTCCCCCCCCAAAACGCGTCCACCTGCAGGGTCAGCCCTCCATGGCCTCCCACCCCTGGCTTCTCTGAGCCCTTCTATATGCAGGCGTCTCCTCCACTCTCGGGGGCAGGAAGAACACATGGCATGAGGGGCTGCACCCCGAGTCTGCCCAAACCAGGGGTCACAACCGGCAAAACCCTTCAACAAGGCCAAAGAGAACCAGAACCCTGGGGATGGACCCACGTCCCGGCCAACCCCCACCCCAGCGAGACTCGGCCGTGCCACCCCCCCCATACACCTCTGAGTCTGCCCAGAGGCCCCTGCGCCCCCACTGGAGCAGAGACAGGCTCTAGATGCGGGACTGGACTGGGCCCAGGCCCCCACCCGCATCTCGAAGCCCAGCCGAGGTCCCTGCAGGAGAGGGACACGGACAGTGTCACTGGCTCACCCAGAGCCGAGCTGCCCAGTCGGGCGGTTGGGGCTGGGGTCTCTCCCCACCTGCCATGGGCCCCCACCGCTGCGCCAACCCTGTCCTACCTGCAGTGTCTGCAGCAGCACCTGCAGCCCCCCGCCGTCCTGCTCCGCCATCCCTGGGGCCAGGCTGCCCCCCGCTGCCCGCCTCGTAGCGTGGCCGCGGGGCCCAGTGGGGAGGTGGCAGGCGGGCAGGCGGGCAGGCGGGCGGTGCCGATGCCCCGGCTCCCGGGCAGGGATTAGGTGAGCCAGGCGGGGGTGGGGGTATGGAGGCAGCGCCTGAGTCACTCCCCACCGCTGCCCCCCCAGGAGCCACCCTGGACGGCTGACAGGCATTCCCAGCTGACCACGGCGGCGGCCGCCTCACCCGGTCCCCCCCCTTCATTTTGGTCTGTTGCCAGTTCCCGGGTAACAGGAGACTCGGGAAAACTTACACAACCACTGTGGGCACGCGGCCGGCAGAGGCCCCGACCCCGGTCCCACAGCTCTGGCTGCAAGGAAGTGGAGGATCTCTGGGGCCTTTCCGGGGGCCACATTTCTCAGGCTTCCTTTCTCCGTGGCCCACCTCCTTGGCACATCTGCACAGAGCAAACGGGCACTCAGAGGCACCGCCGAAATGGCCACTCCAGGCTCGGACAGGCCAGCACCAACACCCCGACACTAACCACAACCCCAGCCTGCCTCCCGCGGCTGCAAACACACGGATGGTGGGCATCAGGGGAGGCCCCTGTGTCCTGACCAGCCTCCACCGGGGCGACCCCTCTCTGTGCCCGGGCCCACACTCGAATGTGCCGGGTGTCCGAGTGTCGGGGGCACGCCCTGCGGCTCCTGGTGTCACTGTGCAGCAGTGCCAGTGGGGAGCAGGACGAGCCCTCGCGTCTGCCAGGAGCAGCCTTAACTGTGCGGACCCACCACCAGGACCCCAGGGCCCAGCAACGCCCCAGCCCTGAGTGTGGCACCAGAGGGGGCATGACCCTGCCCCGTGGATCCTGGGGAACAAAAGGCCACAGAAGACAGGGGGAGCTTGTGGCTGGTGCCACTGCGTCCCAACCTCCCAAGCCAGGGGTCAGCCAGCACCCGCCATGGGCCAGCTAGCACCTGCCAGGGGTCAGCCAGCACCTGCCAGGGGTCAGCCAGCACCCACCAGTCCCTCCACCAGGCCAGACCTGGCCACATCCGCCAGCACCAGGGCAGGTCCAGAGACGTCCACGCTTGGTCTCTTTCTGTGGAAACTTGGACTTTGGGCCTGAGACAGTCCACGTGGGTTGAGGTCGTGACGCTGAGGCCCCCTCCTCTTCTTCCTCTGATCCAAGTTGGGGGACCCTCTGAGCCCTGAGGACTGGGCGTGGGGCCCCTCCTAAGCGGAGTGAGGAGAGGGGGTGAGTTGCGCCCACTGGGGACAGCTGCCCTGCAGTGCCCCCACCTCAGGTCAGGTGAGCAGGGGGCTCCCACTGGCCTTGGCGACACGCCCTCTCTCCTGGTGTCCCCCGAGCCAGCCCGTCCTGTGAAAAGCCAGTGCAGGGCCGATGACCCCTGCCTGGAGGGCCAGACTTTGCCCTTTACCCTCCGGGGCCCTGATGTCCACCTCACCGTGCCCAGAGCAGACGCCACTGTCCGCAGGGGCCTGAATAGCACAGCCACATTGGGAGCTGGTGTTCAGGACATTGTCACTGGGGCAGGGCCAGGAGGAGCCCAGAGGCGCATCCTCAGGCTTGTAACAATCCCATCAGCCCTGGAGCAGAGGCCGCTGGCGGGCGTCAGAAGCCCCACGCTGCCCACCCGGGGTATGCCATTCAACAGGACATGGCGGCAGAGCTTATCCTTCCTGAGACTCTGAGAAAGTACCTGAGGGCGCGGCGGGGGTCTGAGGGCAAGCACACACACACCCTGCAGAACCTCCAGCCAGGCAGCCGGACGTGGGGCAGACACACCCGCTCTGGTCTCCAGCCCCCTCCTAGACACACAGGAGTCAGAAAGATCTCTGACTCCTGTTCTCTCGGGACACGAGGTGGTCCTCACGCTGACCCTGGGGAGCCCAGCCCCCAGGGCTTGCAGAGGCCGTGAAGGAGCCTCGGGGCGGGACGCGTCCACTTGGCCGAGAGGGAGGCCTCCAGGCTGCCAGGGATGGGCATCCCCGCTCCGTCCCTCCCCACTCCTGCTTTCATCAATGACTCGATGGGAATAAAGATGAGGCGCCTGTCAAATTTTCAGATGACACCCAGTTGAGAAGGATAGAGATACGTCAGGTGACGCCGTTAGGATCCAGGAAGATTTCAGCAGCCGTGAGTGATGGGCTGGGGCTATGGGAGGCAGGCGCGCGGGGCCAAGTGGTGGCAGGCCCGGACAGAGGGTGGCGGGCGTGAGGTCTCTGGAGCATCGCCTGGACCTGCCGCCAATGTGTCACTTCCAGCCCAGGCGGCTGCTCTTCAAAGGGGACAGGTGTGGTATCTGTCCCCAAAGGTGGCGGGTGACCTGGGGCGGGCCTGGGGGAGGGGGCTGGTGCTGGGACAGCCACACATGAGAGCTGCGGGGCTCACATCCGGTCACCATGCCTGGACGAGCCACCAGGGTCACAGAGGAGGCCCACCTGTGGGGAGCTGCTCAGTCGCAAGGAACACGTGGCACGTGGCCTCGGTGGTCGAGGCTGAAAGGAGGGGGGGGGAGGGGTAGTAGGCTCTGAAGGCGAGACAGGAAGTGACAGACAGAGCCCCAGCGAGCTGTTGGGGGACAGGTGGGGACTCTCCTGAGCGTGCCGTGGAGCCTGCACGGAGAGGGCGTCCCACGTGCTCAGACCCTGCGGTCCTGCACCACATGTCTGCATCTGCCTCCTACAAGCCCCACATACATTAACTGCACATCCGGCCCGTGTGTTCGTGAAGGAAACTGAAGAGAGCCTTGGGGTGGCAGAGAGATAGGACAGGGAAAGGTGCTTGTACGTGGCCAATCTGGTCAATCCCAGCATCCCACATGGCCCCGGGGCATGGCCAGGAGTGATTCCTGAGCACAGAGCTAGGAGGAAGCCTTGAGCACTGCCAGATGTGGTCCAAAAACAAAACAGAGAGAGAAACAGAGACAGGGCAAGAGAGAGACTGAGACAGAGACCCAAAGACAGAGACAGAGAGACAGAGATAAAGACAGACAGACAGAGAGAGAGAGAGAGAGAGAGAGAGAGAGAGACTTTGCTGTCAGCTGTACGCTTGCCCCCTTGCAAGCATGTTCCATCAGGAACCATCTTCTGCTGATTTTTGAAGTTGGAACCAACTGGTAGAAAATATTGTCCATTTTTATGATTGAAAGAGCACTTGTAGGGCCGGAGTGACAGCACAGTGGGGAGGGCATTTGCCTTGCATGCAGCTGACCCAGGTTCAATGCCCAGCATCCCATATAGTCCTCCCAGCACTACCAGGAGTAACTCCTGAGTGCAAAGCTAGGAGTAACCCCTGAGCAAAGCTGGATGTGACCCAAAAAGAGAAAGAAAGAAAGAAAGAAAGAAAGAAAGAAAGAAAGAAAGAAAGAAAGAAAGAAAGAAAGAAAGAAAGAAAGAAAGAAAGAAAGAAAGAAAGAAAGAAAGAAAAGAAAGAAAGAAAAGCAAGAAAGAAAGAGAGAAAGAGCATTTGCTTGAAGGTTATCAGATCCTGAGGTTCTTAGAGGACAGTTTTCCTTTCCCTCTTTGGCAACCTCCTCCCGATATACTTGCTAAGGAGCAGTCACTTGTCAGAGGGGTCACTGGTCCCAGCACTGCGCCTGCTGTTCTTTGGCTGGTTTCAAGCGATTTTCCTTCTCTTTGGCAGGATTCACCTGCATCTTTCCACTTGGCCTGAGGCCGGGATGTCTGAGCTGAGAGGCCCGTGGAAGTAGAAGTTTGTGTATTCCACGTGCTCTTCTTCCACACTTAATGACACATATTTCCGGTCCCTCCACATGGAGTCCTCTGACTCCGGGGACTTCATTCTCTTCTTCTTCTCTGCTCAACCATCGCTAAGTTCACTTGCCCGCCTTCGTCTAAGTTCCGAGCAGCTTCATATTCAGTCACATGATCACTCCCCACCAGGTTTTCCCTCCTGGTATCCCCCGTGTTCACTCATTGCAGCCGCACGTTTCTTGCTGTTCTTCCTTAACGCTCCTTTCCAGCCCCCACCAGCTGCCGCCAGCATCTCCAGGCTGAGTCCTGGCTGCCGTTCCCCTGCCTACCCACGGGCCACACTCTCGAGACTCCACACAGGCAGCAGTGCTCGCTTTGTCTCCTGTTTTCGTTACCAGACATCAGTTGGGCTACTACTGTGGGGAGAGAGATTCTGCCGTGAGGGCACCTGAGCACAGGAAACTGTTTCCTACATCTGGAGGTGATCCTAGGAGCCCCGGTCCCCGGCAGGCACGCGCTGCTCTGCTCCTGCGCCTTCCTGGGAACCGGCTCTCCTCCAGGTGGGAAATGTCCTTCCCAGCATCCGCATCTTCAGGTCTTGCCTCCTCACCTGGACTGAGTTTCCTGAGCAGCCACGTGTGGGGACCAAGGACTGCCCAGCACTGGCCAGCGGGGCTGGACTCTCCCACACTGCCCCAGCCGGCGTGGACAGCTTTGCCTGGGGGGCCTCTCCCCACCCGCCCCCGCCTGCAGCCTACACCTCATGCGGAGGGGGCCCGGCGCCCCATTCTAACCTTGCTGGGCCTTGTGTGGGGGCCACCATGGCGGTTAGGTCAGAGTCATGCCAAGGGTGGGGGGCCGTGGCCTCGGGGGCAGAGGACGAGCCTCCTGTCCCCACTGGGCCAGACACAGGCCAACAGTCCCCGCCTCCCGCAAGGGTCACTGCGCCCTTGGCCCCAGAAGCCAGAAGGCCAGCACTCCACTCAGCACCCATCTGGGGCTTTGTTGCCATGGACACCTGACAAAATGCTCCAGGAGGGCCAAGAGGCTCCGGCCTCCCGCCCGCAGGCCCTGGAGTGCTGACAGGCATGGGACGCGGTCACTGGCCTTTGTGGCATGGCCAGAGGCTCGTGGCCACTGGGCCCCAAAGCTGAAGTATCAGGTCACAAAGCGCAGGACCGAGGGCTCCTGAGGTCAAGCGATGTAATAGGGGAGGCAGGGAGAAATGGAGACATCAGCCATCAAGTGCTGAGTCCAGCACTGACCAGCACTGAGTCCAGCACTGACTGGCACCAAGTCCAACTGACCACAGCTGACTCTAGAGGGAGACCCTTGCATGCTGTCCATGCAGACAAGTGGTCAGTGACCCTGGGCCTCTAGCTCAGGAGCGCAGAGACCGCCACCCCCACCCAAACTGCTCGTGCAAGCCTGATTCTGGACAGGGTGTGAGCTCGCCTCCTCGGGTGCGACACGGAGTCCCGCTTCACCTGCTCCGTGGCACCTGCCCGGCCCAGGGTCCGACCGGGAGCTGGGAAACAGCCCTCGCTCATGCTCAGATCCAGGGCAGATGGACCACCTCCACCCCTCACGAGGTCCAGGGAGAGGCACAGAATCCCCACCCTTGGGTCCAGAGGCTCCCGGGCGACCCAGCCCCCGGGAGATCGACTTGCTCGGTGTGAGCAAACAGAAAGAACCCCAAGCGCTCCCCAATACCACCCGTGACCTATCCCGGCACCCCTGGGTACGGCTCCCCCAACTTTGGGCAACGTCGCTCTGACCCCGTCTTGGCCAAGAGCAGTAGAGGTGATTCCTGGCCTCTACAAAGCCACCAGAGTGGTCACGCTGAGTTGTCCCGGGTCCCATGAGCCCTGAGTCCCAGTGAGACTTCCCTGGAAGCGACAGCAGGGTCAGCTGGCATCAGGGAGAGTGTCCCGGCAGCCCAGCCTTGCTGCTGCCTCTGTGGTTGAACCCAGAAATAAGCCAGATGGGGGGCGGAGCAACAGCACAGCGGGGAGCACATTTGTCAGGCATGCGGCCAGCACAGGTCCAATCTCCTGCATCCCATAGGGTCCCCAGAGCACCCTGAGCATTGCCGGATTTAATCCCCAAACAAACAAACGATAGAAATATGTTGGAATATTTGGGATTAAAATTGGACGATGGAGTCAGAGGTCAAGCACAGGGGTGTGGGGGATGGGCCTTGCATACGGTCCTGAGCACTGGTGGGAGTGATCCAAGAGGACTGATGAGTGAGTGTATCCCAAACTTACACACACACACACACACACACACACACACACACACACACACACTGCCCATGAATCTATTCACAATGACACCACATGCACACACGCACACACATTCACATTCATACACACGCGTACACACACATGTACACATGCACACACGTACACACACATGCACACGCATGCAGCCTACACACACTCACACACACAGTGGGGCCAGGCTGGCTCTCAGTGGCAGAGCATTTGCTTGCTTGTGGGAGACCCTGGGCCCAGTCCCAGAACCACAAGCAAGGAAGCAAACGAATAAAGCGGGGCGGGGCAGGGGGGGGTGCATGGCCCCTGGCTTCAGCGCCATCAGGACCTCCGTGCAGGGGTGAAGAGATGCGAATGCTGAGGGTGTCTCTAGGCATCCTTGTCGGGAGCTGAAATCAGAGCCCCCAGCACCCAGGGTCCATCTGGCCTGTGCCTGCAGACCCTCTGAGCAGTGGCTGACTGGGTGGGGCCTGCACCCCCTTCATGCCCCTCCTGTGCCCTCTGCCGAGTGTCCGCATGGTTCTGGCCACTTCCCTGCGTCTCCTGACCACAGCCTGGCCTGGCGGGGGGGGGCACCAAGCACTGGAGGGGGCCCTGCTCTCCCGGGCTGGTGGGCTGGCAGATCAGAACCTGCCGCTCAGGCCTCCTTGTCACCATCCCCTCACCCACCCGCCCAGCGTCCAGAGATGGGGGCTCACTGTCTGGACCCCAGCTCAGCTGTAGGGTCATGGATGGTCCCCCGGAACCCCGGTTTCAAGGCTCACACCCACAAATGAGAAAGAGGAGAGGTTTGCGGGGGAACAGGATACCCTGCCTGTCCGAGCCATCCATCCCCCAGGTCATGTCAAAGCTCAAGACGGGGACGTCAGCACCTCTGAGGAGGTCTCAGCACATGCTCAAGATGGGGGCAGAAAAAGGGCAGCACGGGTCTGTCCTAGGCACTGCGGTCAAGGGCTGGAGAGAAACAAAGAGCCCGGCCCTGCCTTCCACCCCTTCCTCCACCTGCTTCCCATCCGTGCCAGGGCCCCTGGAGGCCAGGCATGATCAAATGTCTCTATAATTGGTATTGGAACACTGGATGCCCCAAACTCAATCATGAATGACTTGATAACTTTGTAACTCGGTGAGTCAATAAAATAAATTGTAGGGGGCTGGAGCGATAGCACAGCGGGTAGGGCGTTTGCCTTGCACGCGGCCAACCCGGGTTCGATCCCCGGCATCCCATATGGTCCCCCAAGCACTGCCAGGAGCAATTCCTGAGTGCAAAGCCAGGAGTAACCCCTGAGCATCGCTGGGTGTGACCCAAAAAGCAAAAAAAATAAAAAAATAAAAATAAAATAAAATAAATTGTAAAGTGTTTCCATAGACATGAATAGACCCCAGACTGGCCCGCGCTGGGAGGGAGGTGGGATTGCAGCTGCAGGTGCCAGCCGCCCCTTAGTTCCTTCTAACAGAATCGGGGGCACATGAGCCACCACCCCCCACCCACAATCACAGGCACCAGCAATATGAGCCACGCAGCAAGTGAAAGCCCCCCAAAAGTGGGTTCTGCACATGGCAAGGAGGTCAGGCAAAGGTGCACGGTGAGACCCGGGGTTTGTCCCAGAAGGACCTCTCCCCATGGGCTGGCTGTCGGCAAATTCGCCGGCTACTGCAGCCACAGTCCCTGTGGAAAACTTGAGGGAAGTCTGGTCCCGTGGCTCCTGATGAAGGAAAAAGCAATTAAGGCACAAATCATTGTCTTCTAATTTGGGCTGCGGTGGTCCCCTAGAACCCAGTAGCCGAGTAACTGGACGAGTTTTCCCACTGCTCGCTGTGGAGCGAAGAGGGGCCCGGAGCCGTGGCAGGCAGGAGGATGAACCGCAAGGGAGGAGAAGGCGGGGGTGGGGGTGGGGGGAGTGGACCTGAGCTCTCCGAGGCGCCACTCCAGGAAATGGATCCCTGTCAATGGGAACAAGACAGATTTTTTTTTTTAATTTTATTAGTGAATCACCATGAGACAAAGTTACAGACTTACAGGTTTTCATGCTTATGTTTCAGTCATACAATGATCGAGTACCCATCCCTCCACCAGTGCCCATTTTCCACCACCAATGGTCCCAGCATCCCTCCCACCACCCCCACCCTGTCCCCTTCACCCCACCCCGCCTCTGTGGCAGGGCATTCCCATTTGCTCCCTCTCTCCTTTTGGGTGTTATGGTTTGCTACAGAGGTATTAAGTAGGCATCATGTTCAGTCTATAGTCTATTTTCAGCCCATATCTCCCATCCCTAGTGGGCCCGCCTAGCACCCTTTGCTTGGTGATCCCTTCTCTATCAGAGCTGCTTCTTCACCTAGCATGTGAGGTCAGCTTCCAAGCTGTGGAGTACTCCTCTTGGTACTTATCTCTACAATTCTTGGGTGTTAGTTTCCCATTCTCTTATTTTATATTCCACAAATGAGTGTAATCTTTCTATGTCTGTCCCTCTCTTTCTGACTCATTTTACCTAACATGATACTTTCCATGTTGATCCACCTATATGCAAATTTCATGACTTCATCTTTTCTAACAGCTGCATAGTATTCCATTGTATAGATGTACCAAAGTTTCTTTAACCAGTCATCTGTTCTCAGGCACTTGGGTCTTTTCCAGATTCTGGCTATTGTGAACAGTGCTGCAATGAACATATAGGTGCAGATGTCACCTTTGATATACTTTTTTGCATCTCCGGGATATATTCCCAGAAGTGGTATTGCTGGGGGGAACCAGACAGATTTAAACCCTGTCAGCTGTCAGCAGCAGATGGACACAGAGACCATCTGTGGCGGCCCACAGGAGGGAGGCTCAGACACCACCACACCAGGACCCTGCTCCACACGGTCTATTCCTCACAACTCCTAGGAGAACGTGACAGACCCCACATCGATCCCTAGCACCTCATGTGATCCCTCAATCCTTATCAGGAGTGAACCCTGAGCACAGAGCCAGGAGTGAGCCCTGAGCACAGAGCTGGGAGTCAGCCCTAAGCACAGAGTTGGGAGTGAGCCCTGAGCACAGAGCTGGGAGTGATCCTTAAGGACAGAGCCAGAAGTGATCCCTGAGCACAGAGCCAGGAGTGAGCCCTGAGCCCTGAGCACAGAGCCAGGAGTGAGCCTTGAGCACAGAACCAGGAATCAGCCCTGAGCACAGAGCCAGGAGTCAGCCCTGAGCACAGAGCTGGGAGTCAGCCCTGAGCACAGAGCTGGGAGTCAGCCCTAAGCACAGAGTTGGGAGTGAGCCCTGAGCACAGAGCTGGGAGTGATCCCTAAGGACAGAGCCAGAAGTGATCCCTGAGCACAGAGCCAGGAGTGAGCCCTGAGCACAGAGCCAGGAGTGAGCCCTGAGCACAGAGCCAGGAGTGAGCCCTGAGCACAGAGCCAGGAATCAGCCCTGAGCACAGAGTCGGGAGTCAGCCCTGAGCACAGAGCTGGGAGTCACCCCTAAGCACAGAGTTGGGAGTGAGCCCTAAGCATAGATCCAGGAGTAATCCCTGAGCACAGAGCCGGGAGTGATTCCTGAGCACAGAGCCGGGAGTGATCCCTAAGCACAGAGCCAGAAGTGATCCCTGAGCACAGAGCCAGGAATGAGCCCTGAGCACAGAATCAGGAGTGAGCTCTGAGCACAGGGCCAGAAGTCAGCCCTGAGCACGAGTCAGGAGTGAGTCCTGAGCACAGAGCCAGGAGTCAGCCTTGAGCACAGAATCAGGAGTGAGCTCTGAGCACAGTCAGGAATGAACCCTGAGCACAGAGTCAGGAGTAATGTCTGAGCACGGAGCCAGGAGTCAGCCCTGAGCACAGAGTCAGGAGTGAGCTCTGAGTGTGGCCCTGAAACAACAACAACAAAATAAATAAAAATAACAAACAACCTCTCACAAATGGAGAACCCTCCTTGGGGGGGTCACACGTGAAGAAAAGGGGGATGATCATGCCACACACCCAAAGGCACCCGAACTTCTTGGCCCGGAGGCTGAGCCTGCAGTTCCAGGCAGGAAGGAACCAGTGACAGGTCGGGGTGGAGGGAAGGTACCTTGGGGTGCTGAACACCCCAAGAACACGAAGAACAGTGGGTCAGAACAATTGGTGGGGTGGTGGGGATAAGTACAAAGTCCCAGCAGAGCCCGGCTGGGTGGGGACGGTCCAGGTAGGGGTCTGGCAAGTGCCCAGAAAGAGCTGCTTGGGATTGCTTGGCACAGTCAAGGGGAGAGCGCCAACATGCCCAGCCTGGCCTCAAGGAACGGCTGGTCCCACAAACCAGCCACATGAGCGCCACCCTTTCTGCTCAGCCCAGAGAGGGACCCTGTGCTGGTCGCCTGCCCTTCCTGCCGGCCTCTGCCCCTCTCCACTGTAGGGCTGGGACCTGGGCTGCCAGGTGCAACGTGGGGGACAGCCACAGTGGCACGAGGCCACGGAAAGAGCTGGGTCGGCCAGCAGAGCTACCAGCAGGGAACCTCACAATTCCGCCAGGGGGCAGTGGACAGTGAACATGCCCATCATTCTAGAACATCATAGCAGAACTGGGCAGTGCTGCTCCAACAGAACAGCTGGAGCCATTTCCTCCCTTTCTCTGTCTCGTTTGAGTCCTCTGGCCTCTTTTGCTGCCTCGGGCTCCTTCCAGCTTCCAGCGTCCAGCTCCAAGCCCAGGCCTGCCTGTCCCTGCCCACCCCTGCAGCTACCTGAGCAGCCCTGTGTAGGGGTGTAGAGGTGCGAGGGATGGGAACCCACCCAGACTCTGTTCCTTACCCCCCGGGGCGTCACAATCAAGCAGCCGGCACTAATCACAGACCCCAGTGGTTGCACGAGAACTCACAAATCAAATCAGACGATTTCTCTGCTTGAACGCCTTCAGTAGATCACCGTTCCCCAAAGGAAGAGTTAAACGCCTTCACGGTGAGTTACTTGTTCTCTGCAAACTTGAGGGGCTCGTCCGTCGCCTGTCTCCGGCATGAGGAGCAGAGGATGCTCTCTTGCGTGACCCTCCCTCAGCAACCGCCTTGCTCCTCTCCCCTGTTTAGACGCCGGCGCTACTGAGAAATGTACTTTCCCGTAGGGCCAACTGGCACCCAAAGGCACGATGGAAGGCGGAACGGGAGCCTCTCGGGGAGGTTTGGCTGAGCTGAGCCCAGAGGCAGATGGGGCAGGGAGAGGTCACTCAACTATTCACCCTGGACGCCTGCACCCATTGGCCCCAAGATGGAGATGCCCCCAGCCCACCCCAGACCACCAGACCAACCCAAGGAACTGCCCACTTCTTGACATCGTGGCGGGGGTTATGCCAGCCGGGACAGGAGGAACACCCTCCAAGGCAGACCACTCCGTCCTGTCCCCTGCCCAGTCCGTCAGCCACAGCCAGTTTCCTGCACCCCCACCCCCGTCACAGCTGGATGCTTCCCCCCTCTGGGAGGGGGCGGCTGGGCAGCCCGGCACACGGAATTTGAGCCCAGCTCCCTTAAAGCCCATGTTCTCAGGCCAGGGAGACAGAAGCCAGCACTCAAGTGAGCTGGTACCAGTCCTGGGCAGAGACGGGCAGGGGAAGAGAGAGGGCAGGGAGAAGCAGCCCCCTCTTGCAGACTGCCTGCGGGCACTGGCAGGGCTGGGGCTGGGTTCCCTGAGCCATCGGGTCCCCGCACAGGGAAGGAGGGGTGAGCCCTCTCTTGTCACCCACTCTCTGGCCATGGCCGAGCTCTGTCGTACCAATATCTGGCCTGAGAAAAGCTGCGACTGGTGGTTCAATGTGACTTACCAGGGCGCTGGCGACACAGAGGCATTGGGTCTGGTGGGGGGTGGGGGTGTCCCCGGGTGGGGTAACAGGTTCTGATGCAAAGCCCAGAGCAATTAGCAAGCCTCTCTACCACCCCTTCCTAAAAGCATTTTTATTACTTAATCAATCACAAGCCATTTCTAAACAGGGAGCGGGTTTTACAAGCAGCCATAAATCTCTGCCCACTTCCAGGACAAAAAGACAGAGCAGCGGCCACCCCAAAAGGGACACTGTATCTGCCAAAATCAAAGTAAAGACCCAGGCTGGGGGCATCCCCAGGGCACCAGGTCCTGGGAAGGAAGGAGGGGTCCGGGGCTGGGACTCAGCTAGCTCCCCCTACCCCCGCCCTCCCCATCCACGCCTGCATAGAGGGGAAGGGAGGGAGGCTGGAGGATTAGGGGTCACTTCGGCTTCCTTCTGCACTCCGTTTCCCATTTGTGAAATGGGAGGGTCCTGGGACAGCCTCCCAGGCGCCCTCCTGGGTCCAAGCGATAGGACAACAGGAGGGTGTTTGCTTTGCACGCAGCTGACCCAGGTTCAAACCCTGGCATCCCTTAGAGTTCTCCAAGCACCGCCAGCACCGCCAGGAGTAACAGAGCCAAAAATGGTAGCACTGTAGCACTGTCATTCTGTTGTTCATCGATTTGCTCAAGCGGACACCAGTAACGTCTCCATCGTGAGACTTGTTGTCATTGTTTTGGGCATATCGAATACCCCTCGGAGAGCTTGTCAGGCTCTGCCAGGTGAGCGGGATACTCTCAGTAGCTTGCCAGGCTCTGCGAGAGAGGCGGAGGAACTGAACCCAGGTCGGCCACGTGCAAGGCAAACGCCCCACCCGCTGTGCTACCAAGCCAAAAAAGGAAAAATAAAAAGAAGAGAGACCTCTATGACGACATACCCTATATAGGAGGTGAACATACAAGGTCAGGCTCAGGGAGGCCACGGCCCCCATAGGCTCACTGAGGCCACGCCCTCACGGGCTCACCGAGGCCACACCTCCACACAGGGGCTCACTGAGGCCACGCCCTCACGGGCTCACCGAGGCCACGCCTCCACACAGGGGCTCACTGAGGCCACGCCCTCACGGGCTCACCGAGGCCACGCCTCCACACAGGGGCTCACTGAGGCCACGCCCTCACGGGCTCACCGAGGCCACGCCTCCACACAGGGGCTCACTAAGGCCACGCCTCCACACAGGGGCTCACTGAGGCTCGCTGTGGCCACGCCTCCACGCAGGGGCTCACTGAGGCCACGCCCCCACACAGGGGCTCACTGAGGCTCGCTGTGGCCACGCCTCCACGCAGGGGCTCACTCATTGAGGCCTTCTGGGGGCTGAAGCTGGAAGCAGAAGTGTGTTCTCTGCAGATCCTTCCCCCCTTGCTCCCCAGGTTCTCAGCCCTCAGGACAGTGTCCCCGCTCCACCCCGGTGGTAATGAAAAGCCAGGTCGGGCTGTGCTGGAGGTCGCCGCCGGGACCTGGAAATAGATTGTGCCGAGCCAGCGCCAAGCACGCTGCAGCCCCGGGCCTGACCGCCGCCCCCTCATCCTGCCTGCCGCCCACAATGTGCTGTGATTGCAGCGCTGAGTCACCTGCTCCACAGGGCAGTGATCCAGCTCCGTCAGCACTGCCACCTGGCCTCAGACTGACTCACGGCCAGGGTCACCCCCCCTCAGTGTGGGCAATCCCGGGGCACCGAGATGGGTGAGCCAGGAGGGGCCACAGATGCAGGGGATGCAGGTCCAAGCCGCCTGGACTCTGATTTTGACTCTTTATGATTTGTTTTTTGCTGTCGTTCTTACTCTTGTCTGTAGTTTGCTTTGGGGCCACACCTGGCAGTATTGGGGGCCCCTCTCAGCGTCACTCAGGGATGGAAGCCAGCTCCTTGCAGCATGCAGTCTGCACCAGTGTCCCAGTGCCCTCTCCCCGACCCCAGCCCAGCCCCCCTTTGAAAGGAGCACTGGGGTGGAAGGCAGCGGGTAGAGGGGTGTTCACAGCTGACCCCTCGCTGCTGTTCATCCCTCAGGCCAAGCAGACCTCCTCCTCCTCCCTCCACTGTTCTTTAGGACCTTGGCAAAGTGGAAACTAGATCCCCAGGAGAAAGTCTGCATGGAAACCAGTCCGTGCCCTGCTATTCAGAGGCTGAGTTGGCACCCCTGGGAGAAGCGTTTTGGCATTAAGAGATCAAGGGTTTTTTTCTAATTGCCCAAGCCTCTGACCCTCCGCTAAGGAATGCCTCTCCTCAGAGTGTATCCTAAGCACAGACATTCACGACCTCTTTTTAAAAAAATTGCGTTAAAAGGCTGTTACATCAGCATTGTTTAATATCTTGCAGCATTGAGCTTAGAACCGCACATCCCCTTTGTTCGAATCCAGCCAGTAAGCCTGTATGTTCTGATTCGGGAAATGCTGGGGACAGAACAGCCTCCCCGGAGACGGCCACAGGACCACACGCACCACCGGGGAACACATCACCTTGACTCAGATAGGAAACGTCCTTTTTCCTCGTTGGTCAGGACAGCTGCATGCCCTCAATTTCCTAGGCCCTCTCTCAGAGAAGGAAAACTGTAAACAAAGACCCCAGCGGGGCAGGTTCTACTCTCTGCTCTCCCTCCCTCTTTCCTCTAAGACTCGCCTACTGCTCTCCAAGTGACCTTTGCACTCTGGCGTGAGTATGGGGGTGAGTATGGGGGTGGTACTGCTAAAGGAGCAAAAGTGGGCCCCAGGGGAAGACACTGGCCTTGTAGCTGGCTGACCCAGGTTCAATCCCCGGCACCCCATATGGTCCCCTGAGCACCACCAGGAAAGCCAGGAGTCAACCCTGATCAGCCCTGGAGTGCTCCCCCTCCCCCTCAATAAAGGAGAAAAAGTGAAGTTTCAGGTGCTCGGCCTGTGCCCTCAAAGCTGCCCAGAGCTCCCCACTCCCCCCAGCAGCGATCTCCTCACTTTTCCCACCCAAAGTGCTCCCTGGGCCAGCCTCACTCGGGGCCTCCCACCTCCTGTGGCAGACCCTGCCGTGGGCCCCAGCCCCGAGCTACACCCTGGGATCGTCCTGCCCAGGGCTGTGGCCACTGGCACTCCTGGCCAAGAGAAAAGGATCCGGGACCCCGAGAAGAGCTTCTCCTCCTGCAGCTTTGTGGAAGCCCCTCTAAAGAAAGGTCCCCCCCTTTCTTCTCTGCCCCCTCAGTTCTGTCTTCCTGCCTGGAATGTGAGCCTGAAGGCTAGAGGGGATGCAGCCATTTTGCAACCAAGAGGCAACAAAAAACAGCATTAAGCCACAGAGCTTTTATTTGCCAAGGGCCAGTGGATAGTCATAATATTATTTGTAGGCTGATCAGTAGAGTGGACAGGCCGTGGACAGCTGAAGAGAAGCACTGGTTTCAAGGTCCTTGTGCAGCCCACACCAATCTGCCAAAGCCTCACTCTGGGATTAAGAGAAAAACTGGAAAGTGCCCAATGCCCAAGGCCTGGAGCCTGCCCGGGAGTGGGGAGGGGCTGGCTGTGCCGTCACCACCACCCTGCCAGGGGCCAGGCAGGAGGAGGCCCAGGCCCCGTCTCCCCGTGAGGCTAGAGATGAGTAGAGATGCTCACGCATGCCCTTCCCTCAGGACAGGCCTTGAGGGCACCCCCGCCAGCCCAGCCTCCTTCTCTCCACCCGCTCACCGACTCAGGGCTGCCCCCTACGGGAGGGGACGCTGCCGCTTCCAGGCAATCACCCGCAGATCAGGTCTGTTTTCTCCCTGCTGCAAATCAGCAATTTCCATACTTAAGTGTTTCTCTGAGGAGAGAATTCACTGATGCAAATTTGACATTCAGATGCTGCCACTCCCGGAATAAGGTCAACGGTGATGAGGGAACAGCGTCTTGGTGAGGCTCTTCACTGTCTGAAGGGCTGCTTGGGGGCCCAGCCCCCCCCCACACGCATGCACACATGCACACATGCTCACACATGCGAGTGCATTCACATGCACAAGCATGCACACGTACACACATGCACATATACACATGGACACGCACACGCACATACGCACACATATGCATGCGCGCATGCACATATACACTCACACACATGTACGCACATACACACACATGCACATACACACATGCTCGTGCACACACACACATGCCAAGCCACGTACAAAGGCAGCACAGTGCCCCCTGCACTGTGACGTCATCCCCTCACTCCTGCCCTGCTCCCAGGCAGGCCAGGCCAGGCTGAGGTCCCCAAGAAGCCCCCGAGAGTGCAGACTTGCTCTCCTCACTGCTCCTCCCAGTCAGGGTCTTGCCAGCCCTGGGAGCTCTGCGTTTTCAGGACAAATTCACCATCTCAAGAAGCCGGATATTCGAGGGACGCAGGAGCAGTGCTGGCCAGCGGGCCAGGGGCCTCTGCTCCTCTCCCCACCCCACTGTGGCCCTCCCGCTCCCAGCAGCCCGGCCGCCCAGACTCAGGGTCTCCAAAGCACAGACACATGGTCGCCAACGTCCCAGCGAGAGCCACGGAGACCCTCCAGAACAGGCCGCTCTGGGCTCCAGGACGGGCCCCGGACGGCCAGGACGGCCTCCCCCAAGAGCCCCAATCACTGCTTCGAAGACGCTTCTCCCAAATACACTCACACTGGTGGGGTCCAGGGAGGAAGGCGTGGACACGCCTGAGGTTGGGGGCGTGAAAGCCACCTGACACACCGCCCCTCCTTCCAGCCCCGCACGGCAACAAGCAGCTCCCGGCATAGGGTCTGGATTCTCCACCTGGAACACCACCGACCCCGAGCGTCTGTCCCTGTGCCAGCAGCCAACAGAGTGCGAGCGCCTCCCCCCAGGCCCCATCACGTCTCCGCACCGTGGCATCAGACTGATTAGAAACAAGGCTCGGCCCCTTTAAGCTCGTGAAGCCCCAATCTTGAAATCTCCTTAATTGTATGGTAACCACTAAGGGCTTTGTCGGGAGGATGACAGAAGTAATCACCCGAGAACAGATTTCTAGGTAATTTATACTTAGTCAATCCAAACCTAATTCCTGAGTGACCTCCACTGTGCCTAAGCAGCCTGAAATAATCAGGTATTTACTCTTTACCCTGAAATTAGATGGCACTCACTCTGCAATTACCCAGCCACTAAGTGACAATTACCGTGTAATTAAGTGGTCAGTGGTTGCCATATTATTAAATAGCACTGACATGATATTCACGCCACAGAATCTCACCCTGTCGCCACAGAATTAAACTCCCCACCTAGAAATCACAGCCGCTCCCGGGAAGCTCCCCTGCCCTTCACTTGGCTGCTTCTCCAGTTGGCAGAAGCTACGGGGCCGTGAGCCTCTGGGGGGCCTGGGAGGAGACAAAGCTGGGCGGGGCGAGGATGTGGCCCCTCTCCAGGGCCGGAACATCCGGGCAGCGCCTGCATCCCTCACGAGAACATGGGGGCCGGGGCGGGGGGGCTCCCTCTGCTGCCCAGGCTACACCCTGCCTTAGCCCCCGCCCCCAGCAGGGACAGCCTGGACTGTAGACAGGCCCTCAGTCCTTCCGGCTTTGGTCCGGCATACGCTGCCTTAAAATCTCCAGGAAGACAGGAGAGTAGGATCTCTCTCTCTCTTCTCTCTCTTTTCCTCTCTCTCTCTTCTCTCTCTCCCTCCCTCTCCCTCTCTCTCTCCCTCTGTCTCTGTCTCTCTGTCTCTGTCTATCTCTCTGTCTCTGTCTGTCTGTCTGTCTGAATATCTGTCTGTCTGTCTGTCTGTCTCTCTCTCTCTCTCTCTCTCTCTCTCCTAGAACAGTGTAGGCACCAGCTAAACCATGGATGGATGGATGGATACATGGATGGATAGATGGATAGATAGTGGGTAGATGGGTGGATAGATAAATGGGTATCACTGTATCACTGTCATCCCGTTGCTCATCAGTTTGTTCGAGCGGGCACCAGTAACATCTCTCATTGAGAGATTTATTGTTACTGATTTTGGCATATCCAATACGCACCGGTAGCTTGCCAGGCTCTGCCGTGCAGGCTCCATACTCTCAGTAGCTTGCCGGGCTCTCCGAGAGGGGCGGAGGAATCGAACATGGGTTGGCCACGTGAAAGGCGAACACCCAACTGCTGTGCTATCGCTCCGGCCCAGATAAATGGGTAGGTGGATATATGGATGAAGGATGGATGGATGGATGGTGGGTGGGTGGGTGGATATGTCAGCCACTATGCACAGGACACTTTAATTTGGGTTTTGGGGCCACACCTGATGACAGTCAGGGCTTACTCCTGGCTCTCCACTCAGGGAGCACTCCTGTGGGGCTCAGGGATGAAGGGATGCTGGGGATTGGGCCCGGGTTGACTGTGTGCAAGGCAAATGTTGTACCCGCTGTGCTATTGCTTCAGCCCCAACACTGGATGCTTTGGGGTCATGCGATAAGCGGGCAGTGCTGCCCTTCCTCTCCCCCTGGCAGCTCACGAACAGTGGCCTCCCCCGGGGTGGACGGCTCAGATGCTCCGTACTTGAGAGCGTGACCCTAAGAGATGAAGTGACTTGTCCAGAGTCGAAGCACCCTGAGGTTGCTCAAGGCTGAACTGGATTCAGAAGCCCCTAAACCACCAGCTGATGGCACTGGGGACCACCAGCCCAACTGGGCACCCCCTGCTCTCACAGTGACAATGTCAGGTCTTTGGGGCAGGGGAAACTTGGTGCCATACAGGTGTCAAATCATGAGTCTGACTCCCAGTGCCAAGAGGTGTGTAGAGCGTGATCCGACCACAGCAGAGCCAGGGCTGCCAAGTTGCTGAGAGAAGGATCCAACACCGAGAGATGGGCCGGAGAAGGATAGAACCCGGGGCACGTGAGACGCGGAGTGGAGGGGCTTCCGGTGCACGTGACTGAGCGAGCACTGGACACGCTGGGAAGGGAGAGGGGATGGTGAGGACACGGGCCCTTGACGCACGGCTGGACGGATGTGGGCGAGCTCTGTGGCGGCAGCCTACCCGTCACGTCCCCCAGAGACCCTGGTCGCCCCTGCAGGCTTCCTGTCAGAGTCTGCACTTAAGGCCCTTCACCTTCCCCGTGGTCATGGAGAGAACGGACAGAGCCAGACTGGCCTGGCCATCTTTTCATCGTCCACGGTCCTACAGGGCAGACGGCTCCTCAGGCAAGCATCGCAGGCCCCAGGTGCCACCTGTTCAAGACAGGAAGTTTGTCAGCACAGCTGAGCCCCTCAGGGCACTGACGGGAGTGTGCCCACCAGCCCCACTGTCTCTCCTGCCACCGAACAAGTGGTCAGTTCCTCAGGATACACCCTACAGCAGGACAGGAGCCCCTGATTACTGAGGTTTCTATGGGATGACATAATCCAGCCACCTACCTACCTGTTCATCATGCGTACATGAATACAGACATGCCTGCGCACGTCCATCCACGTATCCACCATGCATCATTCCTTCCTTCCATCCATCCACCGGCCAATCCATTCATGACCCATACAGACATGCACACATGAGCTTAACTCATCCTCCTACCCACCCATCCGTCATTCCTTCCCTTCATCCCACCTCTCATCTCCTCCATCCATCCATCCACCCACCCATCCATCTGTCCGTTAATTTGCTTCGCACACATTTCCCAAGTTGGGTGTCCGCAGAGTCCTCTGCTCTCGCTCTGGGTCAGGCGGTGAGCCCTACGCAGACTGCACGAAGGACAGTCACCGGGCATCTCCCATGCGCCTGTGCTGGAGGCTGCCGCCGTTTGGGGTTTGGACAGGACAAACTGCGATGCTCACCCTCGCAGGCTTCCTACGGGGAGCAGCTCCGTGCCCTGGGACTGATCGTCGGCTTGAGAGATGAGGTCAGGGAGAGAAGACAACCAACACGAGGAGTGAAATCCTCAGACTGGAACCACCACCTGATGGTGAAAGGTTTGGGTGACGGAGACGACAGGCTCTGCAAAACGTGAGACATCCTGAACATCCCACAGCTGGAGACTTCCTGGGTGAGAAGGCACCAGGACGGCCTTAGAGGAGGGAAGTGTCACCCTGACACCAGGGACTGCAGCCCTGCAGGAGCGGCTGGGGGTTGGGGGGTGGGGGAAAGACCCTCGTGCTTCCGGGAAGAAACAGCCCGAGGAAACAGTGAGTTACACAGGGGTCGCACCCATAGTGCTGCCGCCAGCCTGGCCCTGCTCAGCCTCGGGGCACGGCACACAGTCTCCAGGGGCCTCATGGGAGCCTTGGAGCCCCCCTTGGGGAGTGTCACTGCTGGGGGCCACCGCAGCTCCAGTTAGACTAAGACATCTCAGCAGTGTCCAGGTGCCAGAGGGAAGTGTGTGTTTTAAACTCATCCCCCCTGGACATTGAAAGTACAGGTGGAAGCTGAAATGAGAAAAAGACCCACAGGGCGTCCCCGAGTGCTGGAGTGTCCCAAGGCCCGGCCAGCCTACCAAATCCACGTGCCTCCGGGTGTCTGGGATGTGAGTCATGGGGCTGGGCTCTGTGCATGGTGCCAGCCGGCTCCGGCCACTTGGGGCGGCCACCTGTGGGCCCTGGAGAGGCCCAGCAGCACTTCCCAGAGCGGCGTCTGAAACCATCAGCCCGGAGGTCCCTGCTGAGCCCTTGCCGGCCTCTCTTGGCTAAACGTTCCAAGAGGGGGTGGGGGTGGTCTTCCATCCTCCCCGCCCCCAAGAGGGGACGGTGGGACAGCTGCCCCCTGCTTTTGTCAGCAGTGCCAGGCGACCAACAGCTCCTGTGCCCAGCCCGACACCCCTTCCCTGCTGCGGGGTCCTTGCGAAGAGCCCCTGGCCTACGTCCCAGACTGTCTCTTGACAGGAGCCCCGGGTCGCCTCCCTGCGTCCCCGCCCAGGCCCCTCTGCTCGTGAGCACCCCCCAACACTGGCCCTGGGCGGGGGCTGCTGGCTGGAGCAGGACAGACCCTACTGTGCTGCCCGGCTGGATCTCTGGGCCCTCTGAAAATTCAGTGCTATGCTCCTCTCCCCCGGTGGCGGTGCCGCCCACCTCAGCCCTAGCAGAGGGGTCCCCAGGGGGTGAGCGAGCCTTCCAGCTCCCCAGCCAACGGCCCCTTCCTTTCTTCCCTGCCGCATTGTCTGTGGGGAGCTTGCTTCTGCCCACGGAGCCCATTAATCCCGCACGGCACATGACGTCACCCCATCTTTGAAATTCAGAGAGCAGCGGGGATTAATGAACCGAGAACCTCCAGCCCCTCCTGGCCCGCTCCCCTCCGGCCTGGTTCTGGGAACAGAAGGCCCTTCCAAGCACCGGGATGGAGAAGTCGGGGTCTCACCGGCCACAGGAGTGAACCCTGCCCCGATGCCCTGCCACGTAACTGAGGCTGAACCCGCGTTTCCTCCGGCCTCCCGGGAGCCCCCTCCCGGCCGCCCTCGCGGGGAGCGAGCCAAGTGGCCAGGCCTCCCCCGCCTACTCAGGGAGGCCTTTTCATCCTGCCCTTTCCCAGGGCAGCGCCGGGCACAGCCATTCACCTCTCCCGCTGCCGGTGGAGACGGCATCGAGGTCCGTGAGTGAGAAACTATAGATCAAACTAATTACCTCCTCTTCTCCCCAAGTCAAAGGCAGCCCGACGCCATTCTTGAGGCATGATGGCATTTTATTTCGCATAAGGGGGCTTTGTGGGCCTAAAAGGCGGGTGTTTCCATACGCTTGAATCAAACCCAGATTAGCTCATTAGCCACCGTGTCTGGGAATGAGATGAGGGTTCAGGACACCGCAGCCATTGGGGCTGGCAGGAGAAAATTGTCCATCCAGGTGAGACCCACGGACAGGTCCAGCGTTCTCCCTGGTGGGTGAGCGGAGGTGGATTTTTTTTTTCTTTTTCTTTTTTTTCCTGAAGTCATGGGGGTGAGACAAGGTTGGGGCAGAGCCGGAGCTGCACGCGTGGAGCCAGCGTGTCTCGGTCCCTCACGCCTCCCTCGGGGTCTCCACTGCGCCCGCCTGCCCCAGACCATGCAGCATGCGTGTGGTGTGCCCCACGCCCGCTCTTGGATTCTCTGCCAAACAGGGCGCGTGGAGCTGGGGTGACATCCCTCTGGGGTTCACCTTCCCCAGGTCCGCAGGCCTCAGAGGGACGCGGCAAAGCTGCCCGTCACTGCAGAGAGCAGGCGAGGTGGGCGCGGGCACCGGCAGGCCCATCCTTGCAGGGCTGCAGGCTCAACCCAGGTCTGTGTGTGCCCCCTGCCCCACCTCCCTGGACAGCGCTGGGCTCCTCCTTCCCAGGGTCCCGTGGGCCCCTCACCTGGGCCGCTTCAATGACAGGAGGGAGGGGGCTGAGCCCTGACGGGCACCATGCAAGGGGACACCCAGGGCCAGAGGAGACAGTGGGGCTCTGTTGGGAGCACCCAGCAGGGGGGCGTGAGGCGGGAGCCGGCTCCAGGCATGGAGGATGAGGCCTCCTGTCGGATGGCGTGGGACGGTGCCAGGGACCAAACCAGATCCTCCCCAGACAAGGCCTGTGCCTCCCAGGCATCATCGTCGTCGTAGATTGCAGCTAACGGCCACACACCACACAGACGCACTCACATGACCTTTGGCGGAGGCGCGAGCGTGCGAGCCGGCGACGGCTTCCTGGCTTCCTCGCGCCCTTCGCTCTACCTTTTGTAAGTCTGAGTCTTTCCACGAGCAGCTGCCGAAGGTCTGAGAATGAATCCACTTAGCGCCCCGACTCCCCCCGGAGGGGAGACTTGGACGAGCCGCCTCCGCCACCAGCTCTCCGGAGGGCCCACTGCGCGCCCCGCCGGGTGCCCCCAGCCTCCCCCCAGCCTCCCCTCGCCTTCAGCACTCCGACCGACACATTTCTTTTCATCAGCTCGGGGTCAGCCCAGCGGGAGAGACTCTGATGCAGCCGTCTTTGGCCTTGTGTCCCATTCCCGGGATTTTTAATTAACATACAGAAGTGTCTGGACGCAGCCCCAGCGGCCATTAGCGCCGCTGGCGGGGATTGGCTCGGAGAAGCCGCGCCTGCCTGACTTCCCGGCCCGGTGCCTTTGGTCCCTCCAATTTGTTAAGCACAGAGGGCGCTATTTTTGGAATCCCTCATTACTTCCAAATAAAGAGTCTCGGTTCTTGGTACTTTGATTCTCGCACAAACAGCGTGTACCTGAGAATCCGGAGGGAGGAGACGGTAGCCCAGACGCTGCCAGGGATGAAAGGTGAGAAGCGGCGCCCCTTGTGCCCCTGTGCCAGTCGCCCCAGGCAGGATGGAGAGGTGGCAGAACCCAGCCTCCGGTGACGGAGGACTGAAACCGGGTCTGCTCCGCACGGCAGGGATGGCGCACGACTCCCCAGGGCCGTGGGAAGTAGAATGGAGGGGCCTGAGGGGCCAGGGCAGCCTGCAGGACCCCCAAGCCCAGCCTCTTCCGCTGCTGAGTGCCGCTAAGTTGGGGGCGGGAGCGATGGGACAGCCTGGGCTCAATCCCAGATGCTGGCATCCCAGATGATCCCCTGAGCCCCGCCAGAAGTGATCCCTGAGCACCGAGCCAGGAGTCAGGCCTCAGCATCACCAGGTGGTGTGGCTCAAAACCAAAGCAAGACACGCAGGGCTGAGTCCTGGCAGAGAGTGCTTGACGTGGTCCCCGCCAAAGCCCCAGGCCAGTACTGCTGGACACTGGCTGTCCCCAGCACCCCAGTGCCCACTGGGCCTAGCCAGCCTGCAGAGCTGCTCACACACAGGCCACATGTGTCCTGGGGCTTGGGAACCCCAAAGCCTGCAGCTGCGCCTGCTTCTCCCGCGGCCACCCCTCAACCCAAGCCGAGACTCGACGGCAGAGCCCATGGCCCGGACCCTCCAAAGCGGAGCAGCGCCCTGAAGGCTGCTCCAGGCGCCCCTCGAAGGTCGTGAGGGGACGCTTCCACTGAGATTCTCCCCCAGGGACTGGAGATGATCCCCCCCTCTTGGTTCTCGTGAGACCCCAACATCACTGTACTCAGACCTTACCCAGCCGTCCCAGGGCAATGGCCCACTGGCAGGCTCAGGCCCGCACGCCCCCCGGGACTCACTCACACGCGGCTTCGTGAACACAACCGCGGCCTAACGTGCAAAGGGTCTCGGGGACACGCTGGTTAAAGGGAGCAGTGGGCGAGGAAGGCGCTTGCCACACACGAGACGAACCACAGTTTAGCATCACACAGGCCCCCCCGAGCACCGCCGGGAGTGATTCCCGAGCACCGCCAGATATGGCCCCAAACCAAAGTAATTCCATGCATGAATAAGAGTGTGGGGGAGGGGAAGGACCATGAGGACAGGAGAAAAGGCAGGTCAGAGTTGGGGGAGACAGGCCTTGACGCCACTGTCCGAGCCCACTGCCCGCCAGCCGGCACTCAGGGGGGTGCGTGGGTGCCGTCCTCTCCATGTAGACCCCACTCTCTGACCCCCCGCCTGTCCGCACAGGACACAGCCCTGCTTTCACCCCTCACTCAGGTCACGCATGGCTGTGCTGTGGCCACGTGCCCTCCCAAGTGGGCCCTTGACCTGGACACAGCTTGGAGTGTGGAGGGCAGGCAGGGCAGGGTGGGTGCCCCGTGCCACCTGACAGCCTCCGTGCCAGAGGGAGAGACTCGGAGAGCAGAGCACCACGGCCGCATGGTGGGGGTGAAGCTGTGCTGGGCTGGTGACCAGTGGCCGGCAGCTGTGCCCGCGGGTCCTCTGGGCCCGCCTCACACCCAGAGTGTGGAACGGCTTTCCTGCGGCGTGGGGTGGACTCCTACCGCCTAAGGACCTGGAGGGAGCAGGGAGCAGGTCCCATTCCAGCGGGAGACACGAGCACCGCAGTACGAACCGACAGGAGAATCTGGTGACGGTCGTGGCCAGTGCTGGGTGCAAGGGCACAGGCTGGACACAGCCTCGGGACAGCTGAGTCAAGTCTCTGGGTCTGCGTGTCCACACACAGACACCAGCAGCGTGAGAGGGGCCGTGTCCAGCCCTCACAGCTGAGGAAGGGTCCCGGGGCAGGGTGTGCTGGGGGGCAGGGTTAGACCTGGCTCCAGCTCGGTGCCACCCTGAGACTCGCGCCAGGTCCCCTGATGACCCCCCACCAACAGTGACCACTGGGTTCTCACAGAGAGGGACACACATCAGGCCCCCACCTGCCTCCTGGCCCCCACACGCTGCCCTGCCCCCATGCACCAGGCCACCCCCCAGGGCCGCTGTCAGCCCAGCTCCTCCCACGCCAGCGAGCTCACGCGAGGCTCACACAGCCCCTTTGTGCCCCTCTGTAATGCACCCTTGTCTCCAGCTGCCTCCCAGCCCCCAGCCCTGCTCCCCAGAGCAGCTGCTGGCCCCCGTTCCAGCAGGGACTCTGGGGAGTGTGAGCGTGTGAATGCGTGTGCGCGCGCATGTGAGTGTGTGTGTGAGTGTGTGTGTGCATGTAAATGTGTGAGTGTATATTTGTTAGAGCAAGTGTGTGAGTATGCAGGTGTATGTGAGTGTGTTAGAGCATGTATGTGAATGTGTTCGAAAGTGTATGTGTGAGAATGTGTCTGAGAGCATGTTTGTGTGAGAGTGTGTGTAGTGAGAGCGTGTATATGAGTGTGAATATGTGTGTGAGTGTGAATGTGCATATGCATTAGTGTATGTGAATGTATGTATGTGGGGTATGTGTGAGTGTATGTGTGTGTATGTATGTGAGTGTATGTAGGGGGTATGTATGTGTGTGAGTGTATGTGTGTATGTATGTGTATGTGTGTGAGTGTATGTAGGGGATGGGTATGTATGTGTGTGTGAGTGAGTGTGTGAGTATGCATGCGTGAGTATGTGTGTGAGTGTATGTAGGGGACGGTATGTATGTGTGTGAGTGTATGCATGTGTGTATGTGTGTGAGTGTATGTAGGGATGGGTATGTGTGTGAGTGTGTGAGTGTATGTGTGTGTGAGTATGTGTGTGAGCATGTGTGTGAGTGTATGTAGGGGTGGGTGTGGATGTGAGTGGTGAGTGTGAGTGAGGAGGTGAGAGGAACAGAGGGAGGAGGCAGCTCGGGGCACCCACTCAGAGGAAGCAGGCTTGCTCTCAGCACTGGAGCTGAAGGAACCTGAACTCTTCCCCATCCCAGCTGCTATTTCACACACCAGGGAATCAAAGCTCAGAGAAGTTAGGAGTCCGCTCTGAGAAGGGACCACCAAGCAAAGGGTGCTAGGCGGGCCCACTAGGGATGGGAGATACTGGCTAAAACTAAGACTACAGACTAAACATGGTACCTACTTGATACCTCTGTAGCAAACCACAACTCCCAAAAGGAGAGAGGGAGCAAAAGGGAATGTCCTGCCACAGAGGCGGGGTGGGGTGAAGGGGACAGGGTGGGGGTGGGGGAGGGATGCTGGGACCACTGGTGGTGGAGAATGGGCACTAGTGGAGGGATGGGCACTCGAGCATTGTATGACTGAAACGCAAGCATGAAAGTGTGTAAGTCTGTGACTGTACCTCATGGTGATTCACTAATAAAAATTTTTTTAAAAATTCTGCTCCAAGGCCACACAGCCAGGCCTAGAATTGGGACCCTCAGCCCCTCCCTCCACCAGGGCATGCTGGGCCATCGCAACGGCCCTCCAGGGCCCCTGCTTCCTCAGAGGGTCGCCGGCCGTGCTCTCCTCCCAGTGTCCGGAGCAGCCCGCGCAGAGGGACCCCCACTGCTGTCTGTTTGCTTGTGTGGGGGCCATACCCAGTGGTGCTCAGGGGACCACGTAGGGTGCCGGGATCAAACTCAGGTCAACCACCTACAGAGCAACTGGCCTACATGCTGCGCTATCTCCCCGGCCCCTGCAGAGAGCAGTTTCCCACAGCACACAGGAAACTTCTCATTTCAAATTTGGTACATATGTCACTTTTTTTGTTAAAAGATGAACAAGGTGAAAGAATAAAAAGCAATTTCTGATTTGCTTTTTATTGTAAAAATTGTAAAAATTCTCAACTCACTCATCTACGTACCCACTCACTCCCCCACTCACTGACTCATCCTCTCACTCACCTATGCCCTCACTCACCCACAACTCACTCATCCACTCACTCACTCACTCATTCATTCATTCACTTTCATTTGCTTACTCACTCATTCACATACTTACACGTTTACTCATTTACTCATTTTTATTTACACATCCATTCATTTGCTCACTCATCCATTCACTCACTCACTCATTCATTCATTCACTCTCATTTACCCATTTGCGTAATCATTAATTTGTTCCTCCATTTACTCGCTCACCCATTCACTGTGCTCATTATTTTACTCACTCATCCACTCATTCACTTACTCTTGGCTCAATGTGACTTTCCCAGAGGGTCTGTGCAGGGTCTGTGGGTGGGGTGGGGCTGGCCAGGCTGCTCACAAGGACCCATGTCCTGACAAGGCTGGGGAGATTGTCGTCACGGGACTGGAACGTGTCCCCTCAAAGAAAGCCAGGTTCTCTGCTGACCACCACCCACCCACCGGCAGACCCTCCCACGCCAGGCTCTGTTGCCTGGGTCAAGTTTGGCCACAGCAGCACCTTAAACAGCGAGGCAGTGCCAGGCACAGCCCGGAATCTCGGGCCTCCCCAAAGCCCTCCCAAGAGGGCAGTGGGTTCTGAGCAGGTATGGACTGGCCCCTGCTGACCACCTCTGCCCTCTGCCCAGCGAGGCTGTTGCCCTGGGGGTTCCAGAGCGGGCAGCTGACTTCATCCTTGTAGGCTGGCGCCCCCTGGTGGAGCTATGCGGGAACGTGGCAGCTGGGCTGGCGTCCATCCTTTCTCCAGGCGGGGAGGGCGCACGAGAGGTCCTGCAGGCCTCCGGCCGGCTCTCCGGGATGTTGGTGCCTCTGCTTTCGCCTTTAGAATGGTCAGGCCAAAGCAGGCTCATGGGCTCCCACAGCCATAGTTAGAGGCTCTGACCTCGGCCTCTTCTCGCTCTCAGGCGACTGACAAAGAGCCCTGTGTGGCTCGGGCCTCAGAGGGGCCTTCCGTTCCTCCTGGGCCCTCGGGATGCCTTTCAACCTGGAACTTAGTCGCAGGCAGAACCCAGAGCAGGGCCAGCCCAGAGGGACAATACAGGGGTCAGAGCTGAGTCCCGGGCACTGCGTGGCCTCCTGAAGGCCCCAACCGTCACCAGATCTGGCCCTGGGAATGTCCAGGGCATCGCAGGGCCCGAGCACTGCCTGGGAATCCCACACTCCTGTCACCGGCACACTGAGCATGCTGGCAGGGAGGGTCCCTGTGCTGAGGGAGGAGGAGAGGGGACGGGGGAGGCAGAGGAGCCGAGCCAGAGAGGCCGCAGGAGCACACAGCACAGAAGCAAGCCCCAGCACCTCTTCACACAAAGCGTGGAGCCCTGAGACCTCTGGGAGGTGTGGGCTTTGCGTGTCGGCCTTTCCAGGGCTCTCAGTGGTGGGGGAGGGTGCCAGGTTGACACACCGAGGCTGGTCCCACTATATTAAGAACATGTTACGGCATGAGCTACAGGTGGCATGCACTGGCATCAATGTGTCCACACGGAACCTTCCCAAGAGCACGGCATCAAAACACGCGCAAACATGGGGTGGGGTTGGGTTTGTGTTTTTCCCCTTGGGGCCACTCCCAGAGGTGCTCAGGGGACACTGCTATACCGGAACAAACTGGCTGCCCCCACAGCCCTCTCCCTGGCATGGTTAAGGAGCAAGGAGGTGGCGAGGCAGCTGAGCCAGCGTCAGCCACATTTCTGGGGCCCCCAGAATCTGTATTTCTAACTGGCACCCAGGCCATGCTGAGGCCCTGGCCACCTCCTTCCTGAAGGCATGCCACAAAACACACATCCATATGGAACCTCGGGTGCAAATCGATCTGAATGTCCATCCTTGTGGCTGTGACGGGAAGCACCACACACACACACACACACACACACACACACACACACACACACACACACTAAGTAAATATAATAAAACACGCCAGGAGCTCTCTGAAGCCAGAAGCCACTGGAACCTTCTGGAAGCATGATCTAGAACCTTTCAGAAGCATAATATGTCACCACCTGGATTTCTGGCACATTCCTCCAGGGCCACGACACAACCAGTTCCTGTCATTTTAAGGCCTGGGCCTGGGTTCCTTGCAGGGCAGAACTGGGACCCGCACACGCAGCCCCCCACATTCAGCACAGACTCCCTCCTCACGGAGCTGGGGCAGGGCAGCACCCCCGAACCCAGCACTCAAGGGACCAAAAGGGCCCACAGCTCTGGGCTGCAGTGAGCCAGGACCTGCACCCCCAGGTTGCGGTGGAGCCTGTCAGGACAGGGGGTCCGTATGGCGGTCCCCAGGCTCCCTACTTCTGCTATGCACACCGCAGGCCAGAAGGAGTGCTGGGCCCAGGAGCCCTCCCCACCTGTGCCTCAGTTAAAGGCAGCAGCCAGGGTGCAGGGGGACACCCACTGCATGGACATAGGGCCCAGCTGAGGCAAGGTGGGAAGCAGGACCCCCAACTTCACCCTGTGCTCCCCACTTTGGGGAGTTGTTCAAGTCACACTCATGGCCCTGCAAGGACAGAGGGAAGACTCCTGGAACCAAGTCCCCGCACTAACTCCCGTCATTGACTCCCGGAACCGACTCCCAGCACTGGCTCCCTGTCACTCACCACCCAGCCCCGCGCCCCACAGGAACAGGGCCCCTCACAGACCCGGGGCTCCCCTGAGCTGCCCAGCCATAGCCATTTTGTCCGGCACACACAGAGCCTCTTCCAGAAGGTTCCGGCAAACACTGCTGGCCAGAGCTGAGTGGACCGTGGGCTCAGATGCTGTAAAGCATCGCTGGAAAGCAATTCTGTCACAAAATGTCACAAAGGCTGGAGGGCTAGGCTGCTCCTGCAAGCCTCTCCCTGGGAAAAAATAAAATAAAATAAAACAAAACACCAGGAGCCCTCTGAAGCCAGAAGCTGCTGGAATCTTCCAGAAGCATGACCTAGAACCTTTCAGAAGCATAGCATGGCAGAGCCAACGTGTAGGACCCCGAGCCTCCCAGACGGAACTGTGCCTGAATGGAGAAGCCCGGCACCTCGCAGAGCTGCTGGCCACAGTGGGAAAGCTGTGTGGGCACATCTCCCAACCCCCACCCCACCGCTGTCCTTCAGGACTTCGGTCACTCAGCCTGCAGGCGACATGTTTAGAGGGGAGGGCTTTCAGGGGACCACCTGGCTCGGGGACCCCGGTCCAGTCCAGGGGGTCTCAGTCAGGCCCTGTTTTTTTCCCATGCTGCCCCACAAGACACCTGGGACAGGCCCCCCTTCCCGCCCAACAGCCCAGTGGGGGTCACCCACAGCACCCAGCCGTCTCCGCCGGGGCAGCCCACCCCAGTCGCCCCAGCTCCTTTGCTCTGGCCTGGGTGTGGCCAAGAAGCTCCCCCACGTGACGGCCACTTGTGTCCAGGAGTGAATGCTGGTTCTGGTGGTCCAGCAGACACTCTGAGCTGGACCACCTGAGCATCCCAGCTTCCCCACCAAGTGGCTTCCTTGCTGGGTAGACTCTAGCCTGGGCTGGCACCTCCCCCTGGAAGGAAGCCCTGATTTAGCCTCCTGCAAAGGCACTGCTTGGACTCCACAGCCAGTGGTAGAGCAGGGCCTGTTTCTGCTGGGCTACAGCGCCACCTCCTGGGCACATGTCCAAGCAGCCTGAGAACCCGTGTTTTTGCGTCTCTTCCTGTCACCTTTGTCACCTGGATGATGTCCAGGCCGGGGTGCAGTGAGTTCATGGGGCTTACTCACTTGCAAAGGTAGGTTTCCAAGTGGGCGGGAATTGAGTGATATTTTTCTGGCAAAGGGGGCGGGGCTCAGTAAATTGGGGCTGCCGCTGGTCCGAGCCACCTCTGGAGAAAGGTGCATGGATGCTGGGGCTGAGCCCTCCACAGCTTCATCTCTGGGTCCTTTGGAGGAGACCTGAAAGCACACCCCGGGGTGGTCCAGGCTCAGAGTCTCCCGCCTTCCTGCTTCTTCTCTACAGGGCAGAGAGGGGCCAGGCACGGACCTGCCCATCGCCAGGCGGGGCAGCCAGCACTTGCCCCACCTCTGCTTCCCACCACACTCAGTCGGGGCTGGGACGCTGCTGGTGGCCACTTGCAGCTTGGAGCCCTTTCTGGGTCTCCTCCTTCCTGTTGCGCTGTAGTATGTCCTGCTCATGCTCCTCTGGCGTCTGGCATATCAGCATCCCGGTTGCCCCAGAAGACAAGGCAGTTCTCCTTGGTACACTGTCACCATAGCAACAGGCCTGCGCGCAGTGTGGATCGGCAGTGCCACCTAGTGGACAGCCGTGGTCCTGCGGGCCCAGACTCCAAGGTCAAGATAAATGGGTCCTCCAGACTCAACGAAGCTTGAGGAGCCCAAGAGAAGCACCAGCCAAGCTTTGCCGAGCCACAGGGGAGCACCGGAGGAAGAGGGCACCTCAGATGGAGCCTGGTCTTGAGGATGGCTCACAGTTCAGTACAAATCATTTGCACAAGTTTTGATTCTTTTTTTAAAAAAGTGCTGCTTGTGGACTGGAGGGAATACAGCAGGTAGGGTCCCACCCTCGGCCCCTGCAGAAGTGACCCTGCATGAAGATGCAGGAGTAAGCCCTGGGCACTGCTGGGCATGGTCCCCAAACAAACAAATACTGCATGGAAACGCGAGGGCTTGGGGCTCTCATAGTCCCCACTCTCCTTGATTCACAGTCTAAGGGGTCCCGCCAGGCACTGGAGCGACCTTGAGCTCAAAGGAAGAGGTCAGGGAGCGAGAGTTTGGTGGTGGGCGGGGGAGGGGGGCTGTCACAAACTCAGAGGCGCAGAAGAGAAGCTGGTATGTGTCCACAGTGTGTGGGGGAACAGCGGCCAGAGTCACAGAAGCCGCCCAGGAAAGGCTGCGGGCTCAGCCAGAGTGCAGGCACTGTGCAGGCCCTGAACCAGTTCAGAGCACCCACAAGCCGTGCCCCAAGAAGCCGCCTGCCTGCCGCAGATGGACCCGTCTAGCAGGATTGGTGCCGAGCTGGGGTGCTCCGGGGCAAGTGGGCCCCATCAGGAACCGAGAACTGATTAGAGGTGCTGGGGTGTCTCGGGCAAACATGCCCTGCAGCAGAAGCCCGGGGCATTCAGAGGGTCACGGGAGGGGCAGGATGAAGATCCAGTTAAGACCAAAGGCCTTAGCTTGTCCCCTCGCCCCCAACCGGGGGCCCATGGACAGCAGCTGCTCCCAGAGGTCACTGGAGAGGGGACCCAGGGAGGGAACAGGAAGGCAGCAGCCACGGTGCAGGGCAGGAAGGAGGGCGCAGGAGCTGCCCCGGGCCCCACGTACGGTTCCCATCTCACTGCATGTTGGTGACCGTCCTGTGCCCACATCTTGGACTCTGGGTGAGCACAGAGAGAGCGCACTTTGTAAGTGTGTGGCCCAGACAAACAACTCTGCAGGCAGGACGGAGGATCTGTGATGTGCATACCTGGGGCAGTCACCAAGGTATCCATGTGTCCCCGGCTCTGCCCATTGCACTTCAGCCTCATCTTTCTGGCGGCAGCCAGCCTCCAGAGTGCTGTGCTCGCGCTGCCCAGCAGCGCCCCCTGGTGAGAACTCCCATCAACGTCACGTCTCTCTGGTAACCTAGCTTGAGTTTTGTTGTTGTTGTTGCTCCAGCGGGCACCAGTCATCTATTGTGTGACTTGTTACTGTTTTTGGCATATCAAATATGCCACGGGTTGCTTGCCAGGCTGTGCCTTGCGGGTGGGATGCTCTCGGTAGCTTGCCAGGCTCTCCGGAAGGGGTGGAGGAATCAACCCTGGCTCGGCTGCATGCAAGGCAAACGCCCTACCTGCTGAGCTATCGCGCCCGCCCATTTGTTGTTGTCGTTGTTGCTGTTGCTGTTGTTGCTGTTGTTGCTGTTGTTTGTTCACTCTTTTGGCCACACCCTATCATGCTCAGGGCTTACTCCAGCTCTGCACTCAGGAATTACTCCCAGTGGTGCTCAGGGACCATTTGGGGTGCTGGGGATCACACTTGGGTCGGCTACATGCAAGACGAGTGCCCTCCCTGCTGTCCTATCACTCTGCCCTTGGAAGCATGTGTTTTCAGCTGGCTGATAACTGCAGTGGGGCAGAGGATGAGGGGGGTGGAAATAAGTCGTATGGAGTCGGTCTCCTGCAGAGGCCCAGGAAGCAGAGCACTCTGGGTGTGTGAAGTGCCAGAGGCAGAGGGCTCTGGGGCCACGGAGCCCCAGAATCTGGGCTGTGAAGGCACCAGACCAGGCAGGCCAGGCCACAGTGCGCACAGGACAGCTGCCCACCCCTGCCTGTAGACCCAGCACCCGTATCACACTATGCTCCTGGCCAAGTGCTCAGGCTTTGCTGTGATCATGGATGTGATTATGGGTCTGTGAGCACATGTGACCGTGGATGTGATTATGGGTCTGTGAGCATATGTGACTGTGGCATGGTTATGGGTCTGTGAGCACATATGATTGTGGACATGAATATGGGTCTGTGAGTACATGTGATGATCTGTGATCAAGGTTCTTTTTTGTGCGGGCCACGTGATCATAACGCCCCCTCTGATGCCAAGCTCTCTGAGGCCCAGCCAGATGGCATGTCAAGCTTCCTCCCCAGTCTCTTTCCAAGTCAAATCTCAAGCCCAATGCTTGCCCCTGCTCTGCGTTCCTTGCACAGCCTCGCTTTGATTTTTCACATATTACGGCACTAATTTATGCCTGGATTCGAGAAGGGAGAAAGCCCTGTCGTGGCCCAAACTGTGGATGCTTGGCACTCGCTGGATAGAACCTAAGCAACGGGTAAGAACTTGCAAAGAATCGATTTTGCATGTAGGGCTCCATCCAACTACCAATTACATAAATACTCCACGCAACAAAACTGGCAGCGCGGATGGGAACGTGGCCCACACGATGGGGCTCAGCTCCTTAATGGGCCTACTACTCTTTCCCCTGGGGGGGGGCGCCCTGAAAGCACAGTTGGCCAACTCCTTACTTTTGACCTCTAAGATATAAAACTTTCACTAGAGACATAGTAAGGCGGTGAAAATGCTTGTCTTGCATGGAGCCGACTCTCATTCTACCCCCAGTACGACTCCACAAAGTAGCAGGAGTAAGCCCTGCTGAGCACTGCCTGGTATGCCACTCTCTCACCCCCCACCTCCCCCCCACACATACACATACACGCACAAAAACCCATAAAGCTCTCATGTTGAGTTGGAAAGAGTTAGTGTGGGTCGGGTACTCACTTCGAATGCAGTCGACCCAGCACCACATATGGTCCCCTGAGACCCAGCAGGCATAATTACTGAGTACAGTGCCCGGAGTAAGCCTTCAGCTTTGTTGGAAGAGGCCCAAAAGCCAAATAAAAATGAAAAAAAAAAAAACACCCCTAACAATAACAACAAAAGAACCTCTCATGTTTTAAACATTCCCTGACCTGAGTCAAACAGTGCACAAAGTAATTCACTCTTACCCAATCCCGACGAGAGCCCTGCAGGACAGGTTCTAGAGCCAGCGCTCACTGAACATTTCTCTCAGACTCTAGGAGACAGAGCGAGGTCTGAACCTGATTGCACGTTGCTTTCTTCTACTCTAAATTAGCATCCCCCGCCCCTCTACCCCCGCAAATAAGTCCTTCCTGGGGGTCTCTGCTCCATCTCTCTCCTGCCAGCTCTTGCAACCAAGACTCTCCTTGGGCACAGGATCAAGTCTACTGGGTAGAGAAAGGAGCAAGAAGCTGATTTCCTCCCGAGACTGGTCTTCCAGCTTCCGTCAGCCAGAACCTTCTTCCCACTCTCTGCCCCCCGCCCCCAGGCCCTGCACTGCTCACCGAGGCCCCTCTGTGCCCTGGGTGCCCACCCCACACTGGACAAGCAGGATTCTTATCACTTCCACACTTTGCCGCACTGTGTCCTTAAGTGACCTCTCCAAACTAGCTGGATTTCAGTAGGAGGGAACAAAGAAAGGGAACTTATCACACCCTTTGTCAAAGGAGTTTGCCACTTTCCATTCCACAAACAATCCAAAGGAGGCTTTCTGCCCACCTACAGGCCGACTAGGAAATTGCATACCTGGGAATGTGGGTCAAACCCAGAAGGCCAGAGCACAAACAGCAGACAGACCGGTGCCAACAGCAGGCATCCGGGAAATGTCTGTGGGATGAATGGACGGAGGGCAGGTGGATGGAGGGATGGACGGATGGGTATGTGGGTGCGTGGGAAGGCAGATAGATGAATGAGTGGATGGGTGCTTGCTGGATGAACATTTGAAGGTTGGTTTAGGAAAGGAACTTGGTGAGAAACAGCAGGGGTGGCAGTGTGAGGAAGTGGAGCCATGACAGACTCCACCTTAAGGCAGAAACTCAGCAGGCCTATGTTTCAGTTTCCCCTATCAGAAAGTCCCAACTTCTCAGAAAACAGTATCATCCCGGGCAGACCGAGCCCTGGCAACAGCCTATCAGAGTAGGGGGCCTGGGCAGTGGCGCCCAGCCAAGTAGAGAGGGCCGAGGGAGTGGAGTCAGGGACAGGACTGGGTCCAGAACTGGAAACATATTGTCAGTTCTTGGGAAAATGCTCTTATGTAACCAAACCCTGTGTCAGCTGCTCAGAATTCAGAGTCTGGGTCCTTGTCGAGACTCCACTGCCTTGGATGAGACTCGGACCCTAGCTCGAGCCTGCAACAAAGGGGCCTTGTATTTGCATCCTGGCATCTGGTCTGGTCAATGTGCGAGTGAAACTCCCTTCCCGGGACATAACAGGAGAGCTGGAAAACTTTCTAAGACCAGATGGGGTTCAGTGTCTGCAAAGCATTCCCCACATTGAACAAGCCCAGAGTAAACCAGAACGGGTGTCTGCAACACTTTTGCAACCAGACGTGTGGCTCCGCAGACCGGATCTAGAAGTGCAATCCGGCCTGCTTCCTCCACCGGAAAGCTTCAAGCCTCAGGTTCCATCCAGTTCCCTTCCTCCACCCCATGCCAACCCTCTCACCTAGCTCAGGCTGGCGGAAGAGGCCCCTTTAAGAATCGGCCCTCTGTGCTCACCCCCTCTGCGCTCCGCCCCCTCACCGCACGGGCGCGGGCACCGCCCCTTTCTCCACCTGCGGGAGCAACGACGGGACCGACAGCCCGTCCGTCACAGCGACACGGCCCCTGATTGGCTGTCGTGCTTGGGGCCGGGAGGCGGAGCGGGAAGGCCGGAGAAACTAGTTTGTTGGTGGCGCCGGTGGACTGCTGCGGCCGGGCGGTCGGGGGCAGCGGGAGTCGGCTCGGGGGACCGAGGGGGTCGCGGGGGGCTTCAGGAGCCGGGGCAGGACGAGCCGCGATCGCGGCGGCGAACCCGGAGCAGGAGCTGCGGGCGGCGGCGCCCCGAGCGGTGAGTGTCCAGGGCCGGGGCGGGGGGCGCGACCGCGGGGCCCTGGACACTGGCAGAGGGACCCTGCGCGCCCCGGGGCAGCGCCACGCATCGGGGTCCCCGCGGGGCCCGGGGGTAGCGGGGTGTCCGCGGTGGAGGGGCAGCACCCCCAAGGCCGACCCCCTGGACAGCGGGGTCCCGGGACCATCAGGGACCCAGGGAGGATCTGGGTACTAGGGGGAAGATCTGCCTTGTAGGTGGACGTGGCGCGGGGCCGGCCCTCCTGATCTTAGAAGACCCACTAGAGGGAGGCCCTGCCGGCAGAGGGTCGCGCTGTGCCCCGTGCCCAGACCTGGTGCCCAGTCCTGGGCCACCGGCCGCCTTTCATCCCGGGGTCCAGCAGGGGCCCCCAGGCCCTTCGAGTCTCTGTTTGAGGTCTTGGAGGTAGCACAGAGAAGTCGCGCTGGCAGGCCACTGACCCCCTGCAGAACCTCCACCGCCCTGTTGCTGGGGCACCCGGCACTTTCATGCTCTGGCTTCAAATCCCCCCAAGGGCCTTCCCCCAGACCCCAGCAGAGGCTGAGGTGGGCTGGGGTGGCCGGGGGGAGCTTCGGTCAGTTGAGCAGGTGCATGTGGCTTTTGCTTCCACTCTCACGTTGGGGGCGCCCTGGGGAGGGGAGAACCTGGCAGTGGCCTGAGAGGAAGCTGGAGTCCAAACTCTTATTAGCTGTGTCCCTGGTGGAGGACAGGGCGGGTCCCCTGCCCTATCCTCAGGCTTGGTCAGGGAGTGGGACACAGGGTGGTAGCCAGGACCCCAGCGGTGGGATAGGAGGGGCCCCAGAACCCCAGGTCTCAGCCCTGGGTGGGGGGGGGGGGGCGGGCTGGCTGTTGCTTCCCGTCTGTCATCAGCGGGGTCTGCAGGCGGCTGTGTTTGGAGAGTGTCCATCTCACTCTCTCTTTTTTTTTTTTTTTTGCTTTTTGGGTCACACCTGGCGATGCACAGGGGTTACTCCTGGCTCTGCACTCAGGAATTACCCCTGGCCGTGCTCAGGGGACCATATGGGATGCTGGGATTTGAACCCGGGTCGGCCGCGTGCAAGGCAAACGCCCTACCCGCTGTGCTATCCCATCTCACTCTCTTGTCCATCCTCTGACCCACCGTCTATGCCCACTTGAGCCTTCAGGGAGCCCCAGGACCAGGCTGTGCCTAGGGCTCCTGGAAATGCACCCCACTGGCCCGAAGTATGGACTGGATGCCAGCGGCCAGGGAGGAGGGGCGGGACAGACAGTTACCTGAGTATTTCACCTTCCTCTTCTCTTCCTTCCCTTTCCCCTCCTCCTGTTCCACCTCTGTTCCTTCCTCTGACTCTTCCTCCTAATCATTCTGTGTGTCTTGGAGTTGCTGGGCTCAGGGCTGGCCTCTCCCAGGAGACTTAGCTGGGCTTGAACTGGCGCTTCCTCCAGGTCGTCCCCTCCCGGGATGGCGCCGCATCCTGTCGCTGTCAGCTGGCCCTCTCAGCTCTCTCTGGGCCTGTCGGGTTGAAGGGCTGCGCTTGCGTCTGCATGCCCCTTAAAGCTTCTGTCAGATCCAGAGGGGCTCGTTCAGCTTCCTAGGTTACAGGTTTGCACTGCTTGCTGGCCCTCGTGGCCGGAAGGGTGATGGCTGCCCAGGGAGTAGCCCCAGTGGGACGGCGCGGCTCCCTCTGCTGTCCTGCACAGGGGAGAGCCCGGGGAATGTGGAAGGCTGCTGGGGCGGCACCTGGCCCACAGGTTACCCCCGGGGCATAGCAGGAGTCCTGAGACCAGGCACCTGCCCACTGCACCCGATTTGCCAGGGAGCTCCTGCGAGACCGGTCGGGTGAGTGGCTGTGCCAGGCAGAGGAGGGACGTCAGGGGCCCCGGCTGCCAGGTGGCACGGGAGGGAGCGGGCCTGTGGGGGCACATGGCCTGCCTCAGTTTTCCCATCGAGTGGTGGAGGTGGGGACGTGTCTGCACAGCAGGTGCCCAGTGCCTCTTTATTAGTTTTGTTTGGGGGCCACTCCTGGTGGTGCTCAGGGGACCCTATGGGGTGCCAGGGAACCAACCCAAGTTGGCCACTTGCGAAGCAAGGGCCCTCCCCGCCATGCTGTTGCTTCTGCCCCAAATGCTTCTTTTTTTTAATTAAAAAAAAACGTTTCAAAAAGCGGTTGGGTCTCCCCAGCAGGGCTCAGGGGCCCCGGGGCCAGCACGTGGTGCTGAGTCCAGGGCTGGAAAGAGATGGCGGGAGGCAGGACCACTGTGGGCTGCACCCCTCACCCTGGGAAAACACCTTCTCACTGCTTGGAGGCAAACAGGGGCCAGTAGGACCCTCAGAGGGGTGGGAGGGGGCCCCCCGGGCACACACAAGAGCGGGCCTGACAAGCACACTTGCTATTTTTATACGCTCAGGCCAGGACATTTTTCTGGAAGCAGCAATTAGGAGGGTTTGGCCAGTGAGTGGTTGGGGAGGGCCCAGAGCCATTCCTGAGGGCCAGTTTGTGTCAGAAGGCCAGAAAGCAGAGCTTGCTCTTGGCTGGTGCCCTGTCCTGCGGGTGTTGGCACAGGGGACAGGGGGGCTCCCAGGATGTACCTGAGGCCAGAGGGAGGCCTGTTTGTGGAAAATGGCTCCGGCCCCTCTGTGCTGACCCACGGCCCTCCCAAACATTCATCCCTGAGTGCCCCTTGTTGCCCGAGTGACAGGGCTTTGGGGAGGCACCAGAAAGGGCCAGCTACTTGGGGGTGGTCAGAAGTGGGGACGGAGCCCAGCCTCACCTTGGCGGTGATTCAGTGCCAGGGCTGCCCTGGAAGCCCGAGAGGAGCAGGTGGGGGCCAGGGCGCCCACTCCCTGCCCTTCCTGTTGGCCCCAGCCCATCCCCTGCCACTCCCTGCCCTGCGTCCTTTCCTGAGAAGCGCATCCAGGCAGCGCGTGGTCACTCTGGGCCCCAGGAGCTGCTCCAGCAGGACACGGACCCTCAGATCAGACTTGCTGGAGCCCAGGGCCCACCAGCCACTTCTCCCCAGACCCCACTAGGGCCAAGGGGATGCCGGGTCCCAGGCCCTGGCATTGAGCCAGCAGGCCCAGCTGATAGGATATCATTGGGAATGGCCCCGGGCCCTGGGAGCCCCCAAACAAAGTTAATAATTTAAGGGCTAATTAAAAATTAAAGAAAACTGGGGACTTGCCCGGGCTCTGCTGGCTCTGGCCGGGGCCCCGTCCTCTGCACCAGGGAGGCGCATCGGAACTGAGCTGCGATGAGACCATACTGATTCGGGCCCGGGGGCACTGGAGAGCCCAGCTGCTGCCCACACGTGCACTCTGGCCAGGGCCAGGGTCCCCTTGCCCACCCAGAGTGGCTGCGGGACAGGGGCTGACAAGATGTGTGCAAGGGGGCGCCCCCAGCTCCACCCCCCACAGCTGGCTGCTCACCCCTGTTCCCGTGCCTGCCGCTGGTCAGTGAGTCTGGGCTGTGGGTCCGGCAGGTCACACAGGAGGCAGTGGGGTCCTCCCAGCTGGACTCAGGGAGCACAGGAGCCTGGCGGTGTGAGAGGCAGGGACAGGGCAGAAGCAGAGACAGATGGGGAGACACAGAAACAGACAGATGGGGGACACACAGAGACAGATGGGGAGACACAGACGGGTCGGTTCTGCTCTGGGCCTCTCCTGTCCTGGAGTCGGTGTGGACAGGACTGTGGTTGTGTTGTGATCGTGCCTGGCATTGAGAAATGCTTGGCTCTGCCACCCTGGACCCCAGTGGCACTCTCTGCCTCTCTGGGACAGGCTTGTCCATGGGCGCCCCAGGACCCCGTTGGGTGGGAGTGTCCTACTGCCCTGTAGTTCCTGCCCTGGCCAGGGAGGGCCTCACAGGGGACTTCACGGGGACTTCCCCGTGGCTGCCTTCTGGAGCGGCCACACTTAGAGGCATTCCTGGGGCTGCAGCCAGAATCCTGCAGCCCCAAGGGGTTCAGAGGGGCCCCTGTCCCCCGCCCCCCCCCCACCTCTGGAAGAATCCTCATGGTCCTGTGGGGTTCAACATGGTAAACAGAACCTTGACGTGAGGCTCTGGCTTTTCTCCCAGGAGAGTCTGCGGGCCCCACAGAGCCAGGTTGGCCATGGACACGATGGAGACGTGGGGGGAGGGACGAGGATGGGGCGGCCCCTGATGGCAGAGCCTGGGTTTGCTCCCCGCCCGCAGGCCCCCAGCACTGCTGCATATGGCGCTGGCCACCCTCAGAACTGCTGAGCTAGTTGGGGGCCTCCCCCCCAGTAATATGATAGCCTGGGCTGGGCTGGGGCTGCCTCACCCCTCACCCCTTCCCAGCCTCCACTAAGGCTGGCAGCTTCCGGGCCAGGAGGTAGGTGCTGGGTCCACAGGGGCCCCAGGGCCAGTGCCGAGCCACCACGGGGATGCACACAGCCTCTAAGTGGAACGTGGGAACGGGAGGTGCCACCTCCCTGTGGACCCCGGCCACCATGTGGGCCGTGCTGTGGTTGCAGGCGGCCTGGCACAGCAGCCCGGCCCACGACATTCCCCGTGTGGGCAGCTCATACTTGTGCCAACATCAGCCCCCGGGCCTGGCTCACCAGATCAGCCTTCTCGGCACCCCCTTCCGGCCCGCTGTGCGCCATGTCCCAGTGGCTGGGCCGTGTGGGTTTGATCCAGCTGGGTGGGGGCGGGGGTGGGGGAACCCAGCCCCGTGGCGCTGCCTAAACCTTGGTCGAGGTGTGCGGCCTGCAGATAAGACCCGGCATGACCTTTGGCCTTAGCTCTATCCTAGCCCAGAATTGGCAGGAACTTCACTGGCTTGTCTGGGGGTAGAGATTGAGGAGTCAGTGGCGTGTGTCACGGGTACTGGCTAGCGGCCATCCACAGTAGCTGGAGGGTTCAAGGCTTCTGAGCTCAGATGACCAAGGCCGAGGGACACCAGGCCTGGGCCCTCCGAGGCCGTCTTGTTCCCCCAGCCTGAAGCCTGTGTACTCACCATACCCCCAACCCTCCCTCCGGGCTCTGCCTGTTCTGCCTCCTTCCAGCTGGTCCGACCCCAGTGGTATTAGATTGATTCTCCATGTGTCAGGGATGGGGGGAACACACAGACCCAGTGGGCAGCCCCCCGGGGAGTAGGCACTGACCCCCCCCACACACTGCCCTTGGCTAAGGAGCTCGAGTTGGCATCCTGCCTGGCGTGTGTGTGTGGGGGTCATGCCCATTGTAGGCTCAGCCCTGGCCTGGCTCCCAGAGGGCTTGAGGGAGAGGCGCGGGCCAGGCACTCAGGAATGGGGCAGAGGCCGTGCTGGCCAGAGGTCACAGCCCAGCAGCCCAGACACTTCGGGGGGCCGGAGCGGGGACAAGGGCTGAGCCTGTGCAGCTGGAGGTGGGGAAGGGGATCTGGAGATTGGGCAGCTGGGCCACGGGGGCCACCTCCACATTCACCAAAGATACTCAGTGGCCAGCCGGCCAGGGCATGGAGGTGAGCGGGGGGGGGGGGGGGGGGGGGGCTGGGCGGGGCCAGCACCCTCCCCGCTCCCTGCAGGCCCTCCCGCCCCACCCCAGGGAGCCCTGAGGGGTCCAGTTGATTAAGTGGATCCAGACTCCTAGCTGCAAGGCCACCCTGAAGCAGGGTGCTCGTCCAGTGGACCCCGTCGTTCTGGCCACACCCACCTCAGCAGGCCTTGCTTTTGCCTACGCCAGCGCAGGATGTCGTAGCAATGTCCACCAGAGCCCCTGGGCGGGCGCAGGTCCAGGTCCAGGCTGCCAGCACCCCCAAGGTCAGGGCCGGGGCCCAGTGGCCAGAGAACTTCTACCCAGCGCTGGACCCGGGCCCAGCCAAGCGAAGGGGAGGTGGGGGAGGGCACGGCTGGGTCTGAGCATCCCTCCGTCCATCCGTCCACCTCACGGTGCTTGTCCCCGCAGGTAAGCACAGCATGTCGGTGAGTGTCCACGAGACCCGCAAGTCCCGAGGCAGTGCGGGCGCCCTGGGCGTCACCCTGTTCCACAAGGCCTCGCACCCCGAGTGCGTGCTGGCCCAGCTCAACACGCTGCGGCAGCACGGCATGTTCACGGACGTGACGCTGTGGGCGGGTGAGCGCGCCTTCCCCTGCCACCGCGCCGTGCTGGCCGCCTCCAGCCGCTACTTCGAGGCCATGTTCAGCCACGGGCTGCGCGAGAGCCGCGACAAGGCCGTGCACTTCCGGGACAGCCTGCACCCCGAGGTGCTGGAGCTGCTGCTGGACTACGCCTACACCTCACGCGTGGCCATCCACGAGGAGAACGCCGAGTCGCTGCTGGAGGCGAGTGACATGCTGCAGTTCCCCGACGTGCGTGACGCGGCGGCCGCCTTCCTGGAGAAGCAGCTGGCGCCGGCCAACTGCCTGGCCATGCTGCTGCTGGCCGACGCTCACCAGTGCCGCCGGCTCCGCGAGTCCTCGTGGCGCATGTGCCTGAGCCACTTCGAGGCCGTGCGGCGCAGCGAGGCCTTCGCCAGCCTCTCCAAGGACACGCTGCGGGCCCTGGTGTCCAGCGACGAGCTGGAGACGGAGGACGAGCGCACCGTGTTTGAGGCCATCCTGCAGTGGGTGCGGCACGAGCCCGAGGCCCGCCAGGCCCACCTGCTGGAGCTCCTGCACAGCGTGCGCTTGGCCCTGCTGCCGGCCGACTGCCTGCGGGACGCGGTGGCCCGGGAGGCCCCCCTGCTGGCGGACGCGGGCGCCCAGCTGCTCATCGCCGAGGCACTGCGCTGCAAGAGCCGCATCCTGCAGCACGGCGGCGTGGTCAGCAGCCCCTGCGCCCGGCCCCGCAAGGCCGGCCACACGCTGCTCATCCTGGGCGGCCAGACCTTCATGTGCGACAAGATCTACCAGGTGGACCAGAGGGCCAAGGAGATCGTGCCCAAGGCCGACCTGCCCAGCCCCCGCAAGGAATTCAGTGCCTCGGCCATCGGCTGCCGCGTGTATGTCACGGGCGGCCGAGGCTCCGAGAACGGGGTCTCCAAGGACGTGTGGGTGTACGACACGGTGCGCGAGGAGTGGTCCAAGGCGGCGCCCATGCTCATCGCCCGCTTTGGCCACGGCTCGGCCGAGCTGGAGAACTGCCTGTACGTGGTGGGCGGCCACACGTCCCTGGCTGGGGTCTTCCCCGCCTCGCCGTCCGTGTCCCTGAAGCAGGTGGAGCGCTACGACCCAGCGGCCAACAAGTGGGCAATGGTGGCCCCGCTGAGGGACGGCGTCAGCAATGCGGCGGTGGTCAGCGCCAAGCTGAAGCTCTTTGTCTTCGGAGGCACCAGCATCCACCGCGACCTGGTGTCCAGGGTGCAGTGCTACGACCCAGGCGAGAACCGCTGGGCCATCCGGGCCGAGTGTCCGCAGCCCTGGCGCTACACGGCAGCTGCTGTGCTAGGCAGCCAGATCTTCATCCTGGGCGGAGACACTGAATTCACCGCTGCCGCCGCCTACCGCTTCGACTGCGACACGGACCAGTGGACGCGTGTCGGGGACATGACGGCCAAGCGCATGTCCTGCCACGCCTTGGCCTCGGGCAACAAGCTCTACGTGGTGGGCGGCTACTTCGGGACCCAGCGATGCAAGACGCTGGACTGCTACGACCCCACCTCGGACACCTGGAACTGTGTCACCACTGTGCCCTACTCGCTCATTCCCACAGCCTTTGTCAGCACCTGGCGCCACTTGCCCGCTTGAGCCGTGCCCCCGGGACCCCGTTGGCTCAGCTGCCCCTGCCTGTGGACAGAGCAAGTGACCTGGCTGCCTAAGGGGACGGTTTGCTGGTGATGCAGCTTGGAGCCCGGCCACCTGTAGCATCTGTAGGTGCCCGTGTCTGGGCCCAGCTGGGCAAAAATGGTGGCAACTGCTTGACCTCTGTGACCTTCCACCAGAATTCGAGTGGTGGATTCGAGTGGTGGGCCTGGCTGAGGCTGAGTGACAGAGGGCTTTCCAGGCCAGCCCTATCTCCCTTGCCCAGCAGGGCCACCCACCTTGGGTTCTGGGGTAAACAACTCCTCATGGCCGAGCCCACTCACCCCAGCGGGGCGGGGACTCCTGGTGCCCCTACAGTGACGTCCTGTCCAGAGTTGGGGACCCCTAGCCAGCCGGCAGCTCCAGAAGCAGCCGCCCCTTGGGGCCTGGGCCTTCAACCTGAGCACCCCACCAACAACCCCACCAACCTAGAGCACTCGTGGACAGCTTTATGGGAACCAGTGACAGCCCCGGGCACCTCTTTAGGCCCTGTTGTCACTTGTCTATAGCCAATGCTGCCCTGGGGTGTGTCTGGGCACCCCGCAGCGGGTGAGTGAAAACTCCTGGTCTGGGCTGTGACCACCTAAGCACACACGGAGAGCACAAGGGCTCGTGGAGCTGCCCCCACTGCATGGCGGGCCAGACCCCACCCCCCAATAAAGTGCTGAGACGGCCCCTGCCTCCCTGGTGCTGCACTTGGGCGGTAAGCGGGGCTGACGAGCATGTAGTCCTCTGGCTGCCCGAGCCGCTCTGTGCTGGGGGTGCTGGGGCCAAGGAGGCTCCCGCCAAGCTGGAGGGGGGAGGGGTGGGCAGGAGGGTGCGCCATGTGGAGGTGCAGGAACCAGTGTGTGCTTATGCCCCACCCACACACACACCAGGGGTGCACCCACCTGGACTCAGGTAGCCAGTGTCGAGTGGACACCCCCCATTCTCTCCCTCCTCGCCTTGTTCTGCTCAGCCCCCTGGCCCTGCCTGTCCATGGGCAGTTGGCAGAGACCGTGTGGCGACCCTGAGTGGCGTCTGTCTCCGTTGGCTTCCCCGTCACGGCCTCATGGCCTTATTCCACACCCCAGCCATCCCCAGGCATGCCATGTTCCTGGAGAGGGCCTTGGTGTGGCCCGGGGGCTGGAGGGCGGGGGTCACCCACTGGCACAGTTGGACACAGTGGTAGCCACTCACCTGTCCCCAGAGCTGCAGAAACAAGATCTGCTGGAGCATGGCCAGCGCAGACAGACACAGGCCGGGACACACTGCAGACAGACACTTTTATTGTCCAGGACCGGGCGTTACAGAAGCCACAGCAGGGACTGGAGAGGAAGATAAATAACGGACAAAGCCCAGAGGCCAGGGCGAGATTCCAGAAAACATAGACAAACGGGACAGTTTAGAAACTGCTTGACTTTATACATAATTACACGCACCCAGGCTGTGCTGGGAACAAAGGCAGAGAGAAGTAGGAGGCCACCGCCTCCTGCTCCGAGCCAGGGTGCCCCCACAGGCCAGCAGAGTCAGCCGTGAGGGAGGAGCGTTCACACCAGAGAACAAGGTGCCTGCACTCCTCGGAGCCCCTCCACAGCGCATGGATGTGAGGGTCAGGGGCCTGTGGGACAGGCTGGTAGGGGTCCCCAGGGCAGTGTGGCACCCCTGCCACCATTCGGAGCAGCAGCAGCCAACCTGCCAGGGACTGTCTGCAAGGGGCAGAGAAAGTGCACCCCTCACCCGGGGCACAGAGCCCATGAGGGGTCACCTCCAGGGCTCGCTCAGCTTCCTAAGATGGGGGCCCGTGGGCTGGTGCCCAGATCCCACTGGGTGTGCAGAGCGACCCCCACGTCTCCACAGCAGGTGGCCCTGGCCTCACTGCGGGACCACGGCCTCGGAGACACCTTCCGATTCCCTGACCACATCAGTTTAACTTATGGGGTGTGAGTGGAGAGGACCCCACTTTCTTCAACAAACCAAAGCAGCGTCAGTGCTGGTTCCAACCCACAGCAGGAGTGGAGGCTGGGGGTCCAGGTAGGCCAGGGGAGCAGGGCCCCACCACCAACCCCCTGGCTTTGTTCTGAAGGGCACAAATCCCACAATGGCGAGTGCAGTGCAAGGGTGCACTCTTAGCTCCCCAGCAGGGGGGCAACTTCTCCAATCCCCTGCTGCCCACACTGCATGGCACTGGGGGTGGAGAACCCTGGGCAGCGCGTCCACTCTGGAGCAGTGCCCACATGCGCGTGCGCGCATACATAAACACACACACACATTCACACACATTTACACACATTCACACACAAAATAAATAGTCTAAGGTAACAATGAAACCAGACCTCGAATAGACCAGGGCACATCTGTCTGCAAGGCCAGCTTGCAGCCCCTCAAAGCACCAGGGGTAGATCTTTTCTGTGTCTAAAAAGAACCTTCAAAGATCCATGCTCTTGAGGGCAGAAAAGCAAGAACCAAAGGCCACGTTTAAAGCACAGAAAGTTCCAGGCTATTCCCTGGGGAGTAACACAAGTGGCAGGTGTCCAGTGCCCTGGCCTGTCCTGCACAGACCAGCTGGGTCCAGGCCTCAAGCCAACCAAGGAAGCATGGCGGGGAAGGGAGTGGGGGGCAGAGGGGTGCTGGCAGCGGCCCTGGACAGAGCACGAGTAATAACAAGAGACCTTCCGACTGAAAGAGTCTTTAAGAAGCCAGGTTCTGCCATGGGCCTGGCCACGAGCACTTCGGGTCAGCACGGCAGGCACCATGGCCAGGCCAGGATCACTGCCAGGAGGCGGCGGTCACTTCCCAATGGCCAGTGACAACCAAAAAGTGTCACCGCAGGGAAAAAGACACCTCCGGGCAGGCGGGCTCACCAGGCTGCGCATTCTCCACCAAGCACCCTCCTAACGGGACCAGGTGCCAAGGGAGGGAAGGGGCACAGGACCCGGCCTGGAGGGCTGTGGGCGCTGTCTGCCCGGTGTCTGCCGGCGGGTCACTGGCAGTGCCTGGAGATGGCCGAGCGCGGGGCCTTTGCTTCCGCACCTCAGTGTTAGAGCAGTCTAGGTCAGCCCTCACTGGGAACCTCTTCGAGCCAAGAGCCTGGCCCGCCTTCCAGGGCGCGTGATGCTCGGCCGGGTCCTGGGCAGCAGTGTGTGGCGGGCACGAGCAAGCAAGGGCTCCTGGAGCTCAGCAGAAGATCTCCTCGCCCTCCGCTGCCTCGTCGGCCACGGGGCCATCTGCAAAGGGCCAGACAGGAAATCCAGGACAGGCAGAGTGCTCCGGCAGCCTCCCGTTCCCACCGGTCCCGAGTAGTCCCTGCTACTGGCTCTACTGCCCAGTCCAGAGCACTGGCGCTCAGGTCTGGGGTCTCCCACGGCCAGGGCAAGCTGGAGGTGGGGGTCACCCGGGCTCGGGGGCTTTGACCCTGGGGGACACTCACCGCTGGACTGAGCGCGGCTGCCTCTGCCTTTCTTCTTCTCCTTCTTCTTCTCCTTCGGCTTGGCCAGGCCGAACAGGCGCGTGGAGCTGGCCACTGGCGCGGGGCTCTGCCCCTCCGGCTGCCTGTGCGTCTGGCCGGCAGAGCTCAGGAGGTGGAAAGGCCCCTTGTCCTTGTGTGTCCGCGAGAGGCTGTTCCTTTTGGGGGACACTGAGAGGTCCGAGTCCAGGGAGCCTGACTTGGCTACAGGAGGTGTGGAGGGCGGCGGGGGCTCCTCGGGGTTGGGCAGGAAGGACGGGATCCTCAGCAGCTTGGCGTGCGAGCGGGAGCCCTGTGTGGGGCAGACGGGGCTCAGCAGGCTGCTGGGGCCTCCCTGCTGCACACCAGCCCGCCCGCGGCCCGGGCCCCCTCGCACCTGCCCCTCGCACTCGGCCGGCCGTGGGCCCAGGCGCTCCGAGTCCCGTCTCAGCTGCTCCTGCTCACGCTCCAGCTGCTTCTGCGCGGCCCGGAGCCGCTCCAGCTCGGCCTGGTAGGCCCCGCGGCGCTGCTGCAGCGCCTCCCGCTCGCACTCCAGGTCCCGCTGGCCGCGCCGCACCTCGTCCTCACGCTGCGCCAGCCGCGCCTCCCGCTCCTGCAGCGCCCGCTCCCGAGCGTCCCACTGCCGCTCGCGCCGCCGCTGCTCGTCCAGGTGCTGCGCCTGCTGCCGCTGCAGCTCCGCCAGCTCCTGCCGCTGCTTCTCCAGGCTGCGCTGCTTCTCCTGCTCCGCCAGCGAGCTGGGCCGCGCGGAGTGCCGCACCGGCACCCGCTCGCTCAGCAGCAGCTTCTGGTCCTCAATGTAGCTGTCCTGCTGCAGCACCACCCCCTGGGGAGAGGCGGGTGTCGGTGGTGCTGCAGGGCAGCCCCCGGAGGTGCGGGAAGGGCGCCCGCCAGAGACCGGGACGGGGCCCACAGCTCCCCACCACCCAGGAGGGGGTGCCTACCTGCAGGGAGCTGAGCAGCTCGTGGAGATGGGCGACACTCTGGACCACCTGCTGCAGAGCGGACATGAGAGGGTGGTCAGCTGAGGCCTTGGTTGGGACCCCCACTCTGGCTGTGGCCTGAGGGGACAAGCCCCTGCATGGCGCCAAGAGCAGAGCCAGGCCCCAGACAAGCTGCTACAGCAGCGCACGGGGATGCTGGAGGTCAGAGCCCAGACACCCCCTCGGAGGGGACCCCACCAACAGCAAGGTGAGGCCCAGAAACCACCGTGGGTCAGTGGGCTTGGAAGAGATCAGGGCACCAAGGGCTGTTATCTCAAGAGAGGGTCACACAAATGCGTGTTCAATGTTCCATGCTCTTTTTAAATCCTTTCTAAATCTTAAGGTAGGAAAGGCAGAAGCAAAGGAAACAACCGCATACCAAAAGTCCGACTCTCACCCCCATAAAAATGAGGTGCTGGGCTAAGGGACCCAGTCTGCATCTGGCACCAGACGGTCCCAGAGCAACGAGCCAGCAGCAGCTCCCAAGCACCGAGCTGTGTTGGCCCAGAAGCAAAAGTCAAGTCCAAGCAAGTCTCATACAGATGAGTAAGAAATAAAGGAACACCACAGAAAGAAACAAGTGCGTGGCTGGAGAGAGTGCTGAAGGCACGTGCTGTGCATGTGGCTATCCCAGGTTCCAGCCTGTCACCACACGGGTCCCATCATGCACTGTCAGGTGTGTCCCCACAACAAAAACAAAAAAAGAACGTAAGCAATTTACCAAAGATATACAAATGCCCAATTACCTAACATTAAAAAGGTTTCAACCTCACTGAAATCAAATAAATGACAATGCGAAGACTATCTGAACTTATCAAATCAATGGAACATGAATTTACAAAGAATATTCAGGGGCCAGAGACAATATAGTGATTAAGGCGCTGCCGTGCTGCGTGGACCCTGCTTGGATCCCTAAGCACCACCAGAAGTGCTCCCTGAGCACAACCTGGAGCAAGCTCTGAGCACTGCCAGGCATGGCCCCCAAATAAGCAAATAATAATAATAAGAAGAAGAATAGTAAGAATAATAATGTCCAGGGGTGGGGCTGTGGCTCGCCAGCTGTGCACAGGCCTCAGGTGTGTGAGGTTTTGTCCTGAAGAGCCTGCTGGTGCCCCGGCTGAGTCCCAAATCCCACAACAGCCCAAAGTGTAGGGAGGGCAGGAGCCTTGGCAGCCCTCCCGGAGAGCAGCCGGAGGTGAGGGCGAGGCGAGGGTCCACGTGAGGAGCGGCTGAGAGTGGGTGACCTGAGGAGAGTGCGGGCTGGCTGCACACAGTCGGCTGGCCAGTGCCTGTCTCCAGACCAGCAGCAGCAGGTGCCCGGGGTAGGTGCCAGGCCACCAGCATAGGTGCACGGCCAGCCCGCAGCAGTGTGCCTGTCCACCTGCCCTGCCGACCGGTGGGAGCACATCCAGTGTCTCCCACGGCCCGCGGCCTCTCCAATAGACTCCTTGCTAGGTTTCTCTAGGGCTGGGACACACGGTTACTCGCTCTGGGGAACAACATTCATATCCCGAGGTGGTGCAGGGACAAAGGGGCAGGGGAGATGGGTGGAAACACCGTCCCTTACCTCACTGTTTCTCTTCAGCATGAACACCAGGTTAGCGTTTCCACCCTAGCAAACAGGAAGCAAGCATGAAAGTGGGTACACACAGAGAGGGGTGACTCTGTACACCCCCACAAAGTTTCAAAGACCTGCAGACCAACAGAAGCCCATCAAACGCATTTAAAGAAAAAGAAAAATCTCCCCAAAGTCCGGGGCGAGAACGGGAGTGGAGTGCATTTCTCAAAGGCACGCAGCCCCGAGATTAGCCCCCACTGATGTGGACGTAGCTCAGGGCTTCCCCAAGTACTGTCCACCCGGCCACAGCCCCGGGCCATACACTGCTCTGAAGAGGCCCCGTTCACCAAAACCTTGAGGCGAAGCTGCCTCCCTGTGGGGAGGGAGGGGGGGTGAGCTGCTCGGGGGCCTGGCGGAGGGTCCAGCATGGGCAGAACAGGTCCCCCCTACCCCACCTGCGGCAGGAGCAGGCACAGACCCACAGGAGGCAGGATGCTGAGCACGAACCTTCTTCAGGCCACTGTCCGACTCTGTCCTCCTGAGATCCTGGCCATCGTCCCCCTCGTCCTTCTCACCTCCTGAACAAACATTGTTTTCTAAGTGGTTATCCCAGAAAGGCCACAGCAGACGGCTTCAGGGGGCTCACAGTGCCCACCCCCAGAGAGCCCACAGGACAGGAAGCCCCAGGGCCGGGCCCAGAGGTCAAGCAAAGAGAGCCCGCGCCCTGAGCTGGGCTGCCCTGCCTGGGACCTGCTCACCTTTACACGCACTCATCTGATGGCTGTCAAAGCCGCCAAACGTCTCTGCTCTCCTGGGCAGAGACACGGGGCCCACCGCACCGTCCTGCTCCGTGGGGCTGCTGACCGCTGGTCCCAGGGAGCCGCCCAGGCTCCCACTCACCAGGCTCTGAAGGGCCTCCACTGGGAAAAGGAGACAGGAAACAGTGACTTCCCTCTGAGGACAGGCAGGAGGCAGAGCCGCTGGGGCGTCCTGACAGCGGGTAACCAGGGAGGGCCAGGGAAGCGGCGGCTCCCGGCAGTGCGAGCAGGGGCTTCTCAAAAGAGGGGGCCAGGAGGGGGCCAGGAGCCCGAGCATCTGCGTTCTCAGACTTCAGCACGAGGGAGCCCCTCTCCAGCACCACACTCCAACAGGAGAGCCCGAGAGCGGGTGTGCAGGAGGCAAGGGCAGGTGGAGTGGGAAGGCAGCTGGGAGCAGCCACACTATTTCAAGACAGAATCACTCCAGGACAGTGTCCCTGGGAGCAGGAATAGTGACAGCCTCTAGCCCTGCCAGAAACGGGCTTGACAGGAGGACGGGGAAGCGCCAGGCTGATCAAGCCTCGGACCCCATCTGCATCTCGGAGGGGAAGACAGAAGAAAAGCTACCAGAAAAATCCCAACTCTGAGCTGCCTCCAAGACAAACCCCTGGCAAAGGAGGGGTCGGTGCAGGCGGAGCCGGCAGGGAGGCCTGAGCAGACACAGGAGGCAGGAGCAGCTGGGGCCATGAAAGGAGCTCTGAGGAGGGTGGTCAGAGAGGGGCATGATGGCCTGGCCTGGGCTGGTGCTTCTCAAGTGACACACACTTAAGGGAACACCTGGGGTTCTATTCTGGGTGCTGTGTCCCACCACCGGGGAGGAAATGACCTGTGTGAGACTGCCCGGGACAGAGGAGGGTCACCACGGCTGACACTGTCCCCTTCTGGGGGGTGAGGGGGCACGGCTGACACTGTCCCTTTCTGGGGAGGGCATGGCTGACACTGTCCCCTCCTGGATGGGGCACAGCCAGTCACCTTCGCTGATGGCACTCTTCATCAGCGGGGCTCCTCGGAGCGCCTCCTCTGTGTTGGAGCGGAAGAGGGTGCGGGGGCCAGGGCCCGGCGAGGCGTCCTCCGGAAAGGCCATGTCCCGGAAGATCATCTCCTTCTCCTCCAGCAGGAGCAAAATCTGCTGGTCCTTCTGCTGCAGCTGTTCTGCAGGGTACGGGGGCGGGTAGGAGAAGGGGAGTGAGTCGACACGCAGCTTCTCGGAGCAGCACCTCTGGGTCCCACTGTCCCCCGCTGCCCTCTCTGGTCACCGTCCTGCACCACAGCTTGAAGGGCGGAGAGCACAGCCCGCGCCAGCAGCCTCACCTTTCAGCTCGCGGGCTCTGGTGTCCAGCAGCCTCTTCTCTTCCTCACTCTCACTCGGAACACCCTCATCTTCATCCCTGTTCCTGGGATACCACACAGTCAGCCCTTCTGGGGGCTGAGGAACACCCCGGGGCCGGCCTGGGGGCAGGGGTCTGGGCAGACTCACAGGGTGTTGATCGTGTCCTGAATGGTCTGGATCCAGCTGTTTCGCTCCTCCTTGGAGCTGGCGTGCACCTCTACCATCTCTGGGTCCTTCCCCCCCATACTAATCAGAAACAGCCCTTTCTCCTCATGTGCCACTTCTCTGACAATCAGCTTCTTTAACGAAATCACTGTCGACTTCTGGTCCTGGGAAAAGGAGAGGGGAGGGTGGCCCGTAAGATGTGTGCTCAGGGCCCTAACCCTGGGGGCCGGGATTTGGGTTCCTGGGGTGGGGTGGGATTAGAGGGCGACGGGCAGGCAGCCAGAGGACAGGAAACACTCGTGTTGCCCTGCTGGCTGCCATGGATCTACTCAAGGGCTCCGCATGACCCCGGGTTTCTGGGTGGTTCCTCACACTGCTCTAGACCAGCGTCACACACCAGCCAAGCCACACGGGAGTCTAGTGCCACGGCAGCCTCATGACAAATGCCCAAGGTGCTCCAAGGGGCTCTGAGGGGAGCTTGCTCCGCCCACCCTGCCCACTGCCCACACTGTCACAAACAGCGCCCAGCTTACCAGTGAGGCAAAGACATACTTCTGGTCTTTCTCTTGAAGGAAAACCAGAATGTCCGAAAGCAGGACTGCCTGGACCTCTGGAGGGCAAAGGGGACGGTCAGAGCTTTCCCAGAAGACCCTTGGCCAAACCCACAGCAGCCGCCCCCTGCAGGCCCCTGTCCGGCTGTGGGGTGTGGAGGCAGGGGAGTCTCAGACCGGCACTTTGCCCAATTCCTGCCATAGCACTGGGCGTGGGGCAGCAGAGCACTAGGCGTTGCTGGGGGGAGCACAGCAGAGCTCAAGTCCGAGGAGACCCCCCGTGCACAGCAGCTAGGGAGAGACAGTTCCCTCCTCCGCCTCCTCCTCGTCTGGACCCCTCAGAGGAAGCCCAGAGAGAACTGCACACAGGAGCCTGATCTAAGGGACAGAGCAGGGCCCTGTACCTTCATCCCGGCATGCCCCTCCCTCAAGAGCCACCTTTCCTCTGACATGATTCTGCAGCCTGCCAACACAAAGCTCTGAGATGTGAGATTTAACTGCCCTGGACTCAAAGGTTTACTTTCTGATCAGTGGGGACACTGGGGTCCCTGGCTGTGCTCCCAGGGGTGCCCACCCGCCGCACCCCGGGGAGAAGCTTCACCTTTCAGCCTCCCGGCTGCACTCTTCAGAAACACACTCCCGTCCCGCACCAGCTTCTTCCGCTTCAGATCCTCCTTGGCCAACATCTGGCCACTCTTCATCCTCATGATCGACTTGCTGTCTGTCTTCATGTAGATCTCGTTGAGCCGGACTTTCTTCTCGTAACTCGCCACCTTGCTGTCCACGGCTCCAATCACATCCTTGACCAGGCTCAGGGACTGCGCCACCTCTTCCTGCTCTGCGTCATTGTCTGGGAAGGGAAGCGTACGTGGGCCTGGGCTGGCCTTCCAGAGCAGGTGAGAGCGCGCCACCCCTGGCTCCAGGCCAGCCCTCTCGCTGACATCACTGGACACTCAGTGATGTGGACAGCATGCAGGTACATGCCCCATTCCACAGCCGAGGGGAGTGGGCAGGCCCAGAATGGCGCACAGGGACTTGTTTGTCAACAAGGTTCTGGGCTTCACCTGAACTGATCAGGGGGCTGACCAACGGGGAAACTGTGGTGGCCAGTGCAAAGGGGGAGGGTGTTCTCACCCCATGGCCCCAGCACAAGAGGCCAGGCCCAGGCACCTGACAGCTCACGATGCAGCCCGGCCCCTCACACCCAGCCTAGCCCCAGTCTACACAATTCTTCAAGGTTTCACTCAAGTAAATGATTTCGAGAATCAAACCAGGATCTCTTTTCAACTAACCAGGGTCCACATTATAGAAAGACACTGGGACAGTCTCCTGACCTGAGACAGGGGAAAGGGAGACTCACCTTTGGTGCACTGCAGAATTCTCTGGAACAACACTGGGTACTTGGTGATCCGCTGGGTGACAAGCAATATGCACTCTGGGATTCCAAGCCGCCGCACCACGGAGCTGCTCATCTTCTTCTGCAAGGAAGGGGAGGATGGTCAGAGGCGCTGGAGGATCGGGGCGCAGGCTGGGGGCGCCGGCGGCTCCAGAAGTACCTTCACGAAGGCCTGGAAGCGCTTGTCCCTGGTGTAGAGGTCCTTGAAGTAGCTGACGGACTGGTTGTGCTGCCCACAGAACTTGCCGTACGTCTTCTTCAGGCGCTCTGCATTCTCCCCGGAAAACTGGAGAGAGAGCCCCAGTTAGGCTCTAAGCTCACGTCCCTGTTTGGACAAAGTCTTCGTCTATTTGTAAAGCCCCCCAGGCCCCCTGAAAGAGTTCAATGGTGTAGGCAGCCATGATGGAACACAGCCCTGGCCTGGACTCTGAGCCCCATGTGCAGCTCTATGCATGTCAGAGAGCCCATGGGCGTGTGTCAGAGAGCACGTGTGTGCATGTCAGAGAGTCCGTGTGTGCGTGTCAAGAGTCTGTGTAAGCATGTCAGACAGCCGGTGTGCGATGTCAGAGAGCCCACATGAGCATGTCAGAGAGCCCATGGGGGCATGTCAGAGAGCCCATGTGCATGTGTCAGAGTCCGTGTGAGTATGTCAGAAAGTCCGTGTGTCAGAGGACCTGTGTAACCATGTCAGAGAGCCTGTGTGAGCATGTAAGAGAGTCTGTGTGAGCGTGTCAGGGAGCCCGTGTGCGTGTGTCAAGAGTCTGTGTTAGCGTGTCAGGGAGCCTATGAGGGCATGTCCGCGAGCCCGTGTGCGTGTGTCAGAGTCTGTGTGAGAAAGTCCGTGTGTCAGAGGACCCGGGTAAGCATGTCAGAAAGCCCATGTGAGCGTGTAAGAGCCCGTGTGAGCATGTAAGAGAGTCTGTGTGAGCGTGTCAGGGAGCCCGTGTGTGAGTGTCAAGAGTCTGTGTGAGCGTGTCAGGGAGCCCGTGTGCGAGTGTCAAGAGTCTGTGTGAGCGTGTCAGGGAGCCTGTGGGGGCATGTCCGCGAGCCCATGTGAGCATGTAAGAAAGTCCATGTGTCAGAGGACCTGTGTGAGTGTGTCAGAGAGCCTGTGTGCATGTCAGAGAGCCCAAGTAAGCGTGTCAGGGAGCCTATGTGCGTGTGTCAGAGAACTCATGTGCACGTGTCAGAGCCCTTGTGAGCGTGTCAGAGAGCCCTTGTGTGCGTCAGAGCACCCCCCCACGCAGAGGTGTGCGTATCAGAGGGGCTCAGAGGCTCCCACTGTCTCACTCACATATACAGAGCGGCCAGACCAGATAGGCAGAGGTAGAATAGCAGTTGCCGAGGGAGGCTGGGTAGTTAGAGGGATAATAAAATGTTCTGAAATTGTGACAAGATCTGCAGGACAACTAAGCAGATACACGGCAAGCCTCTGAACAGTGCACTATCAATGGCAGCTCATGGAGCACACGGCTCCTGTGTCAGCGGAGCCAAGGTGCAGTTTACAAAGCAGACAGAGGGATCGAGCAACAGGATGGCTGGGAGGGTATTTGCCTTGCAAGAGGCTGACCTGGGGTTCAATCTCTGGCATCCTACATGGTCCCCAAGCCTGCCAGGAGTGACCACTGAGCAGAGCCAGGAGTAAGTCCTGACCACCACCAGATGTCGCCCAAACGTAAATACTGATGTGCTGTAGAGAAGTTCACGCTGACTTGCACAGAAGAAGCGCAAGCAGTAAGGCCAGAGGGGTGGGGTGGCCAAGGGGAGCAATTGGCTTCTGAGCGCCAAAGGGGCATCTGACGCCACTCACCTGATTGACCAGCACGTCTCCGATTCTCCTGATGAGGAAGTTCCTGTCGCTTCTGTCCACCAGCGACTCCTTCCTGCGCTCCAGGATGCGCTGCAGAAACTGGCTGTGGATGCTGAGGAGCTCGTCCAGGCAGGGGAACAGCTGGTCCACCGTCTGCTGCTCGAACAGCAGCTCCGTCATCATGCCACGGCTGTACACGTCGCTCATGATCTTCAGCGTGCGGAGGTGGTGTAACTCTGTCTGCATCAGCTCTGCGGGAGAGACAGGCTCCGTCCGTGACTGGCCTTCCCTTTCCAGCACCCCTAGCAGCAGCCTGCGGGGACGCTGATGGTCACTCTCCCCTCCCCGGGCCACTGGTCCCTGCAGACGGGCACCCTGGATACCGTCACCAGAACCAACACAGCAGGTCTCCCCTTTCCTGACGCCTGTGATGCTCCTGGCTGGAAACGACACGACATATGCGTGTGTTGAGCCCTGCGTCCAGAGGCGCTGAGGAGCTATGAACCGTGACCAGCGAGTTGTCACGGGGTATGCTGCCACAGCCAGCCCTCAACAGCTTTTAGGAATCCTGTCACAAGGGACAGGACACAGACTTCTTCAGAGGCATGGAGGGAGAGGCGGGACACAAAGGTCAGAGAAGGGGAGGGCCCAGCAGGGCACATGGGAACGTGTACACCCCGCCCTTACAGAACATCTCTGAGACACTCCACACTTGAAAAAATGGGCTTTCCAGAGCCCATGAATGCCCAGCAGGGATGCTGAGCACAGCACGGGTGCACACGAAGCACAGCATGGTGAGCACATGGAGAGCCGCACCGTAAATCACTTCCTGCCGCTTTACCACCTCCTTCTTCTGCTGCTTCAGAAACTTGCTGTCCACGGTGCGACTCCAGGACTCAGCCTCCAGCAGCTTTGACTCGGCCTCAAAGTCCCCCATCAGCTGCCCTTCATTCATGTCGGTCCCTACTCGAGAGAGCACAGAGGTCAGCGAGGCCTGGGAGAGCCAGAGAAAGGGAGGCGGTGGGGCCCAGGCTCCTGCTGGGCACAGGGGCTCTCTGATGACACTGCAGTCACAACGCCCCCCCGGCAGACAGCAGTGAACGACTGGGGCTCTGCAGAGAACTCGGGGGAGAGGCCCGCAGCACAATCCCGCAGACATGCGTGTCTGGCCTGCCGGACTCCCTCTTACCCTCATCCGTCAGGGACTCCGTGGACTCGTTGACTTTGCTGATCTTGTTGAGCGAGTCTGTGGAGTGAGACAGGAACTTCCAGGTGGTCGACATGCTCTCGTCACTGCCGACCCTGGAACCAAAAGCAGCGCCCGGTCAAGGACGCCCCTCTCAGGGGCTGGGAGTCACACCCAGAGGGTTCAGGGCTCTCTCCTGGCTCTGTGCCTGGGGACCCCGGCCAGCTGCATGCGGGGCAGGAGCCTCAGCCTGTATTGCTGAGTGAGTGTCTGGCTGAGGACACACTAGGTGCCCCAAAATGCACCCTTGGCTGAGTGTGTGAGGGCAGAGGGCCAAGCCCGCATTGGAGCAGGCCCACTCCCTCGACGGCAGCAAGGCTCTGCCTTTACAGTCAGCAGCACCATCAAGCCTGTGCTAGTGGGTGAGTGCCAAGCTAGGGCTGGCAGAGACCTCCACAGCCTCTGGAGGGACCCCGGAAGGAAGCCGAGGTAAACTGCGGTTCCACAGGATGGAAAGAGTCACAGGGAGCTGGCGCGGCCCCTTGGTCTCCCTCGAGCCGCTTCTCAGCCTGACCCCACAGGCGTCCTTCCCATGTGGGGCTCGTCACAGGCCCACCCCGTGACAGAGAAGGGCAGCACTCACCCCGCGATGTTCTGTATGGAGATACTCTTGGAGAGCGAGACAGTCTGCTGGGAGCGCCGGTTCACAAACAGGGGGGCGGTGGTGGTCTCGTCAGCCAGGAGGACAGCTGAGCGGGGGCGCTCCTTGGGCTGAGAGGCTACGAGGGAAAAAGGGACAGTAGCTGACACCTTGCCTGCACACTGGCAGGGCCTAACCCTGACCTGGGGTCAGGGGCGCAGGTGTATCTGAGACTGCACCCCACTCTCTTCCTCTCAGCCACACCGTGAGAGCAGAGGGCTGGAGAGCAGTAGGAGAGCCAACAGACGGGCTCGGGAGCAAGGGCCGGTGCAGGGTACACAAGCACAAGTCCAGCCTGCGGAAAGGAGTGACAGGGTGGCCACAGAAGCCAACTCTGTGAGAGCGCCAGGCAGTGGGCTCCCTACAGGAGTGCAGCCAGAGGGCAGGGCCAGGGAGGAGTGGTGCAGAGAACCGAGGCATTGTACTCTGGGGAAGTGGCGGCCAGGAAGCCTGTGTCCCTGAGGCAAGACTGGGGGACACAGCTAGCCGTTCCCTGGTGGTCATCTGCACAGTAGAGCAACATGCGCCCCACCCTGGCTCACAGCAGCTGGGACTCCTGCAGAGGAGGTGCTGGGGTCACCCGGATCTGTTCTGAGGTGCCTGGGCTCTACTGAGACACATCCTGTGTGCCCCCAGAAGTGGCCGGGGGGCTGTCCACTGTGCAGTGTGGCGGGATTTTATAGAAGCAACACTGTGTGCAAGTGAACAGTCCCCTCAGGATGCATGGAGAAGCAGCAGACCATTAGGGCCACAACAGTCCCAGAGCACAAGGGTCAGGGGAGGGACTGAGGAGAGGAAAGCCCGCTGTGGAAGAATGCGTGTCCCAGAAGACACAGGCCCGAGGACAGGCAGGAAGGTTCTCTGAAGAGGCCGCAGCACACCCAGCCAAGAGGGGCCGGCCAGGGTGCATGCAGGAACTTCGGGGCTCCCAGAGCGGGGGCCGGGGGCCCCATGGCTTCTCCCAGCCCATGAGGCGACTACGTGGCCCTCTCCCCAAGACCCGACCCTTGGCTGCCTGTCAGGACGTGTACAGGGCAGAGCAGTGCACACTCACTCAGGCCGCAAGACAGGAAACAGAAAACAGGCCTCTGAGACGGGATGCCAGCACAGAGTTGAAGGGTGCAGGCAGAAAAAGGGGGCTGGGAGCCATTCACAGACAGGGCAGGCAAAGGCCTGGTCCAACCCCATCATTACCCATCACGGGCTGTGGTGGACCCTGCCAAGGGGCTCTCATGGGCCTGGTGGGCAGTGTGGCTCAGGTCTATGGTTTGGACTCCTCTGGTTATGACTCGGAGGGTTGGGGCAGGGCCCAAGATTCCAGACATCAGATGCCCCCAGAGCTGTTCTGCCCACTGCTGCCCGCTCTTTAGCATCAGGCAGTGGAGAATGGGGGCCTTTACACTGTAGCAGGACCGGGGCGAACACAGACTGGCTAACTTGGCAAGCAGGTGGGAAGGCACAAAGGAAGGGTCTGGAGGAAGGAGCGGCGGGCTGGGACCTGAACAGGGGAGAGCAGTCCCACCCAGCTTTCATGCCAGCACAATTCCAGCGTCAAGCGCTGAGGCGAGGCCTCTCTCCACACAGCCTCTCACTGGCCACTGAGCAGGGACTCGAATCAGCAAAGGGTCCCCAAAGCCCAGAGTCAGAGCAGAACTGGAAGTGGGATCACTCACGCTTGTTTCTCATGATGACTGTGGGCAGTGACGAGGTGTCCTGGGCCTGCAGGCTCCCTCTGGGCTGCTGAAAGACAGGGACCGTGAGCTCATTCTCAGGTAGTGTGCGAGCCCGGGATCCGACCTCTTCCTGCCCTGACCGCCAGGCCCACTCGGAGCTCCAGCAGGAACGAGCGCTCAGGAGCTGGCAGCCCAGAGACCCATGGAGTCAGCTGGGTGACAGGGCAGAGGTGGGGCACTGAGACACCAGACACCATTCCAGGGGCTCGGGCCGACCCCCGGGTTCAGCACTCCATTCATCTTCCATGGGGCCAGGGCGCACCACGTAAGAATGGGTGTTGCCAGCAACCGTGACTATTAATAAGCTGACACCAGTGAAGTTTGTGCTAATAACGCAGCATCTGGTGGGATTCACCAGAGGGGAATGTTATGTGGACTCTGATTAAGTGGGGAGGGGGCTGGGCAAAGGATACCCAGTCCAGGTACCAGGTATGAGAAATCCAAGCTGACACATGAAGTAATTTTTCAATAACAGCATCAGCCCCGCCGAAACACGAGACTCTGTGGGCCCATCCTCGACTCTGTGCCTGGCAGTCAGTCCCTCAGAGCCTCCCAGGGAGGGGACCAGTGTGGGGGCATGCCAGGGGGTCTGGGCCTCTGGGAGCAAGCTGGACCCCACAGTCTGAAGGGACTGCTGAGACACAATCTGGGCAGAAGCCCCGCCCCCTGCAGCTGGCACCACAAGGAGCTGCAGGTACCCACGCCCAGGCGGACGGACTGCATGCCCTCCCCCCACTGCAACCCCACCATGGGGTCCTCCACGAGGACACAGAGGGAAGCAGGCAGATGTTGTCACTTCCCCCCAGACTCCAATCCCTTAAGACACTTAAGGCATTTGTCTCTACAGAGAAAAATAGCTTCGTAGTTACTCTGGTTTCAAACTTGGTACTAAACGGTGAGAATAAACAAAACCCAAGATGACACTCTGCCACGCCAAGGACCAGAGTGGGCCCGGCCGACCCCACAGCTCCTCCTACCTTCATCTTGACCTTCGCACAGGAGGCCAGACTTTCTCGGCAGCCTTTGTGGACCAAAGCTCCACAACCTAGAAGAAAAGCAAACCCAGGCGGGCCCATGAGCAACACACAGACCCACTGTCGCAAACAGAGCTGGAGGCCCAGCTTGTGGGGAGGAGGTGAGGGAGAGGTCACTTCTGATGAACAGAATGGGAAGTGTGGGGCTTCTCTGGCAGGAAGCACAGGGGCCACCAAAAGTAAAAGTGGAAGTATCTGCCATCCCTGTACTGGCCAGTCGCTCACAAAACCCAGAAGTCCTGACCCAGCTGGCAGAGCCGGGGAAGGCAGCAGTTCCTGACCTCAGCCTGTTGACCACCCCTTTCAGGAAAGAGATAACCAACCCTGGTGCAAATCTGCCCACATCAAGCTCCCAGAGTGTACCCAAGGCTGCCCTGGCTCAGGGTCATTCCAGTGGCTCCCTCTGCAGCAACATCCACCTCTAAGAAGACAGAAGCAGTATGTGAATCTGAAAAAGGCTGTTGCTGTCCTGTTGGGCGCTGAGTTTCTAGGGGGCCTCCTGGAGTCACACTCTACAAGGACACAACTGACATTCGAGGACCACCGGGGAGTAGCTGAAAGTTCCCTCGAGGAAGCCTGCTGGGGTGGAGTTGGGGCAGGGGACCTGGTAATGACACGTCTTGCACTTGGATCCTTCTCTTGGGGCTCCCCATCAAGCTCAGGCAGGGGGGCAGCAAGTGCCACTGGAGACACCTCCCCTACCCCCACGCCCCGCACGGCCACATGGAGCACAGGTCCCATAGCCACATGGCTGAGGTGCTCAGGCAGAGCCCCCAGGACCACATAAGCCCCCTTGACAGACGCAAGGGGGACCAGCAAACAGCTTTTCACATCATGACCTTCTCAATGGGCCCCACAGCTGGCTGCTGTTCTGAGCAACTCCATGACAGGCGTCAGTACAGCTGTCTCTGCAGAGCCTCTCGACCCCCCCACCCTACCCCTCGGCAAGCACTTGGCTGGCCGCTGCCCTGTCTCTGTCAGGGCTGAGCCCACAGGGCCATTGGGGGGATTTCGGAGCCACAGCCTCACTGACAACGGCCAAAAGCTAGTCTCTCTGCTCTGCCAAACAGACATTTATGGAAAAGGCAAGAACTGAAGCAAATCTAATGCAGTTTGACGTTCCAGGCCACAGACCATACCACACTGCTGTAGGAACATCAAAGAGTTATTGATTCTCTTAGAAAGATTCCCGACCGACAGAAGCAATGAGCTTTCATTCTCCAAAGGCCTTCGAAAGGGTTCTGCACAGTGCTTTGTGGGAACAGAGCTGACTCCGAAGAAGATTCCTTTGAACTTAAAAGCTTTTTCACTACAAGGTGGCTCCCAGGCACACACTCTCCCCACTGGGACTCCGGGCCTGCACTTCGAAGCCTTCTGCGTCCGACCCCAGGGGTTTCAGGGCACTGCTGGATACTCTGCGCTTTCTCTTCCAACCAAGACAGAGGAGACCATCATGCGAGAGCGAGCTTTCAGAGGCTGGCCCGCTGCCTCTCTGGAGAGGTTTGCCTTTCTTGGGTCACACCCAGAGAGAGGACCTCACATGAGCTTCCACGGAGCAGCCCCACCAGCAGGGACCCTCTGCAGACACTCCACTCCCCACTCCTGGCAGGAGTGATGCCTCCTGGGGCCTGTACGTGCCGTGACAGGCGGGCGTAGGCAGGAAACAGATCAGGACAGATCCTCTCAGCCCCCTCTGGGGGCAGGCTGAAGCGTCACCTCCACGGGGAAAGTTCCGACTCTATCACTCCACCCCAACCTAGGCAACCAGCCCAAACAGAAACAAAACCCGGAAAATTAGCAACAAAAACCACTGAAATGCCAACACATGCACTACAATTCTTCCTGCAGCTTGCTCAAAGTCTGAGGGCTGCCGGTGCTGGCAGCTCTGACCAGGAGACATTCATTTCTAAGCACAGCAACTAACCACACTATTGTACAGAAGGGCCTTATGCATGATGCAAATGTGGCCCTGAGCTTAACTGTGCCGACACACTCAACGGTTACTAATACACTGCTACCTGTACAGCCCGGCGTGCAGGGAAAGAGACAGATTAGTGCATCCCTGTTGCTGACAGGAGGCAGGTGCTTACCTGCACAGGTGTAGGCCTCCTTGCTGGAGAAGGGCTTGGAGCACTGGCTGCAGCTGATGGGTCCCACGGTGGGGACAGAACTGAAAGTGTGTCCATTGACAATCTTCTTGTCCTTCTCTTTCTCTTTCAAGTCCTTCTCCTTCTCCTTGATCTTCTCTTTCTCCTTTTCCTTTTCCTACCAGAGAAGAGTCTACAGTTAGCCGAGGACCCGGAGGCCTTCTCTTTACCAGGGTGCAAAGCAGGCTCTGGTCAAATGTGGCTGGCAAATGCTGTGGGACAGAGTCAGCAGGTCAGAGCATGCGTGGGTCATGGACACCACGTGAAGAGTTCCTTTTCAGACTTGTACTTCCGGGAACTTTGTTTCCTGGGAGGGAACCGTGGCCATCACCAACTTTGGCTTCCTGATAATGACTGCTGGTGTGATCTTAAAAATGCCCACGAGTGGGTTCCTCAGCCTCAGGCAAGTGACAGTGGCAGTGCCTGGCCTGCACGCCACACCCAGTGGGACAGGTGCCATCTGCTCAGCACTCTGCCACCCTGTAGTAAAGGATAACACCCTGGCTCACTCTCTTAGAAGCAGTTTTCTAGCCCATAGGAAATATTAGCCACTGTCTCCAGTACAGACAGGGCAACAAGGCTTAGAGACGTCGGGGCACATCTGCCAGGCATGTGCCAGTTCAGGTCTAACCCCACTGAAGCCCAGTGCTTCTCTTCTGCAGCCAACTGAGTGAAGATGACTTGGAGCAAGTCACACAGCAAAAGGGGGCCCACGTCTCCAGCATCCCTACCCACAGCCCACTACTAGATCAAAACAGCTCAGATCCACAAATGCCGATTCATGCTGAGTTCTTTTGTTAACAGAATCCTGACAATATACTCTAATAGCTCAACTGCTACACTTTAGAAATATAGTAATAGTAATAATAACGAGGAGAAGAGAGAAAAGTTACTTCACAAAGCAGGAAACAACTGTGGGTTAATTTCAGTAACCACAAAAGTACGTAAAACTAATTAAAATCGATATCTGAAACTCAACTTTTTTTCCAAATAATTTCCTTCTTTCAATTAAATCTTGCTGAAGTCTTCTCTGGGTGTAAAGCATTAAGCTGAAAAGTGGTGGACATTTTGCTCATGAAAGCTAAAGCATGTATCCCAAGTTAAAAACAAAAACAAAAACAAAAAACAAATCTAAACTCCTGGGGTCTGAGAGATAGTACAAAGGAAAGCAGGGGCTGTGCACGCAGCCAACCCAGGCTCGATCCCAGTCAGCTCTGCACATGGTCGCCCGTGCCTGGCCAGGAGTGAGCCCTGAAAACCACTGAGTGTAGCCCCAAACAAAACAAAAGCCTAAGGCAGCTGACATCTCTCCACGCTCCAGTGCCCTCTCAACACACAAGCATAGGAAAGGGTCTCCCCAGCCTGTCTCGAAACAACACACACAGACACACTGGTCGTCGGGACTCACCTCCCCATGCTTTGCTCCTATGAACCTCACTGTGATGTGGGGGACGTCAGGGAACCGGCCCCATTTCACCGACATGACTGACCCCCATGCCAGGAAGCACGCCCACAGAAGGAGGGGTGCATGCCGGCAGGCAGGGCAGCAGCATAGAAAAACCAAACCGTAGGAGGAAGCAGATACGGTTGAGAAAGGGAAGGAGGAGGCTGAGCTGCCTGTTTTCTTAAGACACTCTTAACTCTTTGAATGCTGCGGGCAGACTCACCCTCCCTTCGGACGGGACTCCGAAAATGTCCCCACCACTACATGGACGGCAGGTGCCAGTGGCCCAGTGGAGGTTCGACAAGGACCAAGGCCACTGCCTTGAGGCCAGGAGCTGAAGAACACAGCCGAGTTCTTCAGAAGGAGCCTCATTCACGGAGAGCAGCTCCTAAGGGAATCTGCGCTGGGGAGCTGGGGATGGGCTGGGGAAACTAGTGAACTGTCTGTCTGTCAAAAGGGAAGGATTTGGGAGCGATGACAGGAGGGGCCAAGGGCAGGACTGTCCACATTTCCTACCCTATGCTTTCAGGTGGGAAATGACCACTAAAAATCAGAAACCAAACAAACTCAAAAAGGGAAGACTGTTTACCAGACCCCCAAATAAAAAGAAAACAAAGAGACGGGAAACTGGCCATCGAGTCCAGCATGCTGCGGCAGCCAGCAGCACGGGGTGGGTTTTCGACCAGAGACCACAAGGGGGCCCCTTCTCACGGACAAAGCCTCTCCCCAGCCCCCCACAGGTGGTGAGGTGTGCCTTTCTGCTACAGAGACCACAGGAACCAGCAGTTGGGTTGAGTGTCGTGTTCGAAGAGGTACAGAAACTTAACCCCTACACCCAAAATACCTCCATCATCAGATTGCCAAGACAGAAATGTCTTAGGACACTTCTAAACCTTCTCGGCTGCTGCAGAGGAAAAAGAAAACCTGTGTAATGTGGGGGCTGGAGGGGAGCTGACTGCACCCCCTCACGGACACCCCCACAATGCGTGTCAGAGTTTAACTTCTCCACAGCAAACCAATGATGACTGTACTTGGCAGGAAACAGACCAAGCTTGAGAAGATACTGAGAGTCAAAAGCAGAAACTGCCCGTCTTCCTGTTACACTTCCTGTTTGGGCTCTTCCCCCTTTAGAATAAATCAATCCTGGTCCCAAGTAATTTGGCTGAGTGCAGACAATTCTCCAAACAGGCACAGGTCAGTACTCCATTTTCCATACAGGCATATTCATATGGGCCCCAGGGAGGGGCCCTTCTGCCGCCAGGCAGTGCTGTGGCTCCTTTGATCACGTAAGAACCATGTACTGGGGACTGGCAAGATGGCTCCATGAGCCGAGCCCATCTGTGCATGCAGCAGCCCCAGGTTTGGTCCCCTTGAGCACTACTGCAAGTCACCCCGAGTACGAGCCAGAATAACCCCCAAGCACCACCAGGTGTGCAACCCCCAACAAGAAAAGAGAAAAAAAAGCGAGCATGACTATCCGTTCAGCACTGCCTTTTCAGATTATGAAGAAGTGACATTACTCAGCACCCAAGAAAACCTGCTGCTGGCCCAATGCCTCCAGGACACAGGAGCCTTCACTTGGGGTCACCATCTAGAGTAAAGCCCTTCTGTCTGGTGGAGTGCTGGCCCGCCATGCCGGCCATGAAGGGGGGATGCTAATGTCATGGCCACGCACCCTGCTGTTTCCCTGCTGCTTACCATCCTGAACCATGCTGACAAAAGCCGCTCGTTCTAAAGGAGGTCCAAGGACAACCTTATTGAGCAGCTGTTAAGCTCGGTGGGTGCTAGGCAGGGCCTCTCAAGAGAGCACTGTGGGGGCATGTGGCCACAGTACAGGGCAGTGAGGCCACACTGCAAGGAACACACAGATCACCACACTGCTGGGCACACTCAGGCACCAAAAGCCTGAGTCCTGAAACCACGTCTGAAAGAGGAACCAGTCTGATTGCAAAAGAGTGTTGTCACTTTGACCAAAGGGATGATCAGAGGACCAGAGGGCGAATGATGTCACTCACTTCTTCTCATGAGGCCACTGTTGGAGCACAAACCACCTTCTCTCTGCCCGCCCCTAGTCCTGCTAGCAGGCCGGTCCTCTCTGCCCCATCCCTACCCTGCTAGCAGGCCCGTCCTGTGACACTGTCCCAGGCAGAGGACAGTGCTCTGTGACAACTGTGTGTGAGGAGAGGAGAGGAGCAGAGGCCACCAGGGTCTCTGAGCATGAGCCATGACCGTCTCCACTTCTGGAGACCAAGGCCCCCTGGAAACCACAAAGGGCTAGCAGGGCCCTTCGTCAGAACTGGAGTCCAGTTCCATCCGAAACTCCTTGTCCCTAGGGGAAGGGAGGAAAGAGGAAGAGGGGGTGGGCAGTGGGAGGGTGGGGGGGACAGCAAATTTTCCCCTGATTTGGAAAAGACCAGCTGTGGCCTGGGACTGGGAATCAGTGTAAGTCAACAACTTGTCCTCCTTCCACTTTCACAATTTTTTTTTTCTTTTTCTTTTTGGGTCACACCTGGCAATTCACAGGGGTTATTCCTGGCTTGGCACTCAGGAATTACTCCTGGCAGTGCTCAGGGGACCATATGGGATGCTGGGAATTGAACCCGGGTTAGCTGTGTGTAAGGCAAACACCCTACCCAGTATACTATGGCTCCAGCCCCAACACACATTATTTTTAAAAGATCAGAAAAGTAATTCCGGGGCTAGAGTGATAGCACAGCGGGCAGGGCGTTTGCCTTGCACTCGACCGACTGGGTTCAATTCCCAGCATCCCATATGGTCCCCTGAGCACCGCCAGGGATAATTCCTGAGTGCAGAGCCAGGAGTAACCCCTGTGCAGAGCCAGGTGTGACCCAAAAAGCAAAAAAAAAAAGTAATTCCACTATATGGTTATTACAGGTGATTATCATTATCATTATTATTATTATTATTATTATTTGTGGGGGGGAGAGTGGGGAAGCTGGGTCACATCCAGCAGTGCTCAGGGCTCACTCCCAGCTCTGTGCTCAGGGCTCACTCCTGGCTCTGTGCTCAGGGATCACTTCCAGCTCTGTGCTCGGGGCTGACTCCCAACTCTGTGCTCGGGGCTCACTCCCGGCTCTGTGCTCAGGGCTCACTCCTGGCTCTGTGCCCAGGGATCACTTCCAGCTCTGTTCTTGGGGCTGAGTCCCAACTCTGTGCTCGGGGCTCACTCCCGGCTCTGTGCTCAGGGCTCACTCCTGGCTCTGTGCCCAGGGATCACTTCCAGCTCTGTGCTCAGGACCCACTCCCAGCTCTGTGCTCGGGGCTGACTCCTGGCTCTGCTCGGGGCTAACTCCTGGCTCTGTGCTTGGGGCTCACTCCCAGCTCTGTGTTCGAAGCTGACTCCTAGCTCTGTGCTCGGGGCTCACTCCTGGTGGGGTTTGGGAGACCCTAGAGGGTGCCAGAGGTTCAAACTGGAGTCAGCTGCATACAGGCAAGAGCCTTACCTCCTGACCATCTTCCCAGGCCCTCTTTTTGACCTTTAAATCCAAATATGAGTATATTTTGTTCCTGAACACCCCACTCATGGCCCTGTAACCCTTATGTGCCAACTGAACAGTGGGTGCCTGGGCTCTAGGCTGGAGACAGAGAGCTGGTCTGAGGCTCATCATGGTGCCACCGTGGAGCCAAGCCCGCCCAGTACTTACCCGACTCTTCTTGCTGCTCGACATCTTGTTTCTGATGTAGCTGAAGGTGCGGCTGACCTTGGTTCCACTCTTTCCTTCAAGATCTTTCTTGGAGGGGCTTGGTGGCAGGAAATTATAGCTCTCTTCTGTTATACTAAAAAAAGCAAGATCGGTTGTTAAGGCCACTGTCATTAACAAATTGGGGGTACCCCATCCCCACCTGCACAGGTATTCCTGACATAGTGCTCCATGGACCATGGGTGCTGGGGAACAAACTTGGGGTACCCGGCATGTAAAACCTGAGCGCCACCCCCATGAGCCAGAACCCAGTCTCAAGAGTTCAATTTGAAAATCTGAGAAACCTTCCCGTGACCCCATGACGGGCTGGGACACCCGTAAGAACAGTGACAGCAAGAAGAGATCAAGCTCCTTGCACAGGCATCTCCTCCTGGCACTGACAGGGGTATGAGCAGCAGAGAGGCGAGACTGTGGGGGCTCTGAGACCACCATGCCAGGAGCAGAGCACAGGCATCCCAACGGCGTCATGCCACATTGTGGTGGTTTGTTGTCAGGCAGAGCCCGGCCGCAGTGCCAGTCTCGTGGTTCTAGCTGGCTCCCTTTCCCTGAGAGTGGGCCCATGGTGGGCTGGACAGACAGTTCTGCTCAGGAAGGCTACAAATCAAGGGACTTGTCCAAATGAATGACCATGCATGACCCTGGGCATAGAATAGGACACTTGTCTCAGTATGTGTCCCCAGAGCTGTCGGGACTGGGGAGCAGAGACGGGGCCCTGCAGCACCGAAGACCCAGGGGAGCAGAGGATATTCTGAGGGACCCAGAAGCATCACCTTCTGGGTGAGGAGCCTCTGAGATCCCAGGCTGCAGAACTACCTGCGTGGACTGTAGGTGAGCCAGGGCCAGGCCCCTGGAGGCCCCTGTGCCAGCCAGAAGAGGCTCTCGGCGTGCTTTCTAAAACACTGTTTTAGATGCATTTTGCAGAAAAGCAGCCAGTGTATGTCTGAAGGGCTCTGTACGTGGGCAGGACAGACAGGGGCCGCTGGACAAGTGTGATCACAGGCGCAGTGCTGGGACAGAGCCCACGTCTGTGCCTGAGACCGGGGAAACGGGGCAGAGGCCAGCACTGTCGAGAGGATGGGGAACAAGAAGCCCGACGGTGGGTGCAGAGCACTCTGGGCGTCTCGGACGCATGCAAAGAGGACTCTGAAAGTCAATGATGAGTCAGAACAAAAAGCTTCTGTCTGCTGTCAAGCAGGGGATCCATTCTCCTCCCCACAGAGTGGAAGAAAGAAAGTCTAGAGCTTAGGAGACAGCAGCATGGCATGAACAAATGCACACATGCATGTACGCATGAATTATGAGACAAGGAGTCATGAGGCAAAGAATGAAACATTCCACAAAGCTCAGGAAGTGTAACATGGCAATGTCCCTGTGAACAAATGCCATCTCTGTAATTAGGATGACGTGAATAAAAGTGGGAAATTATTACTGATCTTCATTTTGAAAGATTAAAGCCTCCATTAAAACCACTCACATTTCAAGGAATAACCCGCAGAGCTAAAATAAAATTGTTCCCTTATTGAAGACCTGGACAGAGTTGGGATCTCTTTCACTCCATCTGAGGACAAGGAGCAAAATAAATGGATAGGACTTACCTCTCAGTCAGATTGGCACTGGTAGTATGAAAAGGCCGTGAATCTAGAAAACAAAATAGCAGAGAAGAGTGAGACCCATAGCACAGTGCTGGTGACAGATGAAACGTCATGTAAAGCTTACAGTGGCACAGATCCAGCAGAAAGTGGGAGAGCCAGGGCCTCTTCTCCCGGGGGCTGGAAGGAGAAGTGAAACTGGAAACCTTTAAATCAGAGGTGGAAAAAGGCAACAATAGAAAGCGTGTATTTCCATTTTTAAAAGTTTACTCAGGATTGAAGCAGTAACTGGATAACCGAACCCCGAATCAACAATGTGGGTGCTGATGTTCAAACACACGGGGCACACTGTTAATCCTAGCCCTCGTCAGCACTCAGCCCCCACTGGACATTCCCTCAGGCAGTGCTGAGGAAGCGTGGGAAACAATAGCACTTCCGGTCTGGAGATGAAGCTGTGCCTCTGCTGTTGCCCCCAGCACCCCTGGGAATGGGTTACCCAGCAGGAAGTGCAAAGGTGGCCCTGGGCAGTCACCAGCAACTTGGGATGGGCAGACAATTGCTCCGCACCTGCCCAGGCTGCTCTGGACAAAACAGGCTTACAGAAGCTTCTTCCGTCTGCTTGGCCACTCAGACCATGACATGAAGCAGGCCCTGACCAGCGGCTGGGTCTGGCAGAGGGTCAGAAAAGGCTCGTCACAGCTCTACCACACAACAAGTGGGGAGACCCCAGTCACAAGGTGAAAATCACTTCCAGTACTGGGGAGAGCATCCTGGCGCGAAACCTATGTTGGTCAAGCTCCCGCCCCAAGTCTGTCTGGCGTGGAGCTCTCTGACATGACCGAGCGTCTGACTTGGCTTCACTGCTGCACTACCAGCACCGGAACGCAGACTCTTACGCTGGTCTCGAGTCTGAACGAAACTGCGAAACTGCAGGCAGTAGAAAGTAGTCAACAGGTTGTAAAAATTGCATTAAGAAGCCTAAAAACAAATTCTACATCTTTGAAAGATTTCAGTGAGTTTTCCTTTGGCCTATTTAGGATTCTTCTGTCTCGTTTATACTGCTTGGCACCAACATCCAGGAAGGAAAACCAAGAGCAGAATAAAAATAACCCCAGAGCCTGCCCCCAGACTGGCATGAGCGAGGTGAGTGGGATGTGCTCAGGATTTTAACCCGGAGATGGAAAGGACTTCATTCACTTTACAAGAACCATCAGTGGCTCTGAAATTCTTTCACCCAAGAATCCTGAATGACATAAATACCATGAAATTCTCTTAGGCTCCCAGGATTCCGTAATACCCCACCCTAAAAATACCAACAAAATTAAAACAAAACTCATAATGAAGGAAAACACCAACAAGCACGGAGCCAAGAGTGAACTCCGAAATAAATTATATCAATTAAATTTTAAACAGAACTTGATGTGCTAGGAGACTCTGGCTCCAATAGGGATTGCCAACTTTTTAACTGTGGAAAAGCATTTTACTTTGCTAACTATGGCTTCTAAAATACAATTCTGGAAACAGCAATTAACCCACCAACACCTCTGAACTCTGGAAATATCAATGTTTCTAAACATTGATACAAAACCACCAATGCGACTTCCATGACATCATCACAAGACAAAAAACAGAGTGGCCTGTCACTGAAATCAGCCTTTAAAGAATCACTGCAGGCGAAGAGCCTATTTCAACTGGATTTTTCCTTAAAAGGAATGAAGTGACCTGCAGCCCTCAGACTCCATCATCCCAGGATTGGGACTGAGGGAAGGGCATGGGCAACAGTTCCCAGACTGGTTCATGGAGTGCTCACCTCATGAGAGGTCAGACCTAATCGCCCATGCGCTGCCCTTCCCTAGGAGATCCACAATGTACATATTTATTCTGGAAACTGGCTCGGTCCCGAGATTCCCGCAGTTTTTTTTCTTCTTCTCCCTTGCACCCCATAAATCGCGGTGGAATTTTTCAGTTTAAAGGAACATCTATTGAGCCACTGGATGCAGTGGGGCAGTACCATGCGTGCCGCCCGTGGAGGCCTGAGGCCTGGGGCTGGTCCCTGGCTGGAAGGCCTCTTCACACACCTGCCTTTGGGGGTTCATCACCATGGATGCAAGGAGCCGTTAGGGGGAGGAAACCCTTCCAAGGCTGCGTCTGAGTCACCACATTCTCTGCCTGGCCCCTTCCCACTATGTGAGACAAACACTTGGACATGGAACAGCCTTACAAGTCTCTCCACACTCAAAGCTGGAAGCGGATTCTCTATTCCGAAAAGGTCGCTCCTCCGATCATGGGGCAAAGAAGGCGACAGCTATTGTTGTCCATTTGCCAAACCACACAGTGACCTGGAGCGACTGACCACACGACTGTGTAGAAGGCACTTGGGCCTTCCGAATGACGGCCCTACTGGGATCCGAGTTCCAGGAGAGGGTATGAGGCCCAGGAGGCAGGCTGCCGCCTTAATCGTGCATTCGACCCCCTGCCCCAAGCCAAGTAGAGTGTTGGAGTGAGGACGTCAGCACAGGGAGGAGGGCCCAGACCACCTCTCAGTCCCCAGCTCCAGCACTGTCACCACAGGCAGGTGGCGCCCTACTGGCCAGACACAGCTACTCACTCTGCAGCTCCTCCTCCTCCTCACTAGAAGAAGAGCACAGAGCAAAGAACATTTTAAACTTAGGCAGAGCAGAGAAATGCTGACCGAGGAGATCCTCCTTGCCGGACACATCTGCAGCTGGGCTGGTCAGGGTTGACAGAGACCTTTGGGCCATGGAATGGGTCCTCCAAACCCACACCAAGACCAGGAGAGGCCACTGCGTGCACGATGCCAGGGGTGCTACCCCATGGACGAGCACAGCCCACACAGCGCCGGCTCCTGAAGCGATGTGATGCTAGGGCAGCTTTCACAGCCCGGCTGTGAATGCACCAGGGGCAGCTACTACAAGTGCCAACTGGTGGGGCGTGAGGGGGCCTCGGGAGGTGGTACGTGGGCTCCTCCTTGTCCACCACAGCCCTGAAGGATGGAGCATGCATGTCCACTCTCTGCCTAACCGTCCACCCGAGGGCACCTCCCCTACCCCTCAGCCCGTGCACGGGTGCTGCTCCCCTCTAATCATTCACCCCAGAAGCCCGATCCTCCTTCCGTTTGTACCTTGCCCGGCCCTGGAGACCTCACCCTCTTGGACATGCCCTCGACAGCTCCCCAGGCTCCACCGTCCAGGCTTAACACACCCAGATGGTCTCTAAAGCATCTGACCCAGTGCAGCACAATGTCAAACTGGGGGACTCTCTGAATTCTTCAAACTTTATTCTGACCTGACTCCCTTCCAACCTTGTCTCCTTCCTGTGGAACCCCTGCTCTGTGGGGGTGATGCTCTAGTTTCATGTTGTGCCCCCATTTATGTGATTTTTTTTTTTTAGCTTGGGAGAGATTTATTGCAGAGCCACCCTAATCAAGTTTCCACAGTGCATAGCTATGGGGAAGGGTTCGAGGGAGACTAAGGCTTCCACTATTGATATACATACAGGGATTTCACCCTGTAAAAATGGTCATCTGAAATGGGCACAAGTGCATTATCCTCAGGGCAGATGCCTAGTTCACTAATAATGTCAATGACAGCAGCAATTTTCATGGTGCAGTTGGCAGGAAAATGTCAAAAGAAGGTTCTTGGGTAATCATCAGAGACCGGCAGCGTATCGAAAGTTGAAAGGAGTGTCCATTGAATGAGAGCCTAGTAAGTAAGTCCGAATCTGCATATTGGGAACTTTTAAAAAGAACTGCTCGCTCTCTGCCCAGATAAGATCCGGAGTTGCCGCAAGTGAAACGGACCCTCCACTCCCAAAGACCATGATCTAACCCATTTTGGCACCCAGAGTGGCTTCCCACAGAAATGCATCTAGACTGTGAACTGTGCTACAACCCTGTGTCGCCCGGGGACAGACCCTCCCTCTCTACCCTGTCCTTCTGCTTATGTGACCTTTTACCTGTGACTGTCTTGGAAAATCCTCAGGGACCACAAAGGGCCATAGTGCCCGGCTGAGAAACGCTAATCCAACCTGCTGGGACATTCCATTTGGTCTCTAGACCATAAATCATAAAGGAAAAGCCACTGCATGGAGAGCTAAAGAATACACTTCCCACAGACGCTCCAGTAACAGACCTCATTTCATATAGTGTACCCAACACACATACGTGAAGCACTTAATGAATACACACATCCCAGGCTTGCAACTTCGTCTGATGACCAATACAATGAGTCTCTGAGCCTGGCTAAATTTTTCTCCCTGATGTGTTTGTCACTGCCATCGTTTCCAAACTTAACTATTCTGAATAAATCCTCATTCCACTGTCCCCAGCGAGAAGAGTGCAAGTATGTGCAGGCAGTAGAGTGAAGCCCCTCCGTCTGGTGACGCTCAGCTCTCATTCGAGCTCTTGGCTGAGGAGTGCTGTGTCTGCGGCCGCACGGGCCTAATCAGAGCCCTGTCGAGGCACGAAAGTGATTCACATGAGGAGAAGAGGAATGGTCCCCTGGCCCTGTGGACATGCATCTCTGTGAACTAGGTTGCAGAATAAGGGAGAGGTCTACGGGGTCCCAGGAAGGTTTGATTCCTGGCATGAGAGCACTCAGGGGTGCAGTGGACTGAGGCTTCCTGGTGGGTGGGGAAGGGGAGGAGAGAGCACGACCCTCTACATGTGCAGAGCGAGCTGCCTCTCCAGGCCCTCCCGGAGCCATAGAAGCTCCGGGCTTCTGGAAAATGAACTGGCGAGCAAGATGCATTCCTCATACTCCCATCCCAGGCAACAGATCCAAGGCGTGAACGGGCCGGCAAAACCACCCGACCTGCTTCGAAGCTAAGTTGAGTCCGTCCACTTTCCATGCAGAAAGAGATCCCGAGGGTGTGAATCACCCCCTCCCCTTGGCGCTTCCCTTTCCAGCCATGGAAACCGACCCGCCGGGAAGTCACATGACCAGCTGCTCTGGTTTTCAAATCTAGCAAATAACTGGAGGAGGCATTCCAGACATTTCCAAGCGCTCCAGCATGCCTCACTGGGGAAGGCTGTGCCGGCAGCAGCTTTTTCTTAAAGGCCCAGATGGGAAGCAGGCGGCAAGGACGACCTCAGGGAGATGGTCCCAGCCACACCTAAAGGCAGTGGGGCCAGAATATGGGTCCTTGGGTCCGCTGGTCAGGGCAGAGAAGTGGCCAGCACAGTCAGGCCGCCGAGCACTCATTCCCAAAGAACAACGGCCCACAGCCAGTAGAGAGGCAAAGGGTCTGAGTGCACTCCGTGTCAGCCAGATCACACCACACGGGGACTGCCCTCACAGGGCAGCAAGGCTGGGCGGTACAGGCTTCCAATGACTCAGACGGACACCTGGCTGGGGCGAGCTCGGCCAAAACATGAGTCAAGGGCACAGTGACAGCAGGGAGGGCACTTGTCTTGCAGGAGGCCTACCGGGTTCAACCCCCAGCGTCCCACAGGGTCTCCCGAGTGCAGCCAGGAGTCACTCCTGAGCACAGAGCATACATAATAGCCTATACTTAATTTAAAAAATGAATTTAAAACAAAAAACAAAACCATGAGTGGAGCATACCAGTGCTCCAGATTCAAACTTCGAGCCTGCAACAGGCCGACGGCCCCAGCGCCCGGATGCGTCAAGCAGGAGTGAGGTGGCACACGCCAGAGTCCCCTGTGGCTCAGAGCAGTGGGCAGAGCACAGGCCGGAGTCTCCTGCTGCTCTGGTGAGCTGCGACACACCTGGGAGCAGGAGGCAGCCGGAGGGGCGGAGGGAGGGTGCGTGCTGTGGGCGTGCTGGGGCTGGCCCTTGGGACTGCCGACACATGTCTCAGGAAGGGGGAGGGCAGAGCTGGGTGCACACTCAGGGACCCTCCTGAGTAGCCAGGCAGCAAAGGCACTCTCAGCTAGGGGCTGCAGCACCTCTTACTCCACCCGAAGCCAAACTGAAAACGAACCATGCACGAATCCAGGGAGGCCCCAGCTGCCGTCAGCCAAGCAGGCCCATCCTTGGAGTCAGTGCCCGCTGAGTCAGGAGCTGAGACGGGAAGTGGCGGCCCCCCTGGCATTTTCTCAGGGCCAGTGGGGAATGGCCCAGGGTTCCCACTGCCCTAGTGAGCTGCTCCACAGGACACATCAAATCCTGCTCCTCACACCAGCATCAGCTCCATGCACCAGCTCCCACCGATACCATCCCGGACAGACAAGAGATGGGGCTTTCTCCGAGAACAGCTGCCACACCAACAAGGGGCCCTGAGTGGCCCCCTGCCTCTGCAGGACTCCACCACTGGAGCATGGAGTACCTTCCACCTGAGAACTCACCCCCAAGTCACCACCACGCCGAGTGACAACAGCCAGGCCTCGTGGGGTTAAAAACGGAGTCATTCCTTATACTGCTTTTACACGAATTATTTCAAAACGAAAAGTCATGTCTGGGGGTTTCTTTGTGGCTGAACCACTCCTATTGGTGCTTAGGGGATCAAACCAGAGGCCACCGGGCTGCATACAGGGTAAGCACCTTAACTTAGTACTCTAAGCTCTCCAAGTGAGAGAATTTTAAAGATGTGTGTGTGCTGGGTGAGGTCCGGGGAGAGATGGTTTAATGAGGTCAAGAGTTCTGGGCAGAGAAGAAGCGGCTGGGCTCCCTGAACCTTTCCCCTAAATGCTGACCTCCTCTTCCCAGGAGGACAGGCAAGCTTCGGGTAAAGGGCATAGGATGCTCAGGTAAGAAAACACATAGGGAAAGGGTGGAAAACAATGATCTGGAAAGATATCATACTCACTGTCCAACCCAGGATGGCTGATGGTCATTAAGGAGATGGATTTGGTCAAAGGAGAAGAAATGGCTGACGTACAGTAATTAAATCCCTGTGGTTTAGATCTGTGACAAGTCTGTGAAGACAAAAGCAAGGAGCAGATTCTCAGTCCACATACTGGGGGTTGAGATCCCTGCACACCTTCCCACTGCCCCCCAGCACCCTTAAGAGCAACACGGCAGGGGCACCTGACCCATGCAACAGCATCAGCATGGCCTCACGATGGCCGATGGCCTTGTGTTGTTTATAAGTAACTATGTAGGGGATTCACATCATGACCGCACACCACTGTTTTGCCAACAAAATCAAACTGGCATGAAACTTGCAGCAGTTATGCAGTGAAATGCGGTACTCTCTGCAAAGAAGAAAGAGAGCTTTTTAGACTTCCATCAGTACTAGGGGAAATTAAGCATCCAACTCTATATGGAATTCTGTGTCCCTAATGAGGTCACATTTCATATGTACTAAGGGCTTAGCAAACAACTGAAATCCCAAAGTCTATATACAATCCTTGTTCTATGAAACTTAAATATCCCTTGTAGAAATATAGGAGGGCACCAGTAAGTCAGTAAGTCATGCTAATTTTCAAGAACTGGCAGGAGAGATGCAAGTACAAAGTGGTTCAAGACTACCCAAGTAAATCACCCCTGCATCTGGGGAGAAGCTGAATCCCCATCTCTTATAATATAAGAACGCTTCAACATCAGTGTTTCCCATTTTGGGGGACACTCCCCAACTCTGCAGGGCACTGAGCAAATCTAGGGATGCAGTGACCTCCACTGCAGTAGCTGGGGTGGGGGGTGTGCTCTGCTGGCTTCCTTACAGAGGCAGAGTTCTGTGGGGGGCCTGGGAGAGTGAGTGACTTCTGAAAGGGAGATTACAGGGCCGATTCATTTGGAAGCCTCTGTTCTATATGAGTGAGAGCAGCTCCACAATCAGGAAACCCACCAGCTGTGTGCCCCCGAGGCAATACCCCCAAAGGGCAGGCCCCCAGGGTCATCCTGAGGCACGAGGCGCTTCCTGCATGCCCCTCTAACTGTAGCTGACATAGTGACCACAAACCTCTTCCTGCTGTAGGAGGCCAAGAGCTGCGTCCTTCTCACTTGCCTGTCTCAAGATGGAAGCAGTAAAATCATGACCAGCATGAACCCCGCACAGCTGTTTGCAAGTCGACCACAGGCAACCATGGAGTCTGAGCAAACAGTCGCTAGGCTTCCCACGCAACTGTGCAGCCTAGAAAGTGAGCCCAGTGAGGGGCAGGGACCTTCCAGAGAAACCAACTGCAGGCAGCGGCAACTCACCCAGCTCTCGGGCTTCACAAGAAAGACCCCTGGGAATCTGGGCATGAGCAGTTTCCACGTAGGAGGCCACGACAATATCAAAGACTTTCTTTAGTAAGGTGACATAGAAAAAGGCCCTTTTCAAAAGGCATCAGCAGTGATGAACGCCACTTGCTAAAAAGGCAGGATCATCTGTCAAAGTGCCGGGAATGTCGGTTCCAGAAAAGCATTGCCCAGACGTTAGTAAGAAGACTAAAGGGGACTCATTTCCTCATTAAACTCACCCAGAGCTAAGTCATGAAAAGAATCACCAAGACGAACAGCCAGACATTTGGAATTCAACACTTTCCAGCTAACTGTCAGATGTGAGACCTCCAGCTCACTTACACGTGCCTAAAGTTCTCACAAAGACTTCAGGAAATTCAATGGGACAAGTAGGTTCTGGGTGTATGAACTGTTCACAAATCCACAATTTCTGGCATTTTCCTTGGCCTTGAAAATAATTTCCAAAGGCCTCTCCACATGTCTAATGCAATTTATTTTTTAAGAGCTGTCCCTATGCTCTCCTCCCTCCTCTGATATGCTAGGCCAAAGAGACCAAAACTGTGGCCTCCAATATACCTACTGTGTCCCCTTCTCCTGAGCATTTTCTAACATATTTTTCCCAACGATAACAGATCAAGGGTCAGTCCACAGAGCGGAGTTTGCTCGGTGGAGGCGTGGGGGCAACTGGGGCACAGAGACAGTAGCAGGACACCAAGACTGTGGTGGAGGGAGTGGCATAGGAACAATGCATTTCCTAAACAACACTAGAAATCACGGTGCCAGAGAACATTTTTAAAAGGCAGAAAAACGGGAAGGGGCAGGAGGCAGCAACAATTTGCCACCTTTGGACCTGATTTTCCTGGGGCCTGAATTCTTTTGACCTTTACCTCAGCTGAATGGAACTTACACAAGGGCCAAATGTGCCCTTAGTTGCCACTGCATGTGGTAGGGCACCATCCAAAATGGCATTCCGAAAGAATGCCCCTCGCCCATTCAAACAGCAGGCTGACTGGCTTTGTCCAGAAATGCCTAACTCGGGTGCATACCCGCGAATCCTCTTGGAAATTAATTCCGATTCGCCAGGGCTCAGAGCAGAGTAGAGCAGGGATAGAATCAAAGCACAGAATTCACACTTCCCAAGAGAGTGGGAAGTAGTGCAGACAAGTGATAGACCAAGAAAGACGAGGACTAAGAAAAAGCAGTGTCCTCGGGTCAGCAAGAAAGTCCATGATCTTTAAGACGAAATTTCCAGAGCAGTGACAGGAGTGGGCACTGAGTGGCCTCTGGGTAAACGCAAGGCACTCGCTTAAGAATTCTGGTAGCATGGAGATGCCAGGAGAAAAAGTGACAGTTCTCCAGGGAACCTGCTAAGACAAAGAGTATGCAACGGATATCCGGGAGAAGCGGAAACTCCATGCCTGAGGAGCTTGATCATGGATGAGCCCATCTCAGAGCTCTTCTCTGCTGGGAAGACAGCAGAGGTCTTGAGGGGAGAAGGAAACGACTCCGTTCGGGTTTGTTTTTATAATTTTTACAGTGCTGGGGACAGAAGCTCCGGCCCCAGGGAAAGCAATGTGGTACCCTGGATGCTCTCCTTCAATGGGATATTCCAGTCAGCACAGACTAATACATCTCTGACCAATGCCAGGTGCTGAGAACTTGCTTTGCTCTGGCTGGGTGTGTCAGGTAACACCTAAGCCATCCTCCTTCCTCAAGCCTTGGCCTGACTTAAGACTGCTCCCACCACAGTGCTCGGGACAGGAATGTTTGCTGAAAAAGCAACGCTAGCCCCTTTCCGCCTTACCTGTGGATCAAATACTCTCCTGTGTTCTGTCTGGCCCGATTCCAGGTCTTCTTCTGAAAGGGACACCAGAGAGCCCCGCCGCTCTTGGCTGCTGAAAGGGTGTCTGGACCCTGTGGTGCTGGCAGGACTCACATCGAGAGACGAGCATGGCTGACCCCCGGCCCCAGCCCCACCGGCCAGGCCTTCCAGGCTGAAACTGAACACAGAGCCCCAAGGTTAGCTTTCCAAGTCCAAGCCTGGACGTGAAGCCCCTTCTGTGCTGTCCTCTACCCTCTGCCCCTCCCGTGTCTGGTTAACCCCCTGCTTCCACCCAGGCAGCACCTGGTACCCACATCCCCCTTTGCCTCAGGAGCCCAGTCCAGAGGGAAGCCTGCCCCGAGGACTGCTGACCCCCAGGTCCTCTAGCAGAGGGTGGGTCTTGCTCTCGGATGGCTTTACTGCCCTGTCCCAGCAAGTGGCCCTCTAGACATGTCTCTGCCCTAGATCTGCTGCCAAAATCTAAACTGACTCATGCAAAGAAGAAATCGGGAGCAGAAGTGACTCTCGGAGGGCACATGACCCTGATGAGGGCCTGGGGCATCCTGCATGAGCTTCCTTCTGTCCCTTCTAGTTTGGTCACCTGTGCAACCCCTGGACCAAGGTCCTGCGGGTGCCAGTGTGGACGGCACAGGCGAGCCCCTGACAACAAAAGATGATAAGCTGCTCGTCTAGAAACTTGATGTTTTATTTTCCTCTGGATTTCAACAAGGAAAAATAAAAAAGAAAGAAAGCATGTTGAGGGTGCTGTCTCTAAAATAGGGGAAGACTGCAGTGTGAAGACTGCTTCCTGCATTAGGGGGCTCAAGGGGCTGCAAGCCAGGACAATTCACAGCTGCTGTAAATTGCCCAGTAAAGTCTCGGGAGATGGTCAGAGCTGACCGAGTGGTCAGTGGCAAGCAGTCCAGCTGCCTGTAAGGGCAGCAGGAGCCCATCATGTCTCTTCGGACTCTGGCCCAGCGTCTTGCATTTGCTTTTTCTGTTTCACAAATTACTTATTAAGAACAGAAACCACAACTCTACTTCCCTTGGTGGGCAAATGAAACAATACATTTTGTTTTCCTTATTTCAACATGACAATGGGAATCATGACTTATACATAAATGTCTCAGCAAAACCCACCCTCAGTACAGGGAGAAGAGGACAGAACACTTCAAGAAGAAACCCAGTTTCCCACTGGGAATGGTTTGGGAAGTCTGGCCTATGCTTACCAAAGAAATTCACCCTGAAAACACTCTAATAATTCAATCTGGTTAAGAAAAGAACATGAGGGAGGAGGAGCTGGGAAATCTGGGATCTAAGGAGACTGGGAGATTTTGAGGCACCCCAGAAATAAGTGTATCTGATTAGCTCCCTTGCTCTGCCACTGTACCCACAGGAGGGGAAAATTCTGAGAATCTGGGGCTTGAGAAAGACCAGAATGTACAAGGAGTGGAACACACCCCCTGTGAGGAATAAATGTGGCACAGCCTCTGGGACACCCAGGGTGAGACCCCCACACCTCTGCCCCAGAACAGCCACCAGCCGCCTGTGCAGTGCAACCGGAGGACAGTACCGTACCTTCTGTAATGAAAGTCAGCACTCAGGGCAGCAGAAGGGGGCACGCCAGAAGGACACCAGCTCAGACTGGGGATGACAGAAATGGAGAGAGAAAGAGGACACAGGGACAGGTTACTGGGGTTCAAAGGAAAGGGCGCAGTTACAGACAGATGGATGATCTACCTCGTCATCTAAAAACTAGGAATGTGATGTGCATTTAGAATTTAGAGAAAAGCTAGAATAAAGACCTCTGACACTAAAAATAATTACTCCATGAATGTCCCTCTGGATAACATGTTCGAAATGACCATGTGAGCCCTTTACAGGGTACAGGTCTGACCTCACACCCAAGATTCCATCTGAAATCCAGTACAAAAAGAGGGCTCCCTGCAGGCTTCCTCCTCTGGGCTCTGAGATGGACCAGCCTCCCCGCAGGCCCATCTGTCTTGGCCTCGACTCCCACAGCCCCCTTGCTGGCCTGTCCAAATCTTCATTCCCAGGAGCAGGGGTGGCAGCATGGCTGAGCTGAGTCTCTGGAGTTGCTAATGCATTTCCATCACAGACCAGACAACTCATCCATCTCTCAGAATGGCAGGACCAACCAACATGCCAAACACTTCCTCATACAAAGAAATAAAGGGATTGATTTTGTTTTTAAAAGGGGGGAGCTTCTTTTAACACTGGATTACAAACTGGTCTTTTTCTTCTGATTTGTATTTGTCTTCTTCCGACTCCTTAAAATGCCCTTTGACCATTTATTTCTTCAATGGCCTCGGCAGGGACACTCCTTCTCAGGCAGCAGAGGGAAAAGGGGGGTTGGAAATACTGCCCACCACAGCCAGCCCCATACAGCTGCGAGCCGAGATGCATCCAGAGGTCACACCTTCCATCAGCAGATGCTCTCCTTTCTAACACACACACACAACTGGGGCTGAATGTTGAGAAGCCTCGGTGCCCAGAAGGGACAGACTGGGACAGGAGCTCCCTCAGCGCTCCCCCGGGATCTGGCAATTCTGCAAGGCCCTGTGGCCTCTGCAGGTCTGCTGTGAAAACGTCTGCGTGAGCCACTGGGCAGTGGGGGACTGTGCGAGGGGGACGGAGAGTGATGTAACAGTAGAGGGGTCCCACAGACAGCAGAACCATAAAACAGCACACCTGGAGACCAGCTCCATGGCGACACTGGACATTCCAGCAGCAGCTGACAGCTGCATGTGAACACAGAAAGCGACACCACACAATAGCCCCACATCCCCCGGGAAGCAAGACAGGGCTGACCCGGAGGCCCCTGGCAAGCACGAAAGCCAGCAGGACACAGTGCACAAGCTTGGGGGACCAAGAGGTCAAGTCATACTCCAAACTGGCAGCAAGACCTGATACCTGAATCTCCAACTTCCTACTGAAAAGCCCAAGGGTAACTTAGCAAAAATTATCACATGATGGTTCCTACAAAGTCTCCTCCCACAGACTGGAATCTCCTCTTCCAGATCCGAGTCTCTTCCCACAGACTGGAGTCTCCTCTTACAGACTGGAGATTCCTCCCAGACTGGAGCCTCCTCCTACAGACTAGAGTTTCCTCTTCCAGACTGGAGCTTCCTCCTACAGACTGGAGACTCCGCCCACAACTGGAGCCTCCTCCTACAGATGGGCATCTTTCTTTCTCCACCAATTGTGATGCTGTGAGACCTTGCTGTGAGACCTGGAGGAGTATCTGAGGAGAATGCAGGCTCACCCAGGCTTCTGAGGACCGGAGAAGGAGCTGGACCCATCAGGCACTTCCCAATTAGTGAGAAATACTGAGTGGTCCTGTGGCTTTCTTTGGGATTTAAAAGAAAGCTCTAGGTTTAAACAACTTCTCCCCTGCTTTTTTTTTTTTTTTTTTTTTTGCTTTTAGGGTCACACCTGGAGATGCACAGGGGTTACTCCTGGCTTATGCACTCAGGAATCACTCCTGGCGGTGCTCAGGGGACCATATGGGATGCTGGGAATCAAACCCGGGTCGGCCACATGTAAGGCAAACGCCCTACCTGCTGTGCTATCGCTCCAGCCCAACTTCTCCCCTACTCTTAACGCTTACTGGTATGTTTTCTTTTGCCCAGCTCAGAGGTAATACAAAAATCTCAACTCTGCATCATCATTGCTAGAGGGGGTGTCTGAGGGAAGGTGTGGCTGGAGAGTGGTGCCGGCCCAGCTCTGGGCCCTGCTGGCATCCTGCTTCGTGTGCTCATCTACGTCCATCCCCAATATTCTGAGAAGTTCCTGATGAACAAGCAGTTTCCAGTTTGTTCTCTTGACAAGAACTTAACCAGTCACTATCACCTCAGATACAGGCCAACACTTTTGTTACCAATCTGGAGAAGGCTAGAGGAGAAGGGACAGAGTCCTGCCTGTGGGTTCAAGTGGTAGGGCACTCCAAAACCTTTCACAGGTCTCAAACAACTCTGACTAGAACAAACTCATCTGGACACTTGACAAGTTTAAAGCCAAGTCAGCACTTTTTTTTTTTTTAATTTATATTGCTCTTTGGGTCATACCCGGCAATGCACAGAGGTTATTCCTGGCTCTGCATTCAGGAATTACTCCTGGCGGTGCTCAGAGGACCATATGGGATGCTGGGAATCGAACCCGGGTTGGCCGCATGCAAGGCAAATGCCCTACCCACTGTGCTATCACTCCAGCCTCCAAGTCAGCACTTTTTGACTGGAGCTGACTTTTTGGGTTATAAATCACTGAGCTTCCAACTGCCCTAAATTCCAAGTTAGGGGTTCCAGAGCATTGTCTCTCTAGGCTGCCTCTCACTTGCTGCTTGAAGGAAGAGAATACTTTCTCACATGGCTAGAAGCCTGGTGTCAGGCTCTTAAGGAACGTGCCAAAAGCCTTCGAAGGCACATACCTCCCTAGGACTCATTCAACAAGCAGGACACAGACATTTCTTTGAATTGGGTGAGATCCTATTATGAAAATGATCTGAACATAAAAAAAATCACAAGATTGAAAAAACATCCCAGAAACAAAACATTAAGGTCCAGGTAGAACAGGAAAACAAATCAGATGAAGAACCGCTTCCTCGGGGCTGGAGCGATAGCATAGCAGGTAGGGCATTTGCCTTGCTCTCGGCCAACCTGGGTTCGATTTCCAGCATCCCATATGGTCCCCTGAGTACTGACAGGAGTAATTCCTGAGTGAAGAGCCAGGAGTAACCCTATGCATCACCGGGTGTGACACAAAAAGAAGAAGAAAAAAAAACACGCTTCCTCTACAACAAGTGGTGGTGATGATGGTAGAGTGACCTCATATGCCACATGCTTTCACGACCTGAGTGAAGGACCATTACTGTGCATGGAGTGGCCCTCAGTGCTTCCCAGGAACCCCCGGAAACTGCCTGAGGAAGACAGGACATGGCTCCCAGCAGACTGAGCACAGACTGTGCGGAACCTGCGGCTGTTAGCGTGTGCCGGAGGCAGCAGCGTTAGTCCGAGCAGCGAGAGGACTCTACCTTCTCCTATGAAGGGGAGGCCTCCTGACAATGTCTCCCAGAATGCGCAGGGAACTGAAAATAAAGGGGAAGAGGTCAGCACGGGTGAAACGAGGGCACGGAGCACACGGCATCACCCTGGCAAGAGGCACAGCCAGTGGAACTAGGAAGGAAGGGACAGGTGCGGGATGAGAGGAACACTGGCCCAAATGCCTGGGCAGCTGTGGGGCTAGCTGTGCTGAGCCCTCCTTGCTCTGCGGGTCTGACCAGGTGATGAGGAATGGGGTTCAGTGAGACAAAGAGAAAGAAGATGCGGGGGTTATGGCTGGAATTTCTCAAAACCCTAAAAGAATTCTTTAATGTCCTCCTTAAACTTCGTATCACACCAAACGCAGCTACTACTACTAGCACAGTCCAGGAGAGGAGCGAGGCCTCCTGCTCAGGCCTTGGGGTAGGGGTGTGATCAGGAGGAAGTGGGGAGCGGGGTGCTGGCTGCCTGCAGGGCAGGCCGCTCACTTCCTAAGAGCCTCCACTCCCTCCTCTGCCCCAGCACAGTCACACTGGCCGCTGGGCTCTGTCCAGGCAGAGGGGACCAAATGGGAAACCAAACTTGTTTCTTGAGGCTGTCAACTGCTAACAGGCAGTCTTGTTAAGAAGTCCACTCTGCTTTAGGAAGAGAATCTGGCTGTAGGGGTTGTTCCTCTACATCCTGACTTCTTCACTTTTAAAAAATTGGTGTGAATACTTATCCCCAAAGTATAGCAAAACTAAAGCTGGGGGTGGGGTGGGCCAATAGAACAGCGGGTAGGGTGTTCGCCTCGCATGCAGCAGTAACCTCATTCGGATCCCCAGCACCCCAAGGGTCAGGCCCCCTGGGCCCTGACAAGTGTGATCCCTGAGTGCAGAGCTGGGAGTCAGCCCTAACCATAGCCGGATGTGCTCCACATCCCCCCCCCCCAAAAAAAAAACCCTTAAGTCCACTGTAGAATAATGGCCTCCTCCTGGTAAGAACCACAACCAGACCAGCAGAAAATTGGGCTCCATGGCAGCAGGTACATCAGGATCCCTCACGGATGCCCACAGCAAGAATAAAAGCAAACGGCTTAGGGAGGGGAATGGACAGGAGTCGGGAGCTCCGGGCAAGGGTGCCCCCACAAACTATCAGACAGGCCCAGGGAGGGGCTGTGACAGACTAAGGGTGGGCCAGATGCGCGTGCTCAGAGCCGAGAGCAGGAGACATTCTGTGGAGGCTGAGCTGCCTCACTAGGAAGTGCGGGGGAGAAAGGAGGGTGGAGAGTGGGGCTCAGTGCGGAGCCTCCCAAAGCAAGAGACCCCAGGAAAAAGCCCCAGACAAGAGGCCACAGAGCACTCTTCTCTGGGAGCTGAGACCACCTCAGCCTACTGATTCCCAGAACCCTGGAGAAGCCGACGCTCAAGAAAGCACCCCCGGACGGGCCGGCTGATCCGTGCAAAAACCTCGTCACTTAGTGATCTTCACTGAGTCTCGGCCTCCCTTGAGGATGACACAGCAACAGCTCAGACTGCATCAGGCCTTTCTTTTCTGCACAAGGCATACACACCGGTTCCTGGAAAGCATTCTGAGAAACAGGGAAACCCTGGGGTCGTGAGATTTTCTATCTATTTCTGAATCTGAATCAAAACTGCTCCTGCCTATCTATGGATGACACCAGTGGAGAGACCATTTCCACCACTACCACCAGGGGACCACCAGAACAATTCAGGGGGTAGAGGCCCTGGGTGCAATTTGGAGGTGTTTTCTGTAGGATTGAGTAAAGAGAGATCTCCAAGGGAGGCTGCTGGGGGGGGGGGGGGGGGCTGAATAAAGGGTGCCGGTGAGTATGTCACTAGGGCAGCTGTGTCCCACTTGGGACATTCACCATGACACATGCTCTGCAGATAAGAAATCAGGAGGGAATCAGGAATGAGCTTTCCAGACGCCCACGCTCCTGGAGCCCCACCAATCTCTCCCTCACACAGACCTGGCAGACTGCCCTCTCACCTCCGGTGGTTCATCTCCGCATCACTGGCTGCGTTCTTCCCTGGTCCCCAGCTGTGCCTCCGGAAAGGGGACAGCGAGCGCATTGAGCTCCTGAGCACTGAGCGCGTGCTTGGTACTTCGGTGACACTGTCCGTCTCCTCGTCCTCGAGGTCCCCCGAGCCAGCCGGGTCACGAGCACTCTGGCGGCCTGTGGCACCTGCTTCAGGGCTGCCGGCACCTTCCAGGCCAGGCTGGTCTCTGGGCCTGCTCCCATGTGCCACATGGGGCAGGGACACGTCGCTGCCCAGGGAGGAGTGGCGGTCCAGTGAGGCGGAGTCGTCGGTGCAGGAGCTGGAGCCAGTGAGGTCGCAGCCCAGCTGTTCCTCCTCGGGCTGCAAAGGAGAGAGGCATGAATGGCGGCTGCAGGCGACCTGCAGCAGGCCAACGGCTCTATGGGGCAGAGTGAGAACTGACAGCTGAGAAACAGCACTCAAGCCCAGGGTCACAGCTGGGTGCTGGATGCCTCTGGCAAGGACGGGCCTAGCCTTGGCCCTTCCCACCTGCCTGAAGGATGAGAACAGGAGCACGAAGCAGACTCTCAGAGGGCGGCCTCCCTGGGGTCAGCCCTGTCGGCCAGCACCGCTATCAGCAGCCCTACAGGGAGCTGAGTGCCTCTGGGTTCCTTAAACTGCGAACAGGCCTGCACAAAGCCATCTGCTTAGCCACAACTCGGAGAGCTTAGGAGAGCTCCCGAGGCGAGCGGGCGATGGTTTTCAGAGGCGTGCAAGAACACACGTAACGGCATAAGGACCCACTTAAGGGGAGCCACAAAGGCCCAAGTTCTGACTCCAAAAGCTGAAACGGAAGACCCGATCACTCCCTCCCGTCTCACCATGGACTCCCAGGACCCACTGCACAGAGCTGTCGGCCTGGACATTAGTCTTTTGACTACAAGCCCCGCAAGTCGTGTACGGACCATGCAGCTGGGGCCCTGCCCCTAACTCTGTTCACCAAAGACCCTGAAACAAACACAGGGAGTGGGGTGAGCTTCCAGCACCCCACACCCAGCAAGCCCCGAGTGCCCAGAAGAGATACAATGGCACTCTTGCTGCAGCAGGGCAGCTCGTGGGCCCTCCAAGTCTGGAGCTGCCCTGCCTGCAGGGAAAGGGAAAGCCTCACCGTGGCCTTTTTCCTACTTCTAGAACTTTCCTCATGAGCCTGACTTCTCTGATTCTTTGAGAAGGACTGTTTCAAGTGAGGAGAACAAATAGCCCTTCTCTCCGGCCTGGAATCCAGCCCTGGCTCGTGGAGGGTCCAGGCAGCACTTGTCACGCTCCTGAGACTTCCCGCCTGGGAGGCTAGACCTCAGCGGCTCCTGGGAGGCTCACGAATGGAGGCCCTGAGATGGGCCAGTCCTCACTCCACTCCTGGTCACTACCTTCAACAGTCCTAAGTATCTGCCAACAATCAGGAGCCCCCTGTCAGTCTCGAAGAATCATTTCTGTGCTTTTCCCACAGTAATCACAGTCTTTCCAAGATGGATTCAGTAAGTATGCTCACTAGCATTCCTACCGCCAAAAAGCATGAAAATTCAGGACCAAAACAGTTGAATCCACGCACAAACCCACTTCATGGAAAAGGCGGAGAGCACCTCAGGTCAGGCTCATGTATCAGAAGCAGGTTTATCTCTCTTTGGAGAAAGAGACAGCAGTTCTAAGACTTTCTGGGGACATCATGGCCCCTTCTGAAAAGCAGGACAGCCTGGATGACGAGCATCTTCAGGCCACACCTTTCTGCTCTGTGCCAGAAAAAATCCCAGGTGCCCGGGCTGGAGCGATAGCACAGCGGGTAGGGTGTTTGCCTTGTGCACGGCCAACCCGGGTTCGATTCCCAGCATCCCATATGGTCCCCTGCGCACCACCAGGGGTAACTCTTGAGTGCAGAGCCAGAAGTAACCACTGTGCATCGCCAGGTGTGGCCCAAAAAGTTAAAAAACAAAAACTAAAAAACAAACAAACAAAAAAATCCCGGGTGCCTGCTCCCCTTCATGTAAAGAGTCAGTCTGGGGCTACTGACCTTAGGGGAGAAAACTCCGAACCTGCCTTACCATAAAGGAGAGTAGCCGAAGTCCCTTGACCAGGGCCTGACGGGAAGAGATCATGGGGCTGGCAGTCAGAGAGCCTGTGGGAGGCCAGGGTGACACAGACACACAGACGGATGCAGGAAGTGACCTAATCTTCCATCACAGTTCACAGAAAGAGGTGTTGTAATGCCTGTCTGCTGGCCGCTCAACGCTGGGGGGTGGGGGGGACACGACACACACACCGTGGGACAGTGGTGGTGGGAGGAGCCCCCAGGCCAGCAGCCGCTGCCAGGCTTCAGGCACACCAGACCCTCCCCAGAGCTGCAGAGCTCCTCAGGAGGCAGGCGAGGATCACATTTTGATCCTGCCCCTGAACAGTCAGCGGGTCTGAGAAGACGTCCTGACCACACGAGGGCATTTCCCAGGGACCTGCTGGGGTACGCCGCTCCCACAGGAGAGCAGGGAGCCCACAAACACGGTTCATGCCTGAAGCTCTCCCTCTCCTCTCCTGGGCCCCAAGGACTGAACCAAGCCACCCCCACCCCTCAACCGTGCCCAGAATGTGTGAGTTCAGCAGACTCTGGTGACCCTGCCGTGCAGAATGACCTGTCAGAGTGACCCTGTGGCACTCTGCCATGCAAGGAAGGAAAATGTTAATTGGCTTCCATTTGCAAAGCTCTCAGTCCATGCCCTCAGGGTGATTCACGAATTAAAAATAAATAAATTAATTAAAATTAAAAAAAAAAAAGCTCTCAGTCCAACCAAGTCATCCTGGGGGCAAAAAAAAAAAAAAACAAAAAAAACTTCACAAAATCTAGCAGCTGCTATAAGTGGCCAGAAGTATCAACAGGCCTCTGGCAGCTGGAGTAAGATGGTTACACAGAGGAAATTCTGGTTTTCTAGAGCTAGGAGACCTGGGGACCAGAAAAAGCCACGGCTGCTGAGGTGCTAACAGAGAGGAGCAGCAAGCCAGCCTTTCTTCACCCAGACCTTTCACCTCCAAGATCATTTTCTACAATGAAACATTTCAAGCATCCATAACTATTTATCAACCCCCTCACAAGCCTCTGAGCCACCTCTACGATGAGCAATGATTTTGTTCCTAACGCTGAACTTCGAGATGTTATTTCCTTCTCTCTGACTGACTGTGAAATGAGCTTCTGCAGGACAGTGCCCTCGGGGAGAAGCTGAGCATCAGGGGAGTCCTTCTACTGAGAGGCTCAAGGGTGCAGGGCAAAACTGCCCAGTCCTGTCCCCGGAGAAATCCTGTGGGGGAGCTGGAGTGACAGGACAGCAGCAAGGACACTTGTCTTGCATGCGGCCAACTCAGGTTTGATTCAACTCATCCCATATGGTCCCCTGAGCTAAACAGGAGTGAACCCTGAGCACAGAGTCAGGAGTAAGTTCTGAGCCCTGACTGGTGTGGCCCCCCCCCCAAAAAAAAAAACCGCCCTAAGTTGTCCTTTTGAATTCCTCTTTGTGAATAACCAGAGAAGGAAGATTCTGACGTTGTGTGGCTTTCTGACATTTCAGGTTTCTTGAGCCAATCCCTTGGGGAACAGCAGTAGGATCTGGAAGATCAGGAATCTTTCCAGGGGCCTATGGAAGGAATGAGCACTACAAGTGGAGCAAAGAAGAAAGGGACAGCAGGCCAGAGACTGTAGGAAATGAAGTGGCAAAGGCCTAAAAAGGTTCCTGACTAGGAGTTGGGGTGTTGCCCATGTGAGGGGGCCTGGACCATCCCCAGAGCCACAAACAAGACAAACAAACAAGACAAAGCACGTTCCAGACTCAGTGCCAGCACACCAGCATGTTCAGGAGAAGCTAGGTACTCCCCTTGACTTTCCTGGCCCCCCAGCAGGGACACCCACTGGGGAGTCTCCCTCTGCCTCAATGATGGGAAAGAGCCCTGATCTGCTCAGGGAACAAATCCCACTCACCGAGATACATACACTCAAGCGCCAGCTCGGTCCCCTCCCTTTGAGCTCCTCAGACCGTGTGAGAACACCCACGACTCGAGGGGAGGCCTCTGGCGGGGCCCTGGGGAGAGCACAGGCTTCCAAGCAGATAGGGAAAGTTCCAGCACAGCCCGTGCCAAGAGGAGGGGTGAGCGCTCCGCAGAGCCTGCCTCAGCTCCAGGCCAAAACATGAATCACAAGTCTCTCTGCTTAGCTCCCACGCCGACTGGCCGGGTCCCTTCCGGCCCACTTCCAGGCCCACCCTGCATTCACTGAGGCAGCTTCTGAGGCCTGGGACCCCAGGACCACCTGGGAAAGCACCCGGGCTCAGCCACCTCACACATACCCTGGAGAAGATGGCGCTGTCCACGTCCTCGCTGGGCGAGTGGAAGAGGTCACAGTCGCTCCCAGCGCCCCCCGGAAGTGCCCCTGGCTTGGTGGTGCGCTCACTGCCCAGTCCAACATCCAGGAAACTCTCTGAAAGGAGAATATTTTCCGTCAGTGCCACAGGAGGACTCAGCCCCTTCTCATGCTGCTGCCGCCCTTTTAACCCACTCCCTGCACTCCCCTGCCTCCTAACACTGAGAGGCTGTGATGGACAGGTCAGCAGCTCTCGGCTCTGACACTGTCCTTCTGCGTGGACATGGTCGAGGTGCACTGCAGGTGCAATGACACCAGAGGTGCATGCGGGGAAACTGGGAAAGGGTGCCTGGCTTGGAAGCAGGAGGCACTGAGTCCCACCCCAAGTGATACCCACATACGCTGGGCTCATTGCCTGCCGAGGACCCCAATCCCCACAGAGTGGCATCCCCGGGCAGGCCTGCAGGTACAACTACATGTGCGGGCCCCCACCTTCTTCTCACTTCAACTAGCGGGAGTGCCAAGAAAGTTTAGGCAGCCCCACTCAAGGTGAGGGCTACAAGGAATGGAAGAACAAACTTACAACCCAGAAAGATGAAACAAACGCTGACTTAAACCATGATTCCACCCACATTTAGATATTTAAACGATGACCTTCCTGGTAATTAAGTGCTTTTTGCTTTCACTACCAAAATGAAAAAGTTCTTTGTTTGGAAACTATGTGATAGGGTGTGTGGCCAATTTCTATTTTGAGACTTAAGTTCTTTCTAGACTGTTATTTTATCAAAACACCACACAGAGGGACAGCGGGTCCATGAGTTAACCTGCTCCGAGCTCTTGTCCAAGCAGCCCAGGGGTTCTGACTGGATGGCCACGTGACCCAGCGGCAAAGAAGACAGGCCAATGACACTCAAAGGTGTCACTGAGTCCCCAAAGAAATTCAGTCAGTGAAGAGACTCAAGAGTGAGGCATCTCTGACCGGGCCATACTTTACAAGCTTCATCACTTTTGGGGCCACAGCAAGTGACACAGGGCAGAGCTAAAAGCCTGGCTCGCCCGAGATCAGAGTAGAGCCCCACTGGGAGGCGTGGGCACACTCAGGCAAAATAAACCCAAACACCCCAATGTCTGAGGCGTGCCCCAGGGAGGCCTGTTCCTGCCCCCCGTGCCAAATCGGTGTCTGCCCCATGACAACACCGGTATGGGCACTGGCGACAAGCATGTGGTGAAGGAGAAGCAGGGAGACCCAGGTGGGGTTGGGGGCAGAGGAAAGTGTTCTGGCTTTTCTGAAATCAATGACACTGCACACTCTGAATTAGCCGGGACTTTCAGGTGACTTCTAAGAGGCACTTCACTGGTCCAGAGGAAGACCATCACACGTCAGGCCCTGGGAGCACACTCCAACAGCTAGAGCCCCAGGACTCTTGGCACTGTGTAGTCCCGGGAGCACTGAGCTGGGAATAGGCCCCAAGCACTACTGAGCAAGCCCGCCCCCCACAAGAAAAAATACATTTAATGAGGCTTTTAAAAAATCAAAAAGAATCATTTATTAATAAAAAGTCTTTTTCTGAGAGCCAGACAGACAGTACAGGGTTGGTGGACTAAGGCATTTGCCTCGCATGTACTGGCCCCACCTAGTTTGATCTGGGGCACCATATATAGTATCCCAGAGCACTACCAGGAGTGACCCCTGGGCACAAAGTCAACTGTAAGCCCTGAGCACCACTGGGTACGGTCCAAAAACAAACAATGAAAATTTAGGCATTTAAGCAGGCAGTGGGGGATTCTCAAATTAAGAGCCACGGTGCGTGTATGCACACACAGGAACAAGAGTTTCCAATCTCACAGCAGAAATAAACCGAGTGAGACAATTCCCACACAGAAGTGCAGCGAGGGGGTCTGTCTCAGGAAGCAAGCAGAGCCCGTAAGGACAAGCCAGAATATTCAGCTAGAGATGAAACAGTCACTTGAGTTCATTTCCGGATAGCAGCTCCTCTGGGTCTATCAGTTCAGTGGGAACAGCCTGACAGCTAAGGCCTGGACAGCCCGAGCCTTGTTCCCAGTTGAGAGCATGCATCAGCTTAGGCGGAGCTGGTGGCTGTGATCTTTCTACTCGCTTCCTTTTCCCCACTCGGAAAAATAAAAAGCTCTGTCCCGTAGCCGAGGGAGTGCAGGGGAGCTGTGGCCAGGGACAGAAAGGACTGTCACAGAGCGAGCTGCCGGCTGCCCAGCTGGCAGGCTCACAGACCACAGCCAGGTTCCAGGCTGGAAAACAAACCAGCTCAAGAGAGTCTGAAGGAAAATCCACCGGGAAGATCCAGCACCAGAGGCATCTCTGGCCAGCAAGCTGGAGGAAAGAGCCAGGACGTGGTCGAGGGGAGACTAAGGACCAACAGTCATTAAGAAACCCCACAAAGGACAGCCGGAAGACAAAGTCAGTCTAGACTCTACCACATTCAGCGCTATGTTTGCAAAGTGAAATGGTGCCTTTCTTCCTCTGGGCTCTACCCAAGGGGCAGGAGGTGAGGGGCTGGCCTGGCCAGCAGCACCGGTGAGAGAATGTGGGGGTGAGTGAGTGCAGGAGGGGGCAACACAGCTGCTCTGAGTCTCACTTCCACATGGGTGACACAGTACGGAATGAAGCAACTGTGGTGACCTTAGAAGTTACACAGGGGACCGTGAGAACTCTGCCCCATGGCACAGAGAAGGCACACACTGAACACGCCTGGTAAGGTTAAAACTCTGTTAGCCCCCAGTGTGGGATCTGAGAAGATGTGCAACCCACCCCACGATTCCAGAGCAGAACGCTCCTATTTGGAATGCCTAGTGGGCTGGTTTGGGGCCTGAGAACACTCAAAAATATTATCATATGAAGTAGTGGTAAAAGTGTCGCAGACCCCAATAACCAACCAAATGCTACCAAAACGAGAATGTTCTACTTTGAGAAAGAGGACTCTGTACCTTGAGGGGCACCCCGACATCAACCTGTCTGTTACTTCTGAGGCCTGAAGTAAAACTCAGTTTGTAAAACTGAGCAGAATGTGTATTTAGAAAGATGCTGTCCAGTCACTTGGGTTTTAAATTGCATCGATGCAATCAAATGATAATGGATAGGGAAAAGGAGTCAGCAAGCAGCACTCCTTGGCTCTGCCGGAACAATCTCCCCTGGCTGCCCCGCCTTTATCCAGAACTGATGACCAAACAAAGGGAGTTTTGGTTTAAGAAAGCAGAAAACAGTACTGGAAAGTAGAAGAGAAAGGAGTTCCCCAGGCAGGGAGGAACTCAGAATAGGAGTAAGTCCCATATGGAAGGACTGGGGAGAATACCTCTTAGTTCGTTTAACGCTACTACATCCTTGAGCTTTTATTTTTTGTTTCAAAAGATAAGAAATAAACCTGTAACACTGAAAGTACCTAGAACCATGACTCCTAACAAAGTCTTGAGTCTGAGGCTCAGAATCTCATACTGCAGACCTTGGGTTTTGCCGAACTAAGATCAGAAACAGAACCACTTTCAAAAGACCAGTGTAATGATGCTTCGGGTTGAAGAGTAGAATAAGCAGGGGGGGGGAGGATATAATTCAGGATTATTCCTGGGGAAATACGCAGAGGTTCAGACTTCATTCTGTGAACTGAATGCATCACACTATGATGAATAGAGATGCCGCTTGAAGTATTCAGATGTGAGACAGCCTCATGCCACCCGAACAGGGCCAGCAATTTAGTCTGCTTGGACGGCCAAGACTAATTACACTTTCAGAAAAGCCAATTAGTTGAAGGAACCAAAATACAGTTAAGGAGTACACTTTGAAACAGTAGTGCACTTTTAAGTAGGGCCAGGTGGGGAAAGGGTCAACTAAATGTGCTAACAGGGCCAACCTCCTAACGGGATGCAAACCCTAAACAGAGCCAGAGTGCAGCACCAGCCCTGACGGCTCCCTTCACGGAGGCTCAAATAGAAGAAAACACTTCTGATTTCATGAGAAACCAACCCCACCCTGAATCACATGAGGGCTGCAGGCCAATGGAAGCCTTTCCGGGCAGATGTCTGCCAGCTGGACCCTCCTTCAAGCATTACCGCAGAAAACTGTGAAGAAGGAGACAAGCAGTTAGGACGCCCTCCCTCTCAGAGGAGCACTGTAAGGACAGCAAACACAGCTTTCGTGGGTGATGCAAATTCAAGAGCCCAGACAGGCAAATGGCTGTTCCTATGACTGCAGTCATGGGCACGGGACTGGGGTGGCTCACGTGTCATGGTGTCACTAGACAAGGGTTCTCAGCGTGAAAGTCAGGAGTTCACAGATCAGGGGCAGGTGCCCTGTCTCCAGGCAACCGTGGCCACACCTGGGAGAAAGCCTGGGATTGTGAGCTACCCACCCCACGCCTCGTGGCACCTATGTTAATGGCAACCCAGACTGCATGTACCCACATTGCCTAACATGCCGGAGAGGGCAGATCTCAGAGTCAACAGGTATGAGGGGGTGACACAACAATAACAGTTGTTTGTCAGCAGTTACTTAAGCAAATTGCACAACAGAACACCCCCTTCCCCAAATACACATACACACACCCTCCCCATCCCATTTACCTGGGCTCGTGGTGGGAGTCAGGAGAGATGCTGCATCTGGGCATGGCTCGATGGTACACCAGCTCTCTCGGTTTATCTGTGAGAAAAGAAAGTGGGCACAGTCTGAGACCGGGGAGCAGAGCAAGGCAGCTGCCCCAGGAAGACCAACCGCACCCCGAACCCATCACTTCTGCTTTCACCCTTACATTTTTAACCCTTTATCTCAAAGTAGAAAATTTTTATTTTATTAAAAAAATATCTCTCAATGGAAACAGGACAGAGACTGTCCTGAGCATGAGGCATCTCAGAGGAACAGGGAAAGGGCACACAAAGGGGAACAGTGCCTGCCACGAGATAAAAGGAGAAAAGAAAACGGCAGATACGATTAGCCAAGTATCAAAATACACAATTAGCACCTTCGTTTGCAAGTTCAAATTAAACAGAAAAATGGTTGTTATTGCGAATGCCAGTTGGGCCTCTGATTTGGAAGCCTGAGTGTGGGGCCTGCCAGACGGCCCACAGCGCTACAGTGCAGGCACCCTAGGTCCAATTCCAACACCACACGCGCCTTCAGCAGGGACCCCAAACACTGAGCTGGGGGTCCTTCTGAGCAGCACTTGGTGTGGCCCCAAAAATAAGCCAAACAGAAAAATTCTGTTAGTTTTGAGCCCCATGACAGCTATAGCAAATGTGCACTCTCCGCATTAACGCAGACTCACGAGCCTCGGGGACAGTGAGGGAGGGAATGACAACTGGTTTGAAAGCACACAGATAAGCAGATATGCCCGCAGAAATAAGACTTTGACCCAAACGGGGTAACATTCCTCCACAGCCCTCGTCTGGAAGCTTAAAAGAATGCAACTTTTCTAAAGATTGTTCAAGATCTTTGGTTTTTATTGATGTGACATTGGTTTATAACACGAGTTTCAAGAGACTTGACATACTTGAGCAGCTATGCCTGAATGATCACAGAGAGATACCAAAGGCCTATTTCTGTCATTTCTCCCAGTTCTTTTGCGCATCGTTTCTTTTTTCCCAGTGCACCCTGGCAAGCCTCTCGCTGAGCAGTGCCTCGGGCTGACGTTAAAGTGCAGGCCAAAGGTAGTGCTCCCTCACCCTGTCACCAGGACACATCCGTCAATACTAACAAAGCAGCTGTGGGTCCTCTCTGCATCTGAACTTGACTTCACCCTCTTTCCATGGATGCTCAGCTCCGGTCCCGGAGCCACAGAGGGACCCGCCTCACAGCGCGCAGCACCCCCAGCCCCTATGCCCCACAGGCACTCACTTCAGCACTGGCCCCCAGGCCTGTGCAGCCCTAGGGCAGCGTTGCTAAGACATATCCACCGAAGAGAAGTGAGTGGGGGTGACAGTCTGCTCAGGGGGTGGAAATGCATTTGGCTAGCTTGTCCTTTATCAGGCGGGCACCTCCTCCGACATCCATCCATGACACTCGGTCATGAACATTCGTATGTTTGTGTGTGGATGTGTGCTCATGGTCTTTGTGAGGAGTGGAACATGGGGTCACACGAGAACTTTTTACTTTCTGTCCTGAGGGACTGCCAGCCTTCTCCTAGTTGGCTGTCCCCTGTAACGACCCGCCGACCGTGCAGGAGCGTTCTGATTTCTTTAATCGTTGTCAGCACTGCGTATTATTTCTGCCTGTGCCCTTGAAAAGTGGACACCTGGGTAGGTAGGTCACATAATAACATGCTTCTTTTGAAATGGGGAGTGTTTTGACCTATCTGAGAAGACAGAGAGTGCATGCAGTGGGAAGGTGCTTGTCTGGCATGCAGCAACCCAGACTCGCTCTCCAGAACCACTTCAGGAGTCTCGAGTCCCACACAGAGTGATCCCCCGTGCAGAGGCAGTGGGTACGACCCCATTTCCCCCTGCCAAAAGGAAAGAAAACCCAAACAAAACTAACCCATTTACTGCTACAAAGAAAAAATACCACTGAAACTCATGCTCATACCCTTGGCATGTCTCCTTTGTTCTATTAAAAAATAAGAATGAGGGTGAGGGAAATGGCTCAGAGGACTGGAGCACATGTTTTGCAAGTTGGAGGCCCAGGCCTCACTGCCTGGCACTGCGTGGTCCCCAGAGCACCACAGGGCACAGAGCCATGAGTTACCTCCAAGTATTACTGGTGCATCCCCAAAAACCAAAAATTTAAAAAAAAAAAAAAAAAAAAAAAACAACCAACCGTCATCTGTGTCTCAGAGCACTGGCTCAAGCCTTGAAGGCTGCTGGGTTCTTAAGCAGCTGCTGGTGGGAGGAGCAAGCACTGTGTGGGGTCAGCCCCAGGGAAGGGGAGCTGAAAGCCTGTGGGGGCACAAGCAGCACTGCAGAATGGGGAGCTGGGCCCACCACACCATGAGGAGCAGAATTCTCAAGCTAGCAAGGGCAGGGAAGGGTGTGGTGTTGGTGTGTATGAAAAGCATGATTAACCTCAATAAAAATCGCGAGGGGAGGGCAGAGAGAGGGGGGATAAACAGAAGAGCAGGGGGGCACAGCACAGGGCCCACAGCTGAGCAGGGTCTGGGCAGAAGATCAGGGAACAGTTACTGAGAAGGCCCGCTTGAGGGTACTGGAGTCTTCAGGGAAGAGCAGCTTGAACGAGCTGAGAGGGGTCAAAATCCCAACTCAGATGTGCATCTTGTGCTCAGACGGCCAGGATGCTGGGGGCAGTGGGACCCCGGGGAGCACAGAATGGGGATTCTGTGAACCCAACTGTGGTGGAGCTTTCTCAAGGCTTCTCCAAGTTTCATCTCTGAGCTCAGGATTCACAAGACAGTACCAAGACTCCAGCTGGGAGAAGTTCTGCACTAGGCCTTCCTTCCTGGGGTCCCTCCAGGGCAGAGGTGAGGAGTGCACAGGAGCAGAGGGTCTCAGGAACATGCTGGTAAGCATAGCTGCAGGGAGGCAGTGGCCGAGCCAGTGTCTGTTTCCTTCCTGTCCCCAGAACACAGCAAAATGTCCTTGCTTCCCAGAAAGGGGAAGACGTGTACTATGCTCAGGAACAGGGTGGGGAGGCCCCGCTGACCGCCCACCCCAGGGTCATGGAATACCGTCTTGGGGTTCTACCACTGCCAAACACTTTTCACTGCAAGCACAAGGAGTCGAAATCTGGCAGTGATTCAACATCACCAAAGACTTGGTAGAAAATAAAATCACTGTTGAATTTAGACAAAAACATTAATAGTGAATGAGGTTTTCTGAAATGAGAATGAGCTGAGGTAGAAGCCAAGCTGCCAGCGTGCAGATGTCTCTGTGAAGCCCATGGCACAGCAGCCGTGCACTTCAGGGGCACCGCCTATGGGGAAAAGGGAGGTCAGTCCAGCCGAGGGCATGTCCAGGCTTTGGGAGGGTTCTGGCTCCAGACAGGTTGGCAGGTCAAAACACAGGTACCAGGCTGCCCAGCACATGGCGATGCACAGGGGTTACTCCTGGTGGTGCTCAGAGGACCATATGGGATGCTGGGAATCGAACCCGGGTCAGCCGCGTGCAAGGCAAATGCCCTACCCGCTGTGCTATTACTCCAGCCCCGAGATGTGCATTTTGTGGGCAGCTCTGGGGCCAGCTCTAGAACCCTGTGGAGAGCCCTTTCCCTGCTGCACAGGGCAGGGGGTCGGGGGGTTCCTGGAGCAGCAACGAGGGGTCTGGAGTAGTCAGGGAAGCGAGGCAGGAGATGTGGCCACCGTAGTTCAAAGCTCTACTCTCCAGGGTGCCAAAAGAGAACAAAGACGGGGTTGCGGATAGGATGGGACAGCATAGTGGAAGAAAGCGGAGTGGCAGGACATGGTGACTGTCTAGTCCAGGCAAATGTCCTCCACCACACAGAAGCAGCAAGGCCCAGAGACAGCCAAGAACACCACCACAGAGAGAGAAGGGGCAGGAGAGCCCCGGTGAGGGTGAGGAGGTACGGAGGGGAAAGTGAGCGAGCCTGGCGAACCATGCTCAGCTGCACAGCGCAGGACTTTTCCGGCGGGCAAGGCTGCGGCAGAGGCTGGAGGAGTCCCAGGTGAGGGTCGCAGGACAGCCAGGCAGGGCACACCCCCGAGGAGCAGTGCAGGCGGGCACGGGGCAACTCGCACACAAACTCACCCGCCTGAGTGTGACTAGGCAGGCCGCTCAAAACTACACCAACACAGCACATGGCACCTCTGACAATGGCTGGTAGGAAGCATGGGGCACAGTGACCCGTGTTGGCAGGAAACGGGAGAGCCAGCTGTTGGCCAGATCACATCGGTTCATGTCCACAGCGAAGAGGGACGACAGTCCCACTCCGACTTCTCAGGGTCGCTGCTGCAACAGGCACACTCGCCTTCATCCCATACCCACTCTGTTCCCACCCTCCCTTCCTCCCTCCTCATGCACAGGAGCCACGGGAAGACCACATCCGTGAATCCACATGAAACATCCCTCTGCATGTGCGCACCACAGACAGTGACGCGCCCCAGCCCTGAGGGGTCCATGCCCACCCCCACCTGCTCGGAGGCCATTCTTTTCCCAGGGCATAGCTTGGGCCAAGGTGCTGGAGTGACACAGAGAAGCCGGTCTCAGTACTCCAGCACTCTCTGCTCTTCTCGGGAGGTGAGGCAGCTAGGAGGGGGAAAGAGCAGCACGGGCACCACTAATGAGCGTGGGCAGTAAAAGGGAATGGAGGGGAAGACGGCGCGCGTTTCTCCCCAGGTATGTGGGGCTGGAAATGGACCGAGAGGGCAGGAGCGAGAGAGGAGCTGCAGAGGGTTCAGAAACGGTGCTCAGCAAGCAGCTGGAAATGAGGGAAACAGATGCTGCTATTAAATATCCATGGTTCTGGCGGGGTCTTCTCATTTATTTTTTTTCTTGAGCAGAAAGTTCCTAAAACGTACTTTCTGGCCCTGATCCTATTCAAGCTAAAAAATAAACCTAAATCTTTTGTTCACATTCTCTCTGCAAAAATGAGATCCTGGACACAAACATGCAGCACCCAAATGCCTGTGAGTTCAGCACGTGTGGAATGTGGGTCCTGATAGAAAGTGGCAGACCATGGCCATGGCTGTGCCCCTGCCACGTGGCCTGGGAGCAAGCCTAGTGAAGACCTACACCACTCCACCCATGAAAAGGGGTAGACACACTCAAGTGGAGCGGGAACTGCCTTTGATTAGGGGCATGTGTTGATATCCGAGCACCCTAAAGGTGCATGGTCACACCCCACCCGCTCAGCCACTGCCTGTCTGTGCTCCTGAACCCGAAGTTTCAGGAGACCTGGCTGGAGAGGCTGAGCAAAGGAAGCAAAAACCCACCCTCCTCCATAGCCCCAGTCCTCTCGGGGTCCAGACTGTCCTGTGCAGACGGGGCTGCCGCCAACTCTTCACCTCCTCATTTTTTGCCTAGTACAAGGCGCAAGCATCCTGGAACAAACTCCCACAGAGCTGAGTCTCCACTCATTGGACACCAAGTTCCTGGAGACAGTCACGCCTCCCTTGGTAAGCAACAGAGGCATGAATTACAACACTGCTGGTTTTACAAAGTGAGTAAAATGGAGACGGCCCTGAACTAAACCAGTTTACACTTAGATCCAGTCCCAGGGTCTGGGCCCAATCTTCCTATACATGGTTCCGCAGAACACTCTAGTGTGGGCAGTCCTTCTGGGTTTAGATTACTCTAGCTGGTGGGGCAAATGTGCCATGGGAGACAAGTGTGGAGAATCATCCTGTATGACTTGGGGCAGCAGAGACCCGTGCGACTACTCCAGAGGGAATGTGAGCAGGGGGTGTGCCCGGCTCTGGGGGCTACACACATTCCCGCCCCCACCATGAGCTGCACGAGAGGGAAACTGCCATGAGTACAAGCTGGTCAATACGCAGGTAACAAAAAGACTTGGCAACCCAGAGTCATGGAGAGAAAGGAGAGAGCCACGGTCCCTGAGAACAAGCCCATCTGGGCTGGTACCGAGGACCCAGATGGCCTGCGCCGCCTCTGAATCTGTCTTCCACACGGTGAGGGAGACCCACAGGAGGACACAGAGCGCGGCTCTGCCCGCTGCTTCGGCTTCAGACCACAGACCTGCTGCTGCATGCCTGGCCTGCTGTCAGGGGTTTCCCACAACACCCACGGAGACCCTGGGCATGCCTGGCCAACATCCTGTCCTACCTGCCCAGGCTACTCTAGCTGCTCCTCATTCCAGTGGTGTATCAGTATTTGTGGTGCTCTGGGGAAAAGTTCCTCGCCAGCAGTACCTCAGCCCACCTCTTCTACCTCAAGCAAGAGTCCACTCTGCGGCCCAGACAGCTGGCTCCCTGGCTCTGGTCACTGAGAGAAATTGCAAGTTGAGTCCCTTTCTCTGTGAACTGTCTTTGAGCAATAAGAGGTTTTTAAAGAACTGTGTACCTTTTCAACTCAACCCTGTGCCTGACACCCAATAGGATACTACTGCCATTTTAATGTATAGTTTTCAGCGGGCACCAATTAACACCAAATTTGCCCATCTCATTCACGCAGAAAATAGGGTGCCTTCGGGTCTCCTGATGCTTATTTGGGATAAATGCCTATTTTCTGAGAAGTGGTTTTCTTCTACTGAAAGGTTTCTTCTAATGAAAAGTTAGTGAAATCCTTTCATTAGGTGCAAGGCCATCTGGGGGGGGGGGAAGGGGAGGAAACACAAGTAAAAACTAATCAGTAAAACACTAATTCCATGTACATGAGTTGGGACCTTTTGGGTTAAAAAAAATAAAAAGAACACATCTTTGTCGCTAGGGTTTTCTCACTGGGCAGGACTGAAGAGAACCCCAAGTTCTTTAGGGAACAGGCAACACTTGCAACCCAGCAACAAGTCTAAGTGAAACAATGTCCAGACTGCCTGATTCCCCGGTACTCCGTGTAGAGCTCCTTGAGTTAGCTGTGTCGAATGGTGACTCCAGAGGACACTGCGACCCCCGTCTCCCTCTCCTTCCGTTTTCCCCTAGCAGGCCAAGACTTCCAGGTTCAAGCAAAAGCACTCCTAAATCTCTGAGGACAGGAATTAAAACAGTGCGATTCTGAAAGATCACATCTGGGAATAAGTTCAAAACACCAAGTGACAAGGGTTCCCTGCCTCACATGGCCTATGGCAAGGCCTACAGCCACCTGCCACAGATTTCAGAAGGGCTAAAACACCCGCCACCAAATCACACTTGTCCACCAGCCACAAGCCCATTCCTTGGCCACAAGTGACCAATGAAAACAATCAGGGAGTCTCTGGCAGTTGACAGAGCTGAGAGGCAAGAAAGCCCACTGCCCATCTGCTTATCCCAGCCCCCAAAGCACCCCAGCTCCCCTCCAAGGTGGGGCTGGGAGGTACCTGGCTGCTGGCCAACAGCCCCACCTTGGCCAGAAAACCGCTAAACTTACAAAAATTGTGCCTGGGTTGCCCAACATTCCCAGACTCCCTCCCTTTAGCCTCTCAGGGGACTAAAGGGGCTCTTACTAATTTTAGCCCGAAGGCCCAAGGCCTTCTGTGAGCAATTAGCTATCTGGAGTCTCCGCCCCTGCTCAGGGCCGACATCAGTGACAGCCTCGAAAACAAACAAATGCAGCTCCCACCAGTCACGGCCAGACCAAGGCCAGCCAAGCCCCACTGAGTCAGCAGCCGGGGTCGGGGACCCTTCCAAGGGAAAGCAATGACTCCTTCCCTGGAGGGCTGTGAAGGCGAGGCAGCCAGAGCATGGGCCAAGCCAGAGAGGCCTCAGAGAGATGCCCCAACTGCTGCGAGCTGAGGGAAGAAGGCCTGGGTCTCGTGCAGCGAACCCCACTGAAGGAACTTCATCAAGGGTTCAGAGGTAACTCCCCTCCGCACCCCACCCCATCTGGGTCCAAACATCCCTCCAGGCGCTTTCCCTTACCCCGACCCCACCCACCCCGACTTTGCACAGCTCCTCTGTCTCTGACCAGACCCAACACTCACCTTCAGCAGCACCACGTCCACTGTCCTGTCCACCTTAGAGATGTCGCAGAGGCTATAGCGCCTCTTGTGCCGCTCGTACATTTTGTTCTAGTGCAGACAGGAGGGACCCAAAGAAAACGGGAAATACCCTCTAACCTGGGGGGCCTGTGCTCCCACAAGGCCCTCTGAAACCCCGACAGTTCCAAACAAGCTGAGAAGAAAGTACACCAAATCCAACAGCATGAGCCAGGTGAGAACTCTGCGGCGACCTCAGAGCACTGGGAGTGGGGCCTGCACGCCGTGGCCCAGGCCGGCCTGCTGCTATGCTTCAGGCACATAGGGACGGAGAGAAACTCGCCCCTCGAGCCCAGGGTGGGCTGGTCCCACAGAGAAACGAAAACTGAACTGGTTCAGCATAATGACGGGCCTGGGGCAGAGGGGCCAGAAGCAGGCAGTGAAAATCCTCCCTGCACTCAGTCAGGAAAAAGTAAGAAAAAAGAGGTATACAACAAGATGACACGGAAAACGTCTCATTAAAACCGTGCTGGCCTGAAAAGAAAAATAAAGATGAGGGCAATCCGTTTTCCGATCAGGGAAAGCCGGTGGAAGCCGGCACGTCTGCGGGAGAGCAGTCCAGGGCCGGGCTGCAGGGGAGAGGCTGCATTCTGAGGGAGCGAGGGAGCGGCCAGGACACCAGCCCACTCCGCCCCTGACCCGCCCCTCCCGGGCGGGCCCAACGGCTCTGCTCGCCTGCAGCTCGGCACCAGCCACCCTGGAGGTTTGGAAACCTAATTGCAGTGGTGGGAACGTGATTCATCCACAGACAGAGGAAAAAAACAAGGCTCCGATTCCAACCCGCTTCCTCTCCTCCTCCTCCTTCCAGTGTCCCTGTGAAAGGGGCTCTGTCCGGCCACCACAGCACAGGCTGTGACTTTCCAGGCACAGGGCAACAAATGGGGGGGAAGGGGGCCCTGCTAAGCCCCCATGCGGGATGAGAGCAAGCAGGTGTGGAGCTTCCTGCCTGCCACCGCCAGGGAAGCCCGCAGCGCGGCGGGGAGTACACCCGAAGCCCAGCTCTGTCCAGGGACAAGGTGGCAAACTCATCAGAGCCTGGGGAACGGGGCTCACAGAACACACAGGCAAGAAGGCTGGGCATGCGTGCTGACGGCTGGTGCCCCCGAGAGCAGGGAGACACCCTCCCCACCTCACATTCACAGTTCTTGCACCCCACTCATGGCAGTTATTTCTCTGCATTTGGGGAAGCCTCTGAACATTCCCCTGGGAGCAAGCAGCCTTATTTCAGAACCCACTGGAGGGGGGCGGAGGATAGCACTGGAGGGGGCAGAGATGGTGGTGGGGGGAGTGTGAGTTTCAGACAGAGACGGGCCCTCTGACACTCAAACTCCTTGGAGGCACAAGGAGTCTGGAGCTGAACCGGCCCAAGGCGAGCCAGTGACTCAAACTCCCCGGCAGGGGGGCAAGCCTCAGTCCCTGCACTCCTATGTGTCTGGGCCGCCCATGGGGCTGCCTCAGCTCGAAGCTCAGTGCCCACTTCACCCCCCCTGCAGCTGCAATGTGGGGCCTGTGATCCCTCACCGTTCACACGAGAGACGAACACTGCTTCCCACAAGTGTGACCAGAGAAAGCAACCAAGTGCAACCAAATGACCACTGGGCGAACGCAAGGCCTCGCATACCCGTTCAGCTCAGGTGGACAGCAAAGGGTCAACAAAGGGCTGAGGGGACCAACCACAAGAGCCCAAGGCACTGAGGATGGGGACATCACTGCTGGTCATCTGCGGTGAAGGGTCCAGCCCTAACGACCCTACTCCCCGCCACACCCAGCCAGGCCCTCTGTCCTCCCAGCCACCCCCTTCCCGCCGCCTTAATCAGAAGCAAATGTTTCCTGCTTCCCCAGTTCCCAGGCAGCCCTCTGGGATCAGAGACGTGGAATCACCACGGCCAGCTCTCCTCCAGTCCCCTCCCTGCTGCACACAGGCTGAAGGAAGATAATCTATACTGATTTATTCCACAGATGGTTTCTGCCTCGTAGTGGAGGTGAACAAAAGAAGCAAATAACAAGGTCTCTGTCCTCAAGAAGTTCATAAAATGAAAGAAACCTGTTTCAGAATGGCCTAATCATCTGGAATGGCCCGAATTCTCGCTTTGAGACAGACTCCATGAACAGACTTTGGCATTTCCGGCGGCAGTGGGTGCTAGGCTGGAAATCTAGCGAACTGTACTCCGTTCTGAGCAGGGATGGGTTTGCCCTCAGAGCGTTTGGGCTGCTCAGGGGACCCCTGCGCCAAGTGGGGGGCCAGAGCCCGCACTCTCCCCTCTGGCTTGGCCCAGCTCTCTGGCAGAGGCTGTACCAAGCCCTGCACTTTGTTGCTGCTGCGACAGTCCAGGTTTTTATCAGAAACATCTGGAACCACTGAACCATTACTCTGTTAGAATTTTGAAACACAGAGACCAATCATTTCTATCCAAACCAGGACTGAGAGGTACAAGGTTTCGTTTTGAGACCATTTTCTCTTCCCTTTCCTTCTGGGAACTGTGTGTAGTAGGAGTGACAGCCTCCCCTTCTCTCTGCAGCTCCCCTCTGGCCACAAGGTGCCCCAAATTCTTTGACGGGGTCAGGGGATTATTTTTAATGGGCTCATACCAGAGACCCATCAGTCTTCAAGATTCTAGAGAATCAAGCACAGAAATTCTCTGCATTCTAAATGAAGCATTTCGGCTTGTGAGTTCAGTTTTGCCTCGATTTACTCAGTCACGGGCCCTAATGCTTGATCCAAGTGACTGAAGTCCCCTTCAAAGCAATGCTCACTTTTGTCTTGGCTCAGGAGGGGGCAGCGAAGGTCCAGCGGCAGTTTCAGAGCCTAGATACCAGCAGGGAGGTAGCAAAACTGCCAGCACTGAGGGGAAGCCCACCTGACTCTCCTTCCCCAGCCCCAAGCAGCTGGCAGTGGGTGGCCGCCAAGGCATCCATGCAGCAGGGACCCAAGCAGTTTCTGTGGGGGTACAGATGGGTAGGGGCAGAAGCGGATGCTGAGCGGTGAAATCAAGGGTCCTTCCTCTTCCTGGGGTACACTCCCTACCAGAGTACCATGGGCTTTCAGAACTGAAAAATGAGACAGTGTGGACACCGGCCTCAGCTCAAATCCTTCCTGATCTTTGGCTGAGGAATCTTCGTCCACAAGAGCTCTAGGACGCGGGCAGATTCACAGAGAGAAAAGGGAACTGAGAAATTCTCCCGCCAAACCTGGTGGGGGAAACTCGCAGCTGGTTCTTGCGTGAGTCTACACAGCACTGCCACGTTACACGTGAAATGAGAAGGGGCCTGCCGCCAGCAATTGTCATTAACCTGTGGCTCCCCCAACCCGGAAGTAATGAGTCACCCACAGTCGCATTTACCGGTGGCGATATGCACTAGACTGCAGAAGGAGATACGGCACTGCCCCCACCCCTAGCAATGCCAGTCTCTCAGCACAGACCACCTAGTCCAGGCTGTTGAGCTCTTGAGGGAAGAGGGGGGTTCCTAAGCCCCAGAGAGCCTCCCTCCTGTGCAGTGTTGCTGCAGGCCCCGGAGCTGGGATCCCCCCCACCTCTGCACTCTGCTGACTCACTTCTAGAGGGAAGGGAAAGCTTGCAGGAGAGGGACAGTGACTCAACTGGTTGCTGTTGCCTTTGCAAGAAAGCACCGACAACTCACTGTGCCAGAGAGAACAAAAGACAGAGGGGACAGGAAACTAGGAGGGTAAAAACCAAAGCTCCTGAGAGATCTCTTCTTAGATCTGTGTTTCCGACAGGAAGGACTCCTGAAGTAAGCATACATGCTCCATCTCGCTGAGACTGCCAGTGAGGGGAGATGGATGGAGCAAGATGGGAAGTCATGACAAGGTGGGTGAGAGCCCAGGACAGCCCATCAGAGGCTCCAGGGATTAGGGACACTCACACCTCAGACTTCCTGTTGGCCAGTGTTCCATAGACATGGGCCACTGGTCCTGGACCTAGTTCCCTCCATGGGGTCCTGGAGTGACAGCCCAGGAAAAAAGCCCCAGAGTGGAAGTCTGCTGCGGAAGATGTCACAGCTAATCAAGGTCCCACCAAACTCCGTTCTATGTGTCTTTCTTCTTTCCCTAAACATCTCCCAGAGTCACACACAAGATGCTTCTCTCGTGCAAAGACTGTCACTTTGTGGAGTCAAGAGCTACAGCTCCATGGGGCCAGAGAGACAGGACAGCAAGAAGGGCACTTGCCTCGTGCATGGCTGACTTGGCTCAGTCCCCAGCACCCCATACTGCAAGGAGCGACTCCTGAGCTCAGAGCCAGGAGGAAGCCCTGAACACTGTCAGGTGTGCTCCCCACGGCCCCAGAAGAGAGCTGCTGGGCAAAGGACAACAAGGAACAGTCTGTGATTCCCATAACTCCTCCATCGCCTATTCTTGAACACTCTGCCGACACTACACTGCTGATTCCAATGAACTCATTTCCTGTCACTATTTTCCCACCCAAATAGTTTATATATAGACATTTATGACTGCAAAAAGCATGAGATTCAGACCAACTTTTGGTGGTGGCTTCTATTTCCAATTGTAATCTAGGTCTTAAAAAAAAAGTGCTTTTTCACTTATTAAATTTCTAGGAGCCAGAGTAATAGTACCGTGGGGAGAGCATTTGCCTTGCAGGTGGCAAACCCTATTGGATCCCTGGCATCCCATACGGTCCCCCGAGCACCACCAGGAGTGATCCCTGAGCACAGAGCCAGGAGTAAGCCCTGAGCCAACTGCCAGGTAAGGCCAAAAGAAAAATAATTTCTAGACAGTTTTTGCTAAGTAAAGTATGAGTGAATATACTATTTGCAAACACTTAACTTTTTTGAAAGAATTTTCAAAATTCCCCCAAAAATGTGGCTTTTTAACACTTCTACATTTTAAAAGCCTGGAATGGTAAGAATCCTTATGTAAATAGCAACTTCTATGTCACTAACAATTTAAACCACCGAAATATTTCACACAGAGAATTTGTGCTACTGGAACCAAATGCCTTTGGCACCCACGCGTGCACAGAGTCAGCCCAGCCCTGACTTCCGCACTGCATGGTCCTCCACAAGTACTGCCTGGGAGGACCACGGCACTGAGTCAGGCTGATCAGCTGGTGGGGGGGCCCTGGGAGTGGCCCCAAGCCACACCGCTTAGTGGGGGAAATTCTACTGCTGCAACAGAATATTACAACTTGATATATCATGGTCCGAACCTTCAAAAAGCTTTAGGAGGTGAAGTCAGAGCAGTCATTACACAGGATTTGCGGCAGGTCTGTGCTTGGCAGTGTGGATCTAGTAGGGCAGGCATTAGGCTGTGGTAATGACATGTGAGAAATGTCACAGAAGTACAGAGCTGCCAGACTGTTCTACCTGAACCCCGAACAGAATTCAGGGGCCAGAAGAGGCCTATTGAGGAAATGGGCCTAACCTGAAGCCTGGTGAGTGAGCAGGAGAATAAGGTGGGGTGGGGACCAGAAAGACAAGAGACTGTTCTTGCTGAGACCCAGGCAGAAGACCCAGTGGGTGTTGAGACCCAGACACAAAAAAAGTGCAAGCAGCAAAGGACCAGAGGAGCGCAGACAGGGTGCAGACAGACGCCAGAGCTCCTCCAGAAGCCAGCATCCCTGGAAGGCCATGGAGCAGCTCTCAGTCAGGGGTAGGCAGAGTAAGGCAAGAGGTGGTGACAGGAGCTACAGAGCCACCAGAGGCCGCCGCATAAGTTGGAATCGGAGCAGTGAGAAGGAAGATGGAAAAAGAAAATGAAGGCCCTCGGCATGGGGGCAGGAGCATGAGGACACAGAGGGTCGTGTCTGGAGGCCTGGCGTGGCACCTGGGCAAGGAGAAACCACCGTGTCTGAATCACTCCCCAGCATTGTGGAGAGCACACAGCATGTTCCCAGAGCTCAGGGCACGCTCACTCTCGACACCAGGCGTGGCCCTGAGAAAAGGAGCAGCAGCAGGCATCGGAGAGACAGGAGGAAGCACGGTGCCAGAGGACAGACCCGTTTCACAGGGGCAGCAGTCCTGCAGGCACCCAGCTCCTCTATGACTGCCGATGGCCTGCCCCGAGTCCAGGCCATCAGTGGTCCTTTCCTTTCCCAGAAGAAAAGGAGCACGAGGCAAGCTCTGGGGACCTACTCCCCTGGGCACGTCTCCCCTGAGACCCTGGCGAGACCCAAACCGGCAGGTCAGGAACAGCAGTTCCCTGACAGCCCCCGACAGCCAGAAGGGGAAGCAATGGGGACAAAGAGTGTTTGAGAAAGAAATGGAAAAAGTCGGGAAGGGCCAACAAATGAGACACTCTCTTTCCACAGGCTCATCTCTGGGCCCAAGAACAAACCTCCTTCTAGAAAACACCGGCAATGAGGTCAAGGGAAACCGCACTGACATTCACTGACTGGCGCCTCCTCGGGGACCCTGTCATCACATGCCAGGGCCAGTACGCACAAACAGGGAACATGAGCCCCACGGAGCTGCCCACTCTACTCGTCCCTCACTGTCCACCAGGCAATGGGTCCTGGGTCCCGAGGACCCTCGCCCCTTCGTCTCTCACCTAGAGTGAGGATATCATAAAGACAGCAGGAGGGAGAAACCGTTTCCTACCCAGGTGCAAGCACAGCCTGTGTGTTTGTCACGGCAGCGTTCTCTGCTGCCATCCCCACATCGGCGTCTTTTCCTGAGGAGGTTTAAGTCAGACTCCGGCCAGTGTGCTCTGCAGGATGAGTCAGATGACACATGCCTCTGCGAAGGCGGTGTCAGGGGACAGAGAGGAGGGGAAGGGAACTTCTCTGTGCTGCGGTGAGCGGAAGCTGCAAGTGGCTTCCGCCAAACTCAGACTCAGCTGCTGAGCAGAGCTCTGACGCCCAAGCCGCCGGCAGAGGCCCCGTCTGAGAGCGAGCCCGGCTGAGCAACAGGGTAAAGAGTTAACCTTGGGGAGAAAAGAAAAGAGCCTCTTCACTGGCGAGGAGGGGAAAAGCAAGAAGAGAGGTATTTATAGATTTTCCTGGCCAAGCTCCAGAATTCCCAGTGTCCCTGAACAAGCCTCATTCGGAAAGCCCGGCCCCATGTGGCCTGTTGGGATAAAGAGCACTGGGCTCACCGGTGACCTGGAGAGAGGCCCACACTGCCAGGGCCTCTCTGGCTCAAAGACACTCCGTCCACCTCCACTGACCCCAACTGACCGGCTGCTGTGGGACAGCATCCAATCCTGCCAGCCTTCTGCCTGAACCCAAAGAACCACACAGAGCCTCCAGACCCCCTGGAATGCCACCACCCCAGTCACCTCCAACGGCTCGGCCACGACCCCTCCCCTTCCTGCCTGTGAGAACTGCAGCAGCAGCACTATCATGGCCATGGCCAAGCACCCTCATGGCAACAACACCCCGGTGATCAGCTAGGGGGGCTGTGGGAGCCAGCCAGATCCCTTCTCGGTCTGGAGAGGGTCTTGCAGGTCAGGGAGCCCCTGCTGAGGAGCACATGTTTCTGCAAGCACATACCCAGGAGACAACACTGCTGTAGAGACAGTACAGTGGGGCATCCCGGCCTCACACTCTCTGGCTCGCCTGCTACCCCTGCGGAAAAAGAAACACGCAGGGTCCCCCTTAGAGTCCACCTTCTTTAAGTGCACAAACAGGAAGTGCCCCCAAAGGGCAACTGAGGTTACTGCCACCTCCCTGGATGGTTCCAGCACCCCATGAGGGAGGGGACTGGGGACCATGAGGTAGCATCAGAGTCTCACCCACTTGGCCAACCAATAAACAGGACTGTCCCAGTGAAGCTCCATGCGTGGCCAGGGCTATCTGGCATCTCCTGGGGCTCCTGAGAGTGACAGGCGGCAGTCCGTGAGCTCTGAAGCCTCTTCTGGCACCACCCTCCTCTCTAGGTGCATTTGGCTGGCCCAGACTCGGCATCTGAGCCTACCAGCAGCTGCCTCCTGGGACAAAGGCGAGTGCTGCTGGGGCCACGGCACAGGACGGCTCTACACGTGCTGAACAGACCTGACTATTGCGAAGTATCTTCCTTCGCCAGTCTAGGTCAGTAGGTTATTCAGGAACAAAGTGGGTCAGAAGTGTCAGCCATTCTCAACACCATAGTTTCGGCTTCTTTTTTTTTTTTTTCTTTTTGGGTCACACCTGGCTATGCACAGGGGTTACTCCTGGCTCTGCACTCAGGAATTACTCCTGGTGGTGCTCAGGGGACCATATGGGATGCTGGGATTTGAACCCGGGTCGGCTGTGTGCAAGGCAAATGCCCTACCCGCTGTGCTATCACTCTAGCCCCAGTTTCAGCTTCTTTAAGTCAGTCACCGAAGTACCTCAACGTGGCCAGGTTTGCCTCTCGGCGCTGAGCCAAGAGCCACCCAGTCCTGCTAAGCCAAGAGAAAGAAAGGCAAGCTCGCCCCCTGGAGACGAGAAAGAAACTGTGTCCCGGGAAAAGTGACTCATCTACACAGGGAATTCCAGAAGACGTTAACCAAAATAAGTTCAACACAGCCCTTACTACTCTAAAAATAAAATTTTTACACCATTTTAAAAATAGTTAAAAATAGCAATTTGATTAATTTGATGTGTAACCTAGTAGGTACAGGGAAAAACCTTGTAGGTCGGGCCCCATGGTCCGGATTCGATCGAGGGGTGTGTGTTAAATGGAGGTCGGCTTTCCAAGAAACCTAATGCTCAACCCGGGAGATTTCACGGCTGTGCCTGGACACATTTGTTCTTGAGTGGCTTAAATACCAGCGAGCTAAACCACCTGCTGGGTTAACCAATCCACGTGACTAATACGTTTATGCAACGAGCCACTGGAAAAGGAGTCGCTCGATGAAGGTCTGTCCCAGGGCAGCATGCTCTTTCCTAACACTCGGGGCTGCACACTGAAGATGAGAACTGGCAAAGACACGTAGACACCTCTGAGTTGCTGCCCTGCACTGAGCAGCAGGAGTCACGATGCCGTCCTGGCCACCAGGAACATGTTTTCACGGGAAGGGCCACATAGAGCTGCTTTCCCGCGCTTGGAGGTCAATGCGGTCCACACACCTGGCCACACCATTGTTTAGGAACTAATAGGCAGGGCTGGGAAGCCGTAGGAAGTTCTGTTCAAAGGCAAACTCTCTACATAAGTACCATCTTGGTGGCAAAGAGAGCAGCTTAGCAGCTAAGCGAAACAGAACACAAGTGAAAGTCTGAGAGTGGCCACAGAAGTTTCTCTAGTTGCCAATCAGTGGTGTTTGACTTTAAGTGTGCGTGAGCATCATTCCAGGGTACTAGTTTAGAATGCAAACAGCCATACATGGGGACACTGGGAACCTAAGTCACTGGTGGTACTTACTCGGAATCATGCCTCTGGAAACAAGACAGCGAGACATCAGTAACAGACTAGGAGGCTTTCCGCCAGCTGACAAAGTCCTCTGACTATCCTGTGAGGCATAGCATCACCCAATATTTCTGTACTAACGCAGAAGTGACAGGCTATAAGTAATCTCCACTCATTCAGAGAGCTTTCCAGAGCTCAGCGGGCAGCAGAGACCGAACCAGCCCCTTAGCACCTAAGCTGGTGACTGCGACTACTCAGTAGTTCTGAAAAAAACAATGCCCCATATGCCTTTGGTTCCCCGAAGGAGTAGAAATGGACACTGTCACCTGAAGCTATTCCACCAACTACGAGGAATCCTGCTCAGCCAGGAGCCAGGCCCAGATCTCAGAGGGTGATCTATATTCATTCACCAAGGGAGAAAAGAAGCCAAAGATAATCTGAGTCCAGTGAAGCATGTAAGTGGGCATAATGCTGATTATCACAGTGTAAACATATTAAGGCTTTGACCCACAACAAATCACAGCCACAAAGTGTAGAAAAATGACCAATGGAAACAGCCAAATTGTGGATCAATTATGGCACGGCCTTCCAAGTGGTGAGCAATTTCTAGCCCAGTGAAGAAGTCTACGAAGACTGTCCAGCAACAAATCTGCAGCATCCACACAAATGCTTTTTCCTGAGTGAACACGAGCAAACGTGCATCATGCCCTTGCCTGATCCCCGTGGAGATCACACAGTATGCATTGCTGACCGATAAGTGAGGGCTTGTTCCCTGTGCCCAGGGCTAAGCAAGCAGGACACTTGGGAGCACCTCACTCACCCAAGGTCCCCGTGTATCAACAACCACACATGTTTAGGGAAGGTGGGTTACCAAACAGGAGACCGGGAAGAATCACAGCTCAATTCTTTCCATCTACTCGAGAACTGCCATAGCGCACCTTCAGGCTGCAGCTCCACCCGAGTCAACAGAGTCTGGCTGGAACCTCGGAGAAGATAGAGTGTCACAAACAATCCAACAATACCTGGCCTGATCCCAGGCACACACACAATGGACATATGTCACAAACATCGGGTGGCTCATGTGGCACTAATGCCACCCCACTGTCGATACAGCTGGGCGCTGCAGTCGACTTTCCAGACTGCCAGCATGGGGAGCAGCGGGGAAGAGAGAAGCAGCTGCGGCCAGGAGCGAGTACAGGAGGGCCTGCTGGTCTCGGTCCCTGACCTGCAGTGCGGCTGCAGGCAGGCAGGGGTCATGGAATGAGACCAAGTGCTCTCACCATTCCAACCCTGGCTGCATGGCGACCTCAGGCAGGCCCACTGCCTGTCCACAAAGCCCCAGCAAAACAGGGGCCGGAGCGATAGCAGAGCGGGTAGGGCGTTTGCCTTGCACGCGGCCGACCTGGGTTCAATCCCCAGCATCCCATATGGTCCTCCAAGCACTGCCAGGAGCAATTCCTGAGTGCAAAGCCAGGAGTAACCCCTGAGCATCGCTGGGTGTGACCCAAAAAGAAAAAAAAAAAAAAGCCCCAGCAAAACACCCTTTTAAGAGAAGTTAGGGCATGATGCAAGAAAGAATGTTCATGTCACCTGAACACCATATGAAGTTCAACTTGCAAGCATCGCAAGCCCCAGCTTTTCCCACCCAACCCGTGAGGACACAGGGGCCTGGTGTTCGGGGGGTGGGGTAGGCACCTCACCAAGCGGCCATATTTCTGTCTGTGGACTTTTCTCTGCTGACCACGTGCAAACAGACCAAGGAATTCAGTGCGTGCAGAAGAAAACAAAAAAGGGAGGAAGTGGGACACAAGAGAAAATGAACTGCCACCCTACAAGACTGAAGAGCACACAAGAAGACTTTCTGCGCCCAGAACATCTTCCAGAACGCAGCATAACCCCAGAGCTTTCTCCAAGTACATGCGGGAAGCAGACACACTCAGGCTTATGAACACACACTTGGCGGCCTGCTGGCGCTCCTGGCACTGTCCCCACCAGTCCCGAGCCCGGCAAATCAGAGGGAAGGCCCTGTTGTATAAGTCTGGCTCAGAAACCAATCTCCCAGCAACCCCGGCAGCTGCACCTGACCTTGGGCTGACCATATGTTCTCGTCACTGTGTAGTGAGACACCATGAAACAGGGAGGCAACCCCTCTCTCCCAACCACTCCAACAGACCAGGGAGGGCATGAGGGGCTTCCCCGCCAAAGCATGGGGCTCTCTCCTGTGCCAGACAAGAGGCAGTTAGTATATTGATGCCGGCACATCCCATAACCCCACCCAGCACCACACTGACATGAAGGCATTTGAATTCAAGGATATGAGCTTGTCCCTTCCATTTCCCGGGTTTCTGGAAACAAAGACGCGGGTCCCCCGCAGGGTGTGTGCCCCTCCAGCATCTGTCTGAAGAAAGCCTGCTAGTGGGAGCCACCCAACATGAGTCACGACCACAACCTGGGGCCACCTCAAGCACCTCCCACCTCCCCACCCCGCTTACCTCACTGCCCAGACACTGCAAACAGCCAGGCAGGCACAGCTCTGTCCCACTGTGGGGGCACTATCAAGGGAGAGACCGCTTCATTCTCCCGAAAGGAACCCAAACATGTTCTACCTCCAGGAAGTAAAGCTCACCCAGAGGGTCTACTCTAATGAACAGTGTGGTCTCGGGGTAGGCGTCCCCAACCAGCGCTCTGAAGCCACTTCTGGCGGGACTTGGCCCTGCTATGCAGGTCAGAGGATTCAGTGCTTGGGCCCAGGGCATGCATCCAGTGCCCAGGCAGACCTCTGGACCTCTGCGTGGAAAGCACACACATCAGCCCTTTGAGCTATCTCCCTAGCCCCCAAGTTTTAAGTCGCCACGTTTTACAATTAACATCCATAAACAAAAAGAAGATTAACCTGAAAACCCTGGAGGAAAAACATCACTTTTAAAAACTGGACTGAATGCTTACTCTAAGTGCCCCGGGAGTGGCAGATCCATTAGCAGGTATATGAAAACAGGACACCGTAAGCTCACACAAAGCTGGCTCCACTCATTGTGATACATTTGTAACAGCTATAAAGTCAGCAATCCAAGCAACGAAATATAGTATGTCCAGCCCAAGGAACACCACTCAGCAATAAAAAGAAAAACCAATGTTGCAACATGGGCGAACCCCGGAGGTAGCACAGTGGGTGGGAGAGAGCAGCCACAAGACCCTGAGTGGACTGCTGCATTCCGATGAGACATTTCATATTCTCACTGTTTTGTCTGGGTGGCCAGGGCCACAGCCGGTGGTGCTCCTGATGGGTGGCAGGAGACCCTCAATGCCAGAGGTCACCTGGAGGACCCTTCTGCCCTGCAACTACCGTCTCTGTGAAGTTCCAGGAAGGCCAAGTGCATGCACAGAAAGTGATTGCTTGGGGCTTAGGGGCTGGGGAGAGACAGCTAAGAAGTGCAAGGTTTCTTTTTGAGGTGATGATAGTGTTCTAAATTTAGACAAGACAGTGGTGAAGCCTATAAAACTCTGTGAATATATTAAGAACACTAAACCATGGCCAAGGAGGTTACTCAAATGGCTGCGGTGTGGACTTTGCATACAGGAGTGCCAGAACCGGTCCCTGGCTCTTCATGGTCCCCTGAGCACAGAGCTGGAAGCAGCACCAGAGCAACACCAGGTACCGCCATGCCCCACAGCCCCACTAAGAACAAAGCTAATGAACTGTCCCCTCTAGGTGAGGGAGTGAATGCCAATACAGCTATGGGGACAGAAAATGGCTGAATATATATATATATAAATTCATATTATATATATATAAATATACTTATTTATATAAATATATATATATATATTTAGTGAACAGGTTGTAATCTTAAGTACTGAGCAATATATCAATCTTATTTTTGTGCTATGTGAAGAAAGAGGAGCCAGCTTAAGAAAGGTTACAGATCCCTTTCAGGGGCCAATTCTCAATGAGTGACACATTAAACTTCATGACAGAAACTGTCCAGTTTGGGACGAGTCTTTTTCGTGACCATCTGCTGTGGTGCAAGGAATGCTGCCAGCACATGGGTGGAGGCTAAACGGGTCAGAACTGAGTGGATCAAGCGGGTCCCAGGCTACTTACCACCTGGGTCTTCGGGCTGTGCTTCATCTTGGGAGGGGAAGCTTCACCAGATGCCTCCTCAGAAATGGCACTGCCCCTGGGCTCACCGAGAAAATCCACTCCATCTTCAGCTTTCGTGTCTGGCATTTCTAAAGAGAATGAGCTGGTTATAAAGTGCTTGCTGAGCCCTGCCCCCTACACTGTAGTCCAGGATTTCGTGCTCTGCTTTCAGGGTCCATCTGGTGGCTGCACACTTCTCTAAGTCTGGTGGCTCTGGTGGCCGTGCACTTCTCTAAGCCTCGGTCCTGGGACAGGGGAGGGAGGGAAGAGCCCCTCAAGACCTAACTAGGTGTCCACTGGCACTGCTGGCTTTTCATAATACACTGAAGGTGCGACACTGTTGTGCACCATAAAGGTAACTTCTGCGGCAAGGCCACCACCAGAAGAGCAAGTGTGAGAGGGGTTTGCCTTTGCACGGGCTAGCAGGGCAAATACGGTCTCTGGAACGAGGCTTCAGAAGACAGGCTCCACTCTTGTCTACACTGCCGCATGGGAGACCACAGCCCTGTGAAGTATTTCTCCACTTTCATTTTGTCCCTGACCAAACCATAATCACAAATTGGCTATTCCTTCGTTCAAGCAAATGCTTTTCTCCAAAATCATGCTTGCCGGATGGGCCAGAGAGCAAAGGCATGTGCTACCTGGCCACCATCTGGTCAAGCAGATTCAGGAAGGAAGTGATCAAGCGGTCTCTGAAGCAAACACATCTGCGCACTTCATTGAAAGGGCAACAAGCCACCAGCACAAATTTGCCTGGATAACCCACACCCAGAGGGAGGAACTAGGGCCTCTGTTTGCCATGGGGACTTCTCTGGGGTCATTATTATCTAGGTCCTGTCACTCACTGCCCTAGCAGAGAAACAGACACTCTGCCAAAGTGCACTGAGGGATGTCTCAGCCAAAAAGAAGTGCTCTTAGCTAAAATATCACCCTAATATCACGTGTGGCGTGCAATGTCCAACTTCAGCTTTGCAAAGCTATGTTCCTGGGTTTTTGCAAAGCTATGTTCCTATTTACAAATGAGCATTTATAAATCCTCTTTCCTTGCTTTCACATTTACATCCTCTTAAAACTAGCATCAAAATTTTAAAAAAAAAGGAAAAGAACCATGCTGCCTTGCCTCTCAATCTATTCTGTTCTACAATTTATGAAATATAAGTGAAATTAAAAAAAAAAGTAAACTCTGACTAAGCAATCACTCACATATTCCTCAAGCCGAACATTTCTAAGTGAGTCAGAATAACTTCTTTTTTACTTGGGGGAGGGGTTGTTGATGAGTTTTATTTATTTGCGGTGTGATTTCTGGCCCAACGTGACTACCCTGTAGCGGTGGGCTGAGCGTGTGTATCTGGGCACACAGGCAGCATGACAACAGTAAACAGTGATTGCTGACGTCAGGGGGCTGGCACCTCCCGGCCCAGGAGTGCAGGGCATCTGGCAGGAGAGGCTCTGCAGCCCCGCTCCTCCTCTGCCACAACAGCAGGTCGAAGACGCCGACGCAAGCCTCTGGCTCTGAGATCACTCTTGGGACTTTCTTTCTGGGGCAATTACCCAGGGGTTCTCCCCAGTCCTGGCTCTCTCTGGAAAAAAGCACCCATTTCTTCATCACAGACCACTTCTCTCTCGGGGACACCACGAGTCAATGACCCCAAACGGGGGAAGAGAGAACCAGTGGTCAGCACGCCCCCATACAGCAGCCAGACCCCACCCTAGGCCAGCTCAACAGCACACACCCGCTTTCCTTTTCGAAGCCTTGAGGCTTGGAAAATCCTTTACCATTTCTCTGGGACATGATGAAAATCCCTGGGGTTTTTACCTTTCTCACACAGGCAACCATAGCCCCAGCCTTACAGAACTCCTCTGGCCGGAGCTGGTCTACAGACTGAGTCAGAGAGAACTAATTCCAGCCCATGCTGCCTGGATGAAAAGAGCATGGCTGGCTCAGCTTACAGCCACTCCCTTTCTCCTGGGGGGCACCCTACCAGAGCCCCCAAAATAGACTTGCTGCCGGACTGTGTTTTCAAAACGGGAAAACTTCGCATTGAAATGCTGTTATCTAGTCACAAGAAAACATGCAGTAATAAAACTAGATACCTAACATCACCAAAAATACCACCTCGAGTTTCTCAAACGTCTCCACTAAAAACATAAACAGAAGTCACGATCAGCAGCAGTTGAGAGCACTCCTCCCGGCAAACAGTCGGGGGATAAACTGCTCTTCTCCCCCACAACGTGCTTTTCCTGCTTGGCTGCTTCATTCCGGACACCCCTGCCCCCAAGCTCCCTGAACCCAACAACATTTCAAGGGAATTTCAAAACTCAGAGCAGAAAAAAAACCACAGAGAAGAAACCAGCCGGCAGCTGCTTACCTCCCGGCCCGGGCAGCTGAGCTGGCCTGGCCAGCACCTGGTCACAGGTGGTGAGTCACACTGACCTTCAGGGACACCAGGACTCAGGCCGAGTACAACTCCAGTTTCTCGTCGGACCAAAGCAGGAGTGCTCGCCCTGCGCCGCCAAGCACATGGTTCCCCGGGATGGGGCAGGCTGCTGTGTGAGCTGTCTGCTCCAGCAGCTGCTGCGCCCAGATAAGCAGCCGCAGCGCCTGCCCTCTGACAGCCACGGCCCAGGGCTGGGGCGGAAATCCTGCATCCTCCCCTGCACTTCTGACGGGAGCCCTCGGCAGGCAGGGTGCTAGAGGTCCGCAGTGGGCAGAAGACAGGCCCATCCCCCATCCTCACCAACCAGGTAACACTGTCATCTGGGGGTGGGGCTGGAGGGCAGCTGGGAACGCTGCTCAAAGCCACTTCTGAACCCACTCAGATCTCACTGTGCTAAAAGGCGGCAGCTGGGCTGACTGGGAAGAGTTCTCTGGGCTTAAGAAGAGGGATGACCAAATGCTGCACTGTGGGATGGCCAGAGTGCGGCGGGCTAAAGACTACAGGACAGGAAGCCGGCGCTGGCCACCCCGGGAGACGTGCCTCCTGGCAGCAGCAAGGGCTCACCTGACAAGCTACCCAATGAACAGGAGCCACTGCCAGCAAAGACAAAGACACCCTTGTCGGCTAGCAGAACACACACAGCACAGCCCAGACCCACAGCACAGCCCAGACACATGGCACAGCCCAGAGACAGACACATGGCACACATAGCCCATCACACACAGCACACATCACACACATACAGTCCATCACACACACAGCACACAGCACACACATACAGCCCATCACACACACAGCACACACACGCACACAAATGTATGTGTGCAGAACACAGCCATGGTACATGACATGGTAGAGAACACAGGACACACACAATGGAGTATACACAGACACACATAGCACACACACACACTGTGCACACACAGCCCATCACACACACAGCACATCACACACAGCACACACTGTGCACACACAGCCCATCACACACACAGCACACATTGTGCACACATAGCCCATCACACACAGCACACACCACACACATACAGCCCATCACACACACAGCACACACCACACACATACAGCCCATCACACACACAGCACATACCACGCACACACAACCCAGCACATACCATGCACACATACTACACACAGAGCCCATCACACACACAGCACACACTGTGCACACACAGCCCAGCACATACCATGCACACATACTACACATACAGCCCAGACACACACAATACACATCACGCACACACAGTCCAACACATACATCCCGGAAGAGGCCCTCAAGGAAGCAGCTCTTCAAGTTTTGCTGAGCATCGGCCCCACTGACCTGCTGCCAGCGCAGGTCCTGGCACACATGGGAGCTTCCTCTCTGGCTCCTCCCTCCCAGAGAGGGTTACGGGGTCTTCATGAACACTGGCTCTCGAGGGGGTCTCCCCAGGCAGGATGGCCCCTGTGGTCCCAACAGGGGCAAGCTCTTGCGGCTGTTCTGATGCTGCGTCCAGCTCCGCTAGAGCAGACGGCGACAGGGGATGGCCACTCCCGGCCATGCCCAGAGCTCCTGAGGCCCTGACCTGCTGGATGACAGCATTCACGATGCGACTCGCAGCCTCCTCAATAGTGCGGTCCGTGCACGCTCTGGGGGGCATCTGCAGGGCAGGGGCGGCAGGGACCGGGCCCACTCCGACCACAGGCTGCAGTGGGGCTATATCCAGCGCGCCCTCTGCGGCTACAGCAGCCTGCCACCCTGGCATCCCTGGGCTTGGGGAAGCCTCTGGCAAGTCTGGGTTCAGAGCCGTCACCTGGCCCCAGGAGACTTTTGGGCGCGGGATATCGCAGGAGCTGTGTGACCGCTCGGTCCCTCTGGCCGCGGAGACTGCACTGCTGCCCTGGGCTGGAGTGTTTTCCACTGCGGCATCCAGAGTGCAGCGCGGGTGAAGAAGAGCCTCTGCCGCTTCTGGGCTGCTCTGCTCTGCCCCTGGGGTCCTGGGGCTGGAGTCCACAGTGGGCAGCGCATGCTGAGCAGCAGCCCCTGCAGGGGGCAGCACGTCTGGCAAGGCCACTTCCTTGTTCTGCTGGTGCTCTGTGGACTGAGAGGCCAGGGGCACGCCCAGGGGGGGCCTGGAAAGGGCCTTGTCCTGGGCACAGGCAGAGGAGCTCGGCTCTAGCTGGTGTCCTGGTGCCTGCTGTCCAGGGGGCACTCGCTGCTCTCCCAGCAAAGTGCCAGCAGAAGGAGCAACTTCCTGCATGGAGGAACTCAGTGTCGCTTCACCCTTGTCCTCTGGCCCCTGGGCTGCAGAGCTTTCCAGAACCATCGGGGTTCTTCCATCTTCCTTCAAAATAAAATCCGAGGCCAACAGCACCTTGCCCCCACTCAACAGGGAAGGACCGGTGTCCCCGTCACTACTTGGGCCCCTGGGGGCTGCAGGGGCACAGGGGTCCTCAGTATCACTCCCCAGGCCAGCGGGGCTGGCATTCCCCATGCTGGGCGGCAGGTCGTGCGCAGGGCTGTGCCCGGGCTGGTGGGCAGGGTGGTCTGGCAGCAGCTGCTCCTCCCAGGCTGGAACCTCTCTGTGCGGATCATGTCCGTCGGCTGAAGGCCCAGGAGGCCCAGGAGTTGCTGTTCCCTTTTCCTTCTGGGAGGGGACAGACACCAGCACGTCATCTCTGGTTACTGATTCACTGCCCACACTGCCTGCTGGAGAGAAAGTCCTGTCTGATGTCACCACCTGGCCCGAGCCCAGTTCTGACTCCATACTGGGGACAAGATGTGGGTGCAGAGTCCCCTCCAGTGGAGTGGTCAGAGACCCGGCTGGCTTCCAGTCTCTTCCATGGCCTTCTGTATCTGAAACACTGAGAGGCCCCCAGTCCACAGGCTCCCAGGGGGTGCTGTCAGAGTCAGGGGTGGCTGGGCCCGTGGGGGGCCCTGGGCAGCAGCCGGCAGTGGAAAGCTGTACTCGGGGACCCTCTATGGGGGCGCTCTCTGCCTGCAGGGTAACACTGGGAGCAGAGGGTTCCACAGCCCCCACACCACCTGAAGTCAGCTTGCTCTGTGGCACAGTGGAGGTGGCAGCAGCAACAGTGCCAGGTGGGTCCCCTCCTCTGGGGCAGCAGTCAGGCGGTGGGCTGGGAAGCGGCAGGGAATCGGGCTGTGACTTCTGAGGCAGGACACCTGCTTCTGGCCTGGGAGAGCTGCAGTCAGGGCAGCGGCCTGCCGTGCCGGCAGCCTCCCCATGGGCGACAGCTCCATCCTGGCAAGGGTCCTGGTGTGTTGCAGTACCAGTGCTCCCTGAACTGCCTGCGCCCACAGAGCTTCCGGGGATGGGCTCTCTGCCGCTGAAAGCCAGGGAAGAGCTAGAAGGTGCATCACTCCCCAAGGATCCGGTGGTGGGGACATGGCTGCTGGTGACACTGGCATCAGAGACACCAGCTACGCCACTGCCGAGGTTCTCCAGCCTGTCCCCAACATTTCTGCCTGCTTCGGGCACCACCCCGGGGACAGCAGCAGCCAGGCTCCTGGGTCGACACTCAGTCACTGCTGCAGGCTCAGGGACCCCGTCTCCCGCAGCTGCACCAACCGCCGGTACTTCTGCAGAGTCAGGCTGGGCTATCCCCGACTCTAAGAGCTGAAGCCCAAGCAAAGGAGCATCTCCACTCGCTGGGGGCTCCTGCTCTGTGCCCCCAGGACATCTCACTCCAGCCCCTTTGTGTTGGGTGCCCCCCGCCAGAAGGCCTCCAAGGCCCCTTCCCTCACCAGAGTCTGCCGGAGACAGCAGCGCTGCCTCCCCTCCTTCCCTCTCGGCACTCCTCATTCCCTCCTGACAGGAATGGCCTGTGCTCTCTCCCTTAATCACACTGGACAGGTTCCCGGAAGCCCCTGCCGGCCCCACAGGGCTCCTGAAGTGGCTGGGAGCATGGTCAGAATCTGCAGGAGGAGAGAGCTGCTGGCCAGCTTCGGGCTCTGCGGGGCAGGGAGGACAGCTGTCACTGGGAGCCGCGGCACTGGGCAGATGAGGAGGATCCTGCGCTGTCACCATCAGGGGCATAGGATTGTCCATCGGCTTGAGGTGGGTTTTCTAGGAGAAACCAAAGACACTGTCAGAAGCCTGTCTGGGGAAGATGTCCGTCCCCAGGAGAGAGACAGGCACCACCACAACTGTGCTCAGCACGAGCAGGTCGGAGTAACCCAGCTCCATTTTCTCGAGGTCCTGCCTGCTCTTCCCTGACAGCTGCACAAGACAAAGTGACAGAGACAAGAAAACAATTCTCTGCATTGTGAGCAGACTTTAGAAAGGAGGCTAAAGTGACCCTCAATACTTCCTTTTGAGAATAGCAATACTGGGGCCAGAGCAATACTACAGTGGGGAGGGCACTTGCCTTGCAAGGGACTTATCCAGGTTTGATCCCGGGCATCCCACAGGGTCCCCCGAGATCCACCAGGGGTGATCCCTGAGTGAAGAGCTAAGAGTAAACCCTGAGCACTGCCCAAAAACCGAAACAAGATAGTAATACTAATAAAAGAGCAATACTAATAAGGGAACAGTGACTGCCATCAAGCATGCAGCTGAGAAAGGAGTCTGGGAAGGCCTTTAGAGGAGCTGCAGACAGGCAGGAACACAGACCCAAGAAAGCAGCAGCTCTGCAGGTCCTCCACCTACCCAAGCTTCTCACCCAGGCCCTCTGTCCACCCCCACCCAATCCAGCTGGGAGAGGTGGGTTCAATAACAATGACGTGTTACTGAACTTTTTGATAAAGTTGCTCCTCTGCTAATGGTGAATACTGAATAAATGAGAACATAGCAACTCAGAATACCTAATTTTTTTATTATTCACAGATGTTATTGCAGCTTGGGGATATTAGAGACCATCTCAAAATTTGTTGTTGGAACCTTTTTTTTTTTTTAACAGAGCTAAGGATAGAAAGGTCACACAGGCAAGTGGTCTACCACTGAGCCACATCCCTGGCAGTTTCTGCAAATTGAAAACTGGCTGGTTTTTTTAATATACAATGCAGAGAAACACAACCAGCCACATTAGAATGGTTTAAATAACCCTGGCCCTGATGGAAAACACTATTGTCCCATACAATTCTGAAGAACATATTACAGAAGAGTTTAGTGGAAATATAATACTGAGTCCATAAAATTATTAAAACCTGTTATAGTAGGTTATAAATAACCAAAAATTACACGTGTATAAAGGGGTGTCATCATATGGCCCCACATCCATTACTTCCTGGGGTCCCAGAACCGGGCAGGGAGCTTTGGCATCTGCTCCGTTTCTCTCCACAGTCACCCTCAGCCAGAGGCAAGGGTTCGGGGGAAAGCCCAAAACCTGGCAGCTGGTCCAGGGAAACACAACGGCCCTTTTGTGGGCTCTTAGGCTCTGGTCCTGCCACTGCTCCCAAGGAAGGCCTGCACTGAGCTGACCCTATAGGGCCTTAAATGAAATTACTGCCAAGCATGTTCCAAATCAAATCAGTTCTGAAATTAACTGGGTGGAAAGATGATCTAAACACAGCCCCTGGGATTCTGCGGCCAAGAGCGGCGCGCCCAGTGCATCTCTGCCATCTGTACTGACTGCTGCAGCACTGGCTCGGCTGGCAAGGACTGTACCTTGAGGGTGCGAGAGAGGATTTCGAGAGCTTCATCTTCCTGCCCCTCTCCGTTTGTTCCTGAGAGGAGCTGAGAAAAGGCTTTCTGAGCAACCTCAGACCCTGTTCTTTGCCAGCCCTCCCACTCGGTTTAGAAAAATCAAACTGGACAGATCAATTTCCTTTGGGCCAGAGAAACGGCACTCAAGTCACACACACTGTGGTAGGTGTCTGGAGATTTCATGACCTCTGTCGCCCCCACATTTGATGCATGAGGTGAGGCCTGTCTGCCCAGAGACCACAGGAGAGGACCCAAGAGCCTGATGATGGCCCTTTTCCTCCTTACCATGAGCTGCTGCTGAAGGTTCCTAAGCTTGGAAACAGGTGCTGTGCAGCCTTCTGGGAAAGAGGCAGGCCCGTGCTGTGCTCCAGACTCGGAGGTGAGGGTATAGACGTCCAGGTCTCGGCGGTGCTTCAGGGAGCAGCTCCCACATGGGACCTCCTGGGAGAGGCAGCTCCAGCAGTCAGGCTCCCCTGCATCCTCCCTGGAGACAAGTCATCTGGTCAATACATGTGCGTCCACTCTGGGTGGTGTCTCACCCTTGGCATCCCGCAGACAACTTCCAACCCCACCCTCAAGAGGCTGCTCCAATGACCCAAAACTCTCCAGGAAGTCCCATCAGAGCACAGGGGTTCCGTGTGAGAGGGAACCACAGAAGGCCAGGACAGAGTGCAGTCTGAGGACACCAACATGCTAGTGAGAAGGGGATGGGGACAGGAGCAAGGCTTCTCCCGCACGTGCAGTCGACAACACGAGGAAGGAAAGAGCTCATCTCTTCAGGGCCAGAGAGTGAGCTCAAAGGGCTGGCCGGCAATCTCTGGAATCTTGCTGGGGGTCAGGGGGGTGGGGTCCCTGAGCACTGCCTGGTATGGTCCCCAAAGCAAAACAATAAAAATGAGACAGTGTAACCCCAGTGTCTATAACAGAAAGAACTAGGATGAAGTCCTGATACTATAAATCCTGTTCTGAATCAGCATTTGGTTCCAAAAATTCAAGAATTTTTTTAAAGGGGGAGTTGGCAGAGTGTGGGCATCACTTTTTTATATCCACACCTGGATACTCGGCTACTCCCAGCTAGGACAGGACCAGGGAGGCACTCAGGCCTCTGTGGCAGCAGCTGTCATTCTGGCACCAAGCAGCCATTCTGCTCAACTCACATCAACTCACACATGTCACATACAAACAATGCTGCTAGGCATAGGGGAGCAAACAACCACTTCTGGGAGATGCCTTGCGTCCCTTCACAAAGTCTTGTTCTGCAGTTCGCTGCTGTCAGAGACCCTTCGCTCTGACTGGAATCCGAGCCCTGGCTGGGATACCACAGCACTCAGGCTCTCCCTTCGCTCTGGAAGGTGCATCTGCCCAGGACATTCGCCAAGAAGCCACATGTCAGCTTCGCTTCTCCCCAGAGGCAGGACTTGTGGGCACAGGGAAACAGGGCCGGGCTGGCCGGGGCACCAGAAGACAGGGGAGCAGCCTTCCCGCACTGTCCTCCCTGTCAGAGCCTGAAGTCCTCCACGGGGAGTCGCTGCTCTGTGTATGACACCATGCACGGCTAGGGCCAGCACTTCACTGGCCAGTGGTGAGCATGCCACCATGTCTCACTGCTCTCGCTCCATGTCACCCTGCCCTGAGAGGAGGAATAAAGGCAGAGCCACTCGAGAGGGTGAAACCAGTGCTAGCCAACGAGAAGCGGCCTGCCATCCCTTCTGCCCTGCTGAGGGTCCTGCCCAATGCCTGCTCTTTCCCCTCCCTGATACAGGCCCACACAAAGGAGCCCCAGCAGGCAGGTGGAGCAAAGGCAGCAACAAGGGTTGCTCAGAGGAAGCCAGCCAACAACCCGGTAACTCAGGGACTCTGCCGAGATCTGCAGACACCAGGGCGGGTCCACACCCTCTCTGAGGTCAAACACTAATCTCGTGGCCAATTGGTGTGGTGTGGCTGACACTCCTACAGACACAGAAGGAGAGTCAAGGAGGAGGAGTTTTACTCCTGGGGGACATTTAGCCATTTTACACGGCACTTCACTGACATGCAACATTATTACCTGCGGAATACCTCAGGGAGCATGGGCTTCTAATGCTGTAACAGGAGAGAACAAGTGTACCCCATGTCACAGCTGGAGAGCCTCTGAGAAGAAGCACAGAGAATGGAAACCAGCAGAGCTGACCCTGCACACACAGCTCCCCTGAATGAAGACAATCAGAGCCCTGGGATGACTCTGCCCGGAGCCTCAAGAGACAATGCCGAGAGCCAGGGCCCAGCACAGACAAAGGCCTGCATGAAGTCAAAATTTGGGCTCCCCTTTCCAAACAACACACTGACCTCCTTCCACATCTGCTCTGTCTGCGACAGTGTAGCCGGATGAAACAAAACAAATGCCTTTGGTGTGTGCATGCTGGGGTTCAGTGTGTGTGGGAAGGGGCTGTGGGTTCTAGACCTCTGTGCAGTATGGATGTGGGGATACTGTTTGGGGCCCATGGTACTAAGCAGACATCTTTCTCTTCTCCCTTTCTTGGGGGCTCTGGGGCTTTGAAAGTACCCTGCTCCTCCAGCGGCCAGAACTCTGCATTTTCTGGTCTCATCGCACTGCACTGCTTTTGGGGTCTTAGAAATTTGTTTGTGGGGTATATGTGGTTGGGGAGGGTAGCCACACCCAGCCACGCTCAGAGGCTACTTCTGGTTCTGCCCTCAGGAATCACTCCGAGTGGTGCTACGGGATAATATGGAGTGCCAGGGATTGAACCTGGGTCAGCTGCATGCAAAGCAGCTGCTTGCAAAGCATGTGCCCTACCCGCTGTACTATTGCTCTGGTACCAAAAAGAAAAAAAAAAATTTTTTTTTCTTTTTGGGTCACACCTGGCGATGCACAGGGGTTACTCCTGGCTCTGCACTCAGGAATTACCCCTGGCCGTGCTCAGGGGACCATATGGGATGCTGGGATTTGAACCCGGGTCAGCCGCGTGCAAGACAAACACCCTACCCACTGTGCTATCTCTCCAGCCCCTCAAAAAGAAAAAATTTTAACAGCTACCATGAAGGGCTGGCAAGACGGCAGTGAATTCTAAGGTTAAAATGTTAGCTTCTTTGATCTATTATTCAAGTGCTTGGAATTTATAAAGAAATAAATTATAAATGTAATTTTAAAATTAAAAATAAATTATGAATAAATTTATACAGAAATAAAGTAAAATCAAGAAGTGGAAAAATCAGACTCACTGAAGCATTCATTATTTTAACTAGAGGGACCAGAGGAACAGTAAAGGGGCACGTGCCAGGATGCAGCTGACCCCGTTTGACCAATAGCACTGCATGGCCCCGGCCATACCTGGGTACAGCCCCAGAGGCTCCTGGCACTGTCAGGTGGCGGGTGTCCCTGGCACCCTGGGGCATGACAGCACCACATCCTCCCGCACGCACAGCACACACTGAACCACAGACCTGGTCTGCCAAACATCACCATGAAGGGCTCTCAGACCCCCAAGCACTGCTTGGAGGCCCCCAAATGGAATGAATAAAAGTAATTGGAAAATTCAGACATCCAGCATGAGGTAAATGGTTTACTCATAACAAAAGCTTTCAGAGTACCTCAAAGGTAATTAGACACCACAGAAATAGATGAGAATGGCTGGATGAAGGTATCAAAAAACAAAGTGGAACAGCTTTCGCAACTATGAAAACCACCCATGGGGGAGGTGATACCTGATCATGGAATAAACCTGTCTGGTGGTGATGGCATTATGAATTATTTTATTGTGCATAACTGAGTGGTTTAAAAACCGCTGGTGCTGGAGCAATAGTATAGCAGGTAGGGTGTTTGCCTTGTACATGTCCGACCCGGGTTCAATCCCCGGCATCCCATATGGTCCCCTGAGCATGCCAGCAGTAACTCCTGAGTGCAGAACCAGGAGGAACTCTGAGCATCACCGGGTGTTACCCAAAAAGGAAAAAAAAATCCCCCCAAAATAAATACTAATTCCTCGTCTCTGTCATCCTTCTCTCTATCCTAAGCCAGGGCACGGAGACAGCATGCGCAGGTGTGACTAGGCCACTTTAAAGGGGCCTGCCAGCCACAGTGACTCCCCCAGCCCCTCCAACCGCCTCACACACTCCTCACCAAAGCAGCAAACTAACATGGCAAGCCCCACTGAGCCGGCCATGGCCTCTGCTCCTGTGCCCACACAGCCGCTATCAGCTGAGTGTGGACAGGGCCTGTATGGAGGACAGTCTGCCTTGTTTCTATACTGTGGGGCTCAGGGTGCTGGGCAATCCCGGACAGTCGTGGGCTCACTAACTGCTTTGGCATCTTCTGCACACAAATGCCCAATGTGCTGTAACAAGTGAGACACGTATGTGTCATTATTTCAAAAGATCATCATTGTTGATACAAACCAAATTCTACATTGGAAAAATGCTTACAAAATCTTGTGAACATTGAGGGAAATAGTACAAGTGGATAAAGTAATTCTAAATGGATAAAACTGATTAGGAAAAAGAGTGTGCCTCACCCCCACCCCCAGGGGAGGGGGGGAAAGAAAATGCCACACACACACACACACACACACACACACACACACGTCAGGGAATCTGCACTCCATGGAATGGGGGGAGGAGGCAGAGGAGAGCAAAGGGGGGCGCACAGCAGCCTCCAGTGGGGTCAAGCAGAGGCTTCTGGTGGAACAGCTGGCTCAGAGGGAGCCACTGGCTCCATCCAGGCAGGAGAGCACTATCCTTCCTGTCCACAGCTCCAGGCAAACCTGAGCAGGCAGCACACTGACTTGAACTCACACTGAACACATCCAATAAACTCGGTGTGTTTACAGAACCCGGATCCTGATGTAGCACTCTCCCAAACTCCGTGGTGGAAACGGTTACTTAGGAACAGACACAATAAATAAACCAATCAGAAAAGAAAACAGCATCCTTTCCTCGCAGGCTGACATGGCTTTTTCTTAAGGCTCTTTTCTCTGGTTTGCTGTTTTTACAGAAACATATGACACATCAACTCTCCCTGGATCTAGCACTGTATAATAAATAAAGTGGGTTCGAGGGAAGCTTCTTAAACTATTTATGAAAGACCAGATTTTTCAAGCTTTTCCAATTCATCACAGAAGCAAAAAACTCTAAAAATGAATTATCATTGGGAAATGAAACTTAGATGATATGAAATTTTAATCCAAAGCCTAGGGCAGATTCAATCACTATAAAATCACTCTGAAAGCATGGGGCTGGGGGTGCGGCTCAGCAGAAGCATACTAAGAGGTTCTGGGGTTCATCCCAGCACTGCCCGAGCAAACAAAGACTCAATTCTAACTTCCTATGCTAGCCTTTCTAGTTGTCCTGTCAGGAACCAGTGACAAAGAATGAAAGATCAGCCCTGGCCCAGGGCCTGCAGACTTTTGAATAGACCAGGATCACAGCAGGATCCCTCAGATCACAGAAATCACATTCTACATTCTTAATGTCAGGAGAGGGAGTGAGTGGGGGGGGAAGGTACCAGCAACAGATCCCCTGGACAAAATGTCCCATTCTTTCAGGGCATATTTCACATATGCGTGGGCAAAGCAGGTAACGGATGGGGAAGGGTGGACTGGATTTTCATGGTCAACTCCTGTTAGTCTAGACTCATGCTATGCACCTATGAAATACAAATCGCATCGCTACTGTAATTGAAAATAAATTTTTTCACTTCACTGTATGTTTTTTAAGTTTAGACATAAAAAAAGACACCTCCTACTGTTCCTACAACACCTGAATATCCAGTGGTCAGCATCTGTGGCACATACATGATTCCCTGAATCCAGTGAGGAACAGGAGAACTCACTACCCTCCTTGGAAACACTCTAGTATGCAGGGAAATACGCCAACTTTGCAGAGCACTTTCGGCATTAAAGCCATTTAATCTTCTGAGAAATATGATCCAAAGTCTGCAAATAGCTGCAGAACCAAGGTCTGGCAAACCAGCCAAGGGCGGGCTGAGTGAGAAGCTAATGTGCAGATTTTTAAATTCACTCCAAGCAATCAGTTCCAAGGCAAGTTAGTATGTTCTGTGGGTTCAGGAATAGCGAGCAAAGTGAAAAGCAAAATGTCGTAAGTACTTGCAGAGGAAGGAACTGGGAGGAGCGGCCCCTGACAGCAGCAGTCGGGGCATGCCAGGAAGTGTGCTGTTGGGGCCGTGGGGCAGCGGGGAAGGCACTGGCCTTGAGGTGCCCAGCCCAGGTCCAAGCCACAGCACCTCATAAGGGTCCCCAGAGCCCAGCTAAGAGTGACACCTAAGCACAGAGCCAGGAGTCAGCCCTGAAAACAGTTGGGTATAGCACATGAACAGGAAGAAAAAGGGAAAAGGAAAAAGAACTCCTTCCTTAACAGCAGAACCATCCCTCATGAGTGCCTACTGCTGACACAGACAGAGACCAGGGCTGGCCTGGGCACTCCTGGGGTCCCTGGGACACAGTAACAGGGCAGGCAGAGACCTCTCACAGGACATCTGTCTCCAATGCATACACAGGTGCTTCTATGACCAGTGGTGTCCTGGAAGTCAGGTGGAAAGAGGTCACTGCAGATGATGTTCTTGGCAGCAAGAAAAAAATGAACTCCACCTACAAACAGGTCTTGTCCAGATTATTCTTAAGTTTATATCTAAAAGAACTCAAAATGTCCACTTCCAGAAAATGAAGGCATGAGTCCCTACAGTGACCTACCCCATGCTCCTCTGCCGGGATCCTGTGTGGAAATACACATGGGCCTATCAGGCAGCTGGGCCCTGATGCGTCCGGGTTCCCAGTACAGGTTACACAGACAGACATGTACACCCAGAGAAGGCGGCAGTGCTGACAGCTGAAGCATCTGCAGTGGGAAGGGGCCTGCTTTGATCACCAAAGCAGCAGGAAAGGACAGAGAACAGGGGCCAAGATCAGCAGGTAACCAGGAGTTGACAGGGTGACAGAACCACAGCCGGGGCAGAGGGAAGACTCAGATCTCAGGGAGCTTTCGGACTCCTGTGCTCCTAGAGGCATGGTGAAGTACCAAGAGAGGCTGGCCACGGAGGCCAGCTGTCTGCGCTGCCAGTGTGGCTCTGAGGGAAGGTTGCCTGATGCAGCTAACAGGCCCTTCCACTTTTCAGTAAGGGGTCACAGGCCTGATGGGGGCTGTGCCCAGCCAGACTGAGCTCACCCCTAAGCCAAGTCTCTGTCCTTTACATGACCCACAGGGCCAGCCAACAACTTCAAGCCGCTCAACACTGGTGACGCAACAGTTAACAGAGGTGACTCAGTAGTGGAAGTTTTCTGTTATCACAAATTTTGGAGGATCCAGGGTGATCTTCTGAATGTAAAGAAACACAAGCTGAGAGATGGCATCATGGCTGCCCTTCCCCAGAGTCAATGTTTTTGGGACCAAAAAATAGATCCCCCAGAACCAAGGCCCCCGTGGGACAGCACATGGGTCCCCAGAATCAGGCCCCTGTGGGACAGCGAGGCAATAAGCCAGAGTGGCCTCCCCCTCGTTCTGGCCTGTCATGTCACCACCCAATGGCCAGCCCTGGCCTTCCTTGCCAGCATGTGGCAATTCAAGAGCAGTGGATGGGGGCTGGTGTCTCTGAAAACCCTGGCAATACAACTGCAGGGAAAATGTTTTTCTGGTAATAACTACAACCCTTGCAGGGGTAAGTTCAAGGAGAGGGAGGACAGACAGATCAAATGTCAAAAATCAATAGTGAGGACCAACAGTTGAGCAGCTGATACTCACTTATCGCTGTCCGAGCACCCGGAGTATCTCAAGCCCATCCTCTTCTGGCCCGAGCCCCATCACCTGGCTGGGGGAGGAGAGAGACATCCAGGCCAGCCCTCCCCAGGGGTGTTTTGCTGTCTTCTTACGGGAACTATGAGCAGCACCTAGTTCCTTCTTTGAGGGCGACTGCAATATCTTCCATGAAACCACATTTGCCCGCTGCAATGGGGTGGGCAAGGCTAAATGCTGGGGGAGGAGAAGCCTGTGCAGCCCACACCCACCTAAGAAGGAAGCTGCTTGTGCATCTCACACTCAGACTCTCTGTTTCTCTCACCCTTCCTCCCTTCCTCCATACGGGACCACCGCTCAGGCTGGCACCCAGCAGGACAGGGCGCATACTCTGAACCACCACTGCACACTAGGATGCTCTTCCAGTTTTCTGCTACTAAATGAGGATAAACAGGAACGCTTCCTGTGTTGATGGTTAGAAAATGAGCCCTCAGGTCAGGTACAGTCAGCTTGGTTCCTGACTGACTTCACCACCTAGAAAATCTTGGGCCTGATGACTTAGAGGCCCTCATGGACCCAGGGGGAACGTTAAGCTTGCGTATGATGGGACCCAGGCTTGTGAGGGTCTGCCAGTGGCCCGCCTCCTGCACGGCAGCCCTCTCAGCAGTGCCTTGGGGCCATCCCAGACTCTCGGGTGCACCAAAAGGCTGAGGGAAGAGGACAGAGCCCTGGGAAGTGAGGTACTGCCAGGCCCCCAGACTGCCTTGCCCAACCATTATCTACTCCCTCATCCAAGGAAATGGAGTTCTGTCTAATTTTTTTTAAGACAATGTTATAGTTGGGGGTTAAGGTAAGCAAGGGAAAAGCCTCCGTGCCTAGATGACCATGCAAAGTGTTCCTGCCTACAGAGCTGAATTTTCAAGGAACCTTCTTTCCTACTCTCCAAACAAAAGGCCGAGTTCCTGCGAAGCACCTGATAGGACCTAACAGGATGTTGGAGGAACAAGTTTTCATATGTGTCACTTTACAGATGAGAAACTGTTTTCTCAGAACTGAGAAACATTATCAGCTTTGTTGCACTGAAGAACATGTGGCTTGCTGTCTGCAGAGCATGTGACCTGGCGAGTGACCAGGTCACCTTGGAGGGACCACCAACCCTAGAAATGATGGCGGGCCCTGCTGTGCCCCACAGAACTTCAGGGCAAATCCCCTACTGTGCTTTCATGACAGATTTTAAGACCAGCAGAAGTGTCAATAGGCAAATTAAATATGTAAATACAGGAGACTTGTGATCTCCTATACACTATGGAATACTACTCAACCACGAAAGGAAAAAAAAAATCAAATCAAATCTAGCCTTTTGTACCATGCAAAAGGAGGGAGTCATGCAAAGTCTGTCAGAAGGAAAAAGACAAGTAAGCTGTGGGTGTCCTCACTCCTGTGTGGGATGCAGAGATGCAACGTGAGGGGACAGACAAACCAAAGAAGGGGCCAGAGCAACTATACAGCAGGGAGGGAGTTAGCCGTGCATGCAGAGGACCCAGGTTTGATCCCCCACATCTCACATGTCCCCGAGACCCCCAGAGTGATCCCTGAGAGAACCAGGAGTGAGCCCCGAAAACTGTTGGGTGTTGCCCAAACTCTGCCCGCCCCCAAAAAAAGGAAACAAACCCATAAACTCAGATGGCAGAACTGCTGTTATTGGGGGCTTGAGTGCTGCTGGCACTCTCGTGGGGGGTGGTATGCGTGAAACTGTGCTCTTAAGCACAGAAAGGCTGACGATATGTCATTGGAATTCATGAGTGAACATTTACTAGAAGAGCAAAGTGTTGCAGGTAGTAATGTGAAACCAGTCACCCTATGTGTGAGTTTTCAAGGGCAAAATAAAGAAATAAGTTGAGCATGAAACAGGAACCGTGAGAGAGACTGGGCCAGCCAGATAACTTTAGGAAGAACCCTTTATCTTTTTTTGAAACAAGTGTCTATAAAAAGTTAAAGGACACAATGAAGAACTATGGACATTAGATCAGAGGTTCCCAAATACATTTGGTTCAGGGCCCACACTGCCCTCTGGAAACCTGCCTCCTTAAATAAACAAATAGAAAGCACCCCTCAATTGCACTGAGGAGAGTGCTGCCCCCCAGGGGCTGCCAGCATTGCTTACTTGGGGAAAACTGTTAGATTATACCAAAAAAATTAAACTTTTTATAACTAACAGTTATAAAACAGATATAACATTAACTACTAAATCAAGTAAGCTTTATCAATTTTAAGCTAAGGCTCATCCCATTTTAATAATGTATCTTTCAAGGCAAAGTCTGTGTATAAATTAGTCATATTTAGAGAAAGAATTTTAAAGCAAAAAGAATACCATCACCTCCCAATTTTAAAAGTAGGGAAAAAAACTAGCCAAACCATGTATAAGAATAATGATATATCACTCTCAATCCAGACATAAATGTCTGAAGACTTATTAGAAAGTAATGGGGGGAGGGAGAAATAGCCCAGCGGGCAGGAATACATGCTCCACCTGGGGCATCCGGACTCGATCCCCAGCACAGTGGAACAAGCAACACCAGAACACCAAGTTAGCATGGCCCCAAAGCCAAAAAGAACAAACTTTTAAATGATATTTAAATACATTGTCCTCTTTCTCCAAATACCTAAATACACTTAAAGTGAGTATTTCAAGAGCACAACACCCCAGCCAGAGAGATGGAACCCAGCCAAGGGTTCCCTTGCCTGTGGCAGATCCTGGTTGGAACTCTAGTATCACAGGTCTCCTGAGCACGCTCAGGAGAGATGCCTGAGCAGAGCCAGGAGTAAGCCCTGAGCACCTCCGGCTGTGGCTGTCCCAACCCCCCACACCAAAAGAACACAATTCCTTAGAGCAGTCATGCTTATTTATGTGGGCACTAAATATTTACACAAACTCTGGTCAAAACGATTACTTACAGTGCTGGCTTACAGTCGTAACTAAGCATTTCAAAGCCACAATGGTTATAAGACCCACTAAAGCAAGTCTCCTAAGTACAAAATTCCTCCCAGGGTTGGGGGGACAGTGGGAGAGCACATGCTTAGCTTGCAAGGAGTCTAGGATTCACACCCTTCCCCCAACACATCCCAGCCCAAACTTCAGGTGTGGACCTGGTGGCCTGGAACATAGCTAGGTATGGCCCCATGCAAAAAAGGACAAAGATCTCTCTAGAAAAAAAAATTTTTTCTAGAAAATGTTTTTCAGTATGAACGTTTTTAGCAGAAACACTGTACGGAGCTGTCACTTTTCACAGCCCAAAGAGAGATCTCACTGCTGAGGCAGAGGGCTCGTGTGGGGTTAATTGGCTTGGGGCCTGGGAATGTGAGACACTGTTTTTCACCCTATGCTGAAACTTTGAGAATGGAACCATTACATTCTAATAAACACATGAGATCAGTTACATTTTATGCCATCTCATATTTGTTATCATGCAACTTCATTTTCTGTTGGGGATGTCAACTCTGGCCCACGAGTGACATCAATCAAAATGTTTATGCAATGTACCTATTTTTTTTCCTTGCTTAAGAATCGTTTTTATTTGTGCTAATAAAAGACTGGGGGGAATGTCAAGTTGTTCTTTTTATTGGTGTGTCTTTAAGGAAACTTCAAAATGGAGCCAATACCAACACTCAGTCACTTTGCTGAAGGTTTGTGTCCTGAGGGTGGGCCCTGCCAAACAGCCTTCATTCCTCCATGCACCTGATTCCAGGTTCTCAGTGCCTCCTGAGTGTACGGTAAGGTCAGAAATCAGTATTTTCAAAACCACATGCTGTTGCCATAGAGAGTCTGTTAACACAGGTCAAGCTTTGTGACTTCACACTCCTTGAAGAGAAGCTCAGGCTCACTCTTCTAGTCCATGTTCTCCCTTGAACACCTATCTCACTTGCCTGCCTCTATGCCTCTCGGTTTCTTCTGCTCCCTTGTTCTCTCGTGAACATATACCCCCTCTTCCTTCACATCCTTTTAAGTAACTTTTATTCAATAACAACTATCTTGCTTCACTTTGGGAAATAAAAAAACCTCCTCAGGCTTAAACATTGGTCCCAGCAGCCCAACAAACCACAGGCAGGCCCTGTGCAAACACAGAGTCAGGGAGCAAGAAGATGTACACGGACAGAGATGTGAGACAGAAGGTACAGCTCCTGTGACCAGCATTGATAACCCACTGCGCCCCCCACCCCTACCCCCGCCTTGCTCCTCCCTGCCCTTCTGGCAGCCTCGGTATTGCTACCAGAATCCATGGGCTTGTCCCATTATGTTTGCTGGCTCTATGGCTACAGTTTCAGAACAATCCAAAGCCACACTTATGCACAGGCCTGCTAGCTCCAAGGTATGGGGGAGCCCAGGGACTCTGGGGCTCTATTTTCTCCCCCCACACCCTCAGTGCCCACCGAGGACCTGTGCTAAGGTGGGCAGGAGAGCCCATGGCAAGAACTGCTGGGGCTCAGGCCTTGCTCAGTGCACAAACACTCTCCCTGTCTCCTCCCAGTGCCCACTCAGCTCTCTACCCAAGCCTGCTCTTGACCAAAACACAACTAACGAACAGGCCAGAGAGATGCAAGTTGGAAAATCCGGCTCACCGCCTATTATTTTGAGTTAGCACATTTGTTCCACCCTTTTCCTCCTAAATAAAGGCTTCCAGCTTGTTTGGCACCACCAAGGCCCACTAAGGGTTCCCAGGCAGATCTGCCAGACTCCCCTACCTCACCTGGGCCACTGAGGGCTTCAGGGCAGATCTGTCAGATGCCCCTTCCTCACCTGGGCCACTGAGGGCTTCCAGGCAGATCTGTCAGATGCCCTTACCTCACCTGGGCCACTGAGGGCTTCCGGGCAGAACTGTCAGGTGTACCTACCTGACAAGGGCCAGCCGTCACACTAACAGAACATCTGGGGAGCCACTCGAGTACTGACCCTGAGCCCAGCTTCCTGTATGAGGGCCTTAGAAGCGGGGCACCACACTGAGAGAGCCAGGCCTGCTCAGTGGAAAGCAGTTGGGGAGTGGTTGTCACTGGGCTACTACCATGCACCGCACATGTTCATGGTCCTGGTCTCACACAGCCCATCCCGCTTAGAGCAGAACCTGGTCCTGTGACTTCTGGCCCTGTGAGCTGGGGTACCTCCCTTTGCCTTCTGGCATCAGTAGTTTCTATTACAGAGCAAAGATAACAGCACCCTTCTATTTTTTTTTTTAATTTTTATTAAATCACCATGTGGAAAGTTACAAAGTTCTCAGGTTTATATGTCAGTTATACAATATTCAAACACCCATCCCTTCACCAGTGCCCATATTCCACCACCAGAAACCCCAGTATACCCTCCGCCCCCACCCCCTACCCCCTACTGTATAACTAATGAATTTCACTTCATTTTTTCTTTACCTTGATTACATTCCATAATTCAACACAAAACTCACACTATAGTTGTTGGAGTTTCCAACCAAGAGAGACAGACCTACTACATTTGAAAATTAGTTTTTCATTGCTGGAAATGAAGAGATATGTAGCCCCACTGCTACAAGTACATAACTCTCTCTCTCTCTCTTTTATTTTTTTCCTTTTTCCTTTTCCCTTTTTTTCTTTTTCCCCCTCATCCCCCTTCCTGCGCCTCATAGTATGGTGTACGCCACGCCGCGTCGGGCAGCGTGGGGCTTTTGCTTAGTTCACAGTCCAGAGGTGGCTGCTACATTAAAGACCTTCAATATTTCAACAAAAACTTACTGTTATTATTTGGAGTTTCCCCTCCAAGTCAGACCTGTTCAAATGGAACCGTTTCACATTGCTGACAATTATCTGTATAAAGTCCAGGGAAAATTCTGCCAGAAATTACATAGCCCAGCTCACAGTCCCAGTGCATTGCTGTAAGAAGTCTCTGAATTCAAAGTCTTTAGGCGCAGAGTGTCCGATTCGCGCTCAGAACAGCACCCTTCTATCCGCTCACCAGGTTCCCTCGGGAGCAGGAGGAACAATGTGTCCTCCGCGGTGGGCCTTAATTGGTTGGTTTTGGGTTTTTTTTTTTTTTTTTTTGGCCATACCCAGAAGTGCTCAGGGGCTATTTCTGGCTCTGTGCTCAGGGGTCACTCCTGGTGTGGCTTTAGGGATCATATGGGGTGCCAGGATCGAACCTGAGTTCTCCGTATACAAGCAAGCGCCCTCCCTGCTGAACTATCTTTCTGGTACCTAGAGGTGGTCTCGGAGCTGGAGGATATACCACGGAGCAAGGTGCTGCCTCAGGAAGGAGGGGACCAGAGACAAGGCCTGTCACCGTCACCTCACTGCCATTCACTCAGATTCCACGGCTTCGGCTCCCTTTCCCGTCCTGTCAAGCAGTTGGGAATGACTGTGGGCTCTGGGCGACTCCCTTTACATCTATCTCTGTGTCTCCCAGAAGGCTGAAACCAACCTTGGCGGCCGGTGTGCTGCAAGCATTCGCTCACACAAGACTCATGAACTGACACTGAAAAGGAGATCAAGTTAAAGGACACAGACTTTGAAATGTGCTCTTGGAATACCAAAGTATTTTTGTACCCCAGAGCCAAAAGTCTCCTGGGCAGTCAGGCCCAGCACTACCAACCCTCAGGCACAGACAGTGCCACCGGCAGCACATTCTGGGAGTGGCACCTATGACACTAGGGAATCCTCTAAGATGCTTACCAAGTGCTGCCTGAAAGCCTGAAAATCTGACAAAAGCCAAGAAAGGAAGTGGGCTAAGAACAGGACAAAGCAGATGACGTTTCTATTCTTGACACACGTCCCTTCACCGATTTCCCACCACCGCCAGAAGACTCCTCCTGCCCAGCATGCCCATGGTAGCAACCAGATGGGCGGCTGGAAAAGCTAAGCCCAAGAACAGAGTCTCAGACAGTGAGGCCCTGCAGGCACAGCCACTGGCCCCACGATGACTCTCCTGGCCTCCCAGCCAGAATAATTCAGGAACACAGTCAATCTCATTGGAAAACACTCGCATCAGGCTGGAGAGACAGTACAACAGGTACAGGCTTGCCTTACATGGGGCCGACCTGGGTTCAAACCCCAGCACTACATATGGATCCCTAAGCCCCACCAGGAATAATTCCTAGAGTATGTGGAGACAGGAGTAAGTCCTGAGTATCACCAGATATGGTCCAAAAACTAAAAAATAAGTAAGTAAAATAAGAACACATGTGTTAATGGGGCTGGAGAGATAGCACAGCGGGTAGGGCGTTTGCCTTGCACGCGGCTGACCCGGGTTCGATTCCCAGCATCCCATATGGCCCCCTGAGCACGGCCAGGGGTGGTTCCTGAGTGCAGAGCCAGGAGTAACCCCTGTGCATCGCCAGGTGTGACCCAAAAAGCAAAAAAAAAAAAAAGAAGAACACACGTGTTAAGTGATATACTGGGTAGAATCTGGCTCGGACATGCTCTGAGAGGGAGTCAAGGCAACCCACAGCTAAATGGTCACTCCCTGCACTTGCTCCACAGGGCCTAAAGACATGGCTCTCCCCCTACTAATCTCAGGAGCTAGAGTGTTCCACTAGCTCCTTTCTTCAAATCAGGAGAAGAGACTGTGCAAACAGCCTGCCAGCAACACAAGGCCTAGGAGCTTCAGGGATGGCAGCAGGGCTGAGACTTCGCAGGCCAGACTGGCCATACCTGGCCATTACGCCATGCCGCTTCTGTGATATGCCAAGACAAGCCAAAGCAAGCAAATACTGAGTCCATAAAATCCCTCCCTTTCTTGTCACTGAACTAAGCGGACGGTTTTTCCAGAAAGCAGATACCATCCAAAACGTATGCTGGGACCAAAGAGATGGTTCAGAGGGATGAGAGCAAGCAAAGCAGACAGAAGCCCGGCAGTGAAAGGTCCCCCCACAAGTACTGCTAGGATCAAACCCCTGAGCACCACTAGGTTTGGCCCCAAAACAACCAAAACAGATGTATGGTAGGATTTAATACTAAGTTCAAGAATGTCCTGAAGATTCTTATTTGAAGACCCCTACCACACCCAAGCATAATTACTGGTCATGCAAAAGTGGAAAGAAAACAGCCCCCAGGGCCAGCCCTTTGGGGAACTCCCAGGATTTCCCTCTGCTCACACCCCGAGTCCCGGATCCGCTCCCAGATCTCTCACAGACAATCTTCCCCAACTCTTCAAGGCTAAAATCCAGGCAGACTCTTCCAGAGTGACAGTAGCACTGGGGAGTTGTGAAGTCACCCCTCACCATTTTTCACAGCCAACTCTGACGTGGCAGGCCCTTCTGAGTTGTGCAACAGTGACCCGGAGACCAGGCCCCGCTTGGGCTGGCACTGACTGAGGGGGCTGCAGCTAGAATCGCCCAGGTGGGCCTTTCCTGACCCATTTCTCTGACTCCAAGGAGGCCAGGAGGCAGGACTCCAGAGCCAGGCAGACACTGTTCTCCAGGGACAACACACACACGCTTCCTCCCCTCAGTGCCGCAGCCCCATCCTGGGACACCCCAGCAGTGTCCAATCAGCTCCCAGCACAGCTCACTGCCCCATCTGGAGGGCAATCCTGATCCACTCTGCTTCCCAAAACAGGCTCAGCCGTAAGTTCAAGGAGAAATGAACTGCACTTGAACTGCCTGTCCGTTTCTCTGGTGAGTTGTTCCAGCAAGACGTGCACTCATGGGCCAGATGTGAGGACGGACACACAAGGACGCATCTGTCTCTAGACCCTGTCCCAGGAGAGCTCAGGGACCCAAAGGTCACCCTGCTGCCTCAATGCCTGGTACCTGCAACTACCCTCAGAAAGCCTCCTGCAAAGGACTTCCTGTCTGACTTAACAGGGAGAATGATAAGCTCAGCAAGTGAAGCGAAACAAAACCCAGTTTATGTAACAGTGCACAGTGTCACTTTCTGAGCTCTCCTGCTGGCTTCCACACTGATAGCCCATCCCCCAACACAAACTCCAAAATAAAGTACAGTGCAACTCAATTAAGTCGAGTATGAGCAAATTATAGGAGAATTTGGGAACACCCAATTCTCATGACTTAACTTACAAGGGACCCTTTAATCCAGAAAGAAAACAAAGCCACTGGGGTTTACTCATGCTCACATTATGTGACAGAAGAGAATATCACACAACAGAAGAATAAGCAATATACTAAATGAGAGAAGCAACATTTGAAATTTCTACATTTTTCTAAATTTAAAAAAAATATATAACCACTTTTGCTATTATAATACCTTATTCCTCTATTCATTCAAGAATAACATTCTTATATGTTTTGACCGACAAGCTTCCTTGTCAGGAAGTGTACCACCTGAAGCCAAACACACAGGCAGAATTTCCCCCTGCCCGCTGCCCTGAGCACTTCCCCTATGGAGAACCTGCCGTTCTCGACTTCATTCATGGACATTACCTTCAAATGCTCAGTGCAGTGTCTGCAGGCAATTACAACATTATTCACTTCCAATGAACGATTTTAAAATCACAAAAGGATTTTTTCAGGGCAGCGGTGGAAGAGAATAATCTGTTTCCTCTGTCCGACACCAAGATGAGCTGGACACTGGTCACGGAATGCTACCCCCATAGACAAGACTTACTGAGTTTCCGGTACAACTGAAGAGACCAGAAGCAGTGAAGGCTGGGAGGCAGAACAGGGAGAACTTCAAGAGACAAGCCCTGGGCAGGAGTGGGCCAGGCGGAGAGAGCAGAGGTTTGAATTCCTGGCAAACTCACACCGAGAGGCCAAGGGGCGGAGCTACGCCAAACTGGGGTGGGGCCAGGCAGCAGGGAGAAGGCAGCTTACTGGGTGAGGAGCTGGTGCAGCTGGTGGTACCCTCGCTCCAAGGCCAGGCTTCCAGGTGTCGCTCCTTCCTGGTTGTGGACGCTGAGGGCTCTGCGGCCACCAGGCTTCTGCAGGAGGAGCCACGTCAACCTCAGCAGTCCCAGCCGCACAGCAAAATGCATGAGTGTTTCCCGGGGGGCACCATCTGCAGAAAAGGGAGAAGGGCAACCAGTGAGGAGAGCAGTGACACAAAAGCTGGGCAAGTACTGACACCATCCCCACCCCCACCCGGGGCTGTAGGGCCCAGAAGTGAAGCTGCAGGGTGGGTCAGCTGAGCTCAGCCAACTGTTCGCAGGGAGCTGGGCCTGCACAGAGAAGCAGGCCATGCCTATCTTCGACTTAATGCTACCATCCCACCAATCCATACAGGAGATGAGCAAGGGACCCCACGCAAAGGCCCTCTCCTCAGACCAAGAGGGCTGAAGGCAGGGCATTCTCTGGGGGCACAGGGAGAAGGGCAAACACACAACGGGTGCAATCACCACAAACAAACTCATGGCCAGGTGGGGACTGGGCAGCTGAACACTGAAAACTGCTGCTGCCCATCGAGCACACAGGTCTTTTCATTGCCCATATTAGGGGCAAATCAAACTGTGGACACTGCTAGGCTTCTGTATTTAATGAAAGAAAGGAGTGCATCTCCAGGCCTAAGAAGAAACTAAGATAAGAGGTGCACCACCCCGCAAAGGAAACACGTGCTCAAGCCTATTTTCCTTGAAGCGACAGTCACTCGGCACCGCAAGACACTGCGAGATGGTGGAATGAGGAAGAGCTGTGCGCAGGACAAAGCAGGCTCAGCGCTGGCATTCTCCAGTGGGGCGTGCAGGCAGGTGTGTGCTGACCTTCCCCAGGCTGCGGGAGCAGAGTCGTGACGGACAGGTTCCTGGCACTGCCTGCCTCAGCCACCCTGCGTGCCCCTGTGTGGTAAGAGTTACAGAGGCACAGCGCCAGGGAGCCTCACAGTCCCACAGCCTGTTCCCTAGGCTCAGCACTTCCTTCTCAGGGTCTCTCCCTGGGGGTCCTTCTCCACTGAGGAGTCCGGGACTCCACTTACCCTCTCTCAAGGGCACCTCCCAGCAGCAAGGCAGCGCCTTGGAACTTGACACCTGTGTCTGTCTCCCTCAAGCGCTCAGAGCAGGCCAGGCTTCGTGCACATCCGCTCAGCGCTCACGAGCTGAATTCTCAGCCCCAGCAGAACATCTCCAAGTCCCTGCGCATTTGGTCATGGAAGGGCGCGGGCTGGCCCCTGACTCGCCAGCCCAGCCTCTCTGATACCTCATCTGCTCTAAGCCGGATCAGCGTGAAGGGCTGAGTTCCAACAAGACCCTGGGCCTGGCCAACCTGCATGCAGATTGGTGTGAGCACCCGCACCCACCCCACTCTCGTGCCCAGGAGGGCAGCAGCAAGCACCAAAGCTGCTGTGGAGCTCTGTTACACAGTCAAGTCCGAGCTGTGAAGACGTGCAAGGTGTCATGCAGGAAACTAAGGGGTCTGTATAACTAGTCCTCCTTCCCCAGAGCTCTGGGGAGTCCCTGGCCCTCATCCATCCCCCACAAGGTGCAGCTCTGAAGCTTCTGAGTCTACAGTCCTCAGCTTTCCATCACTCAGCCATCGCCTTTCGCAAAAACAAGCAATCATGCAAGCAAGCTCCTGTTTGGGTTTAAGAAGCACCTTCTTCCACGTTTCCCTCCAACATGCTATTATCAACTCTTCCGAGTGTACATGAAAGCCAAAAGAATTCTACAGCAAATACTCAGCCCAGAACCAATAATTAATGCTTCCCTATGTCTCCTTATCACTTATCTCTATAATTACCCTTTCCTCGACACATCCATCACCATACTGACGCATCTCTGAGGAAGCTGAAGCTGCCGGCTCACCTCATCCCCAACACTGCAGCGGGTGGAACGGTGGGTGGAGTTCAACCCAGAGCGATGAGTTCAGTCAGTTACAGGCTGGGAAATACAGATGGTGCAGAATACCATGGAATTGTCTGACTCATGCCTGTCCCCCTACCGCTAGACTTCTATCCAGGGAGAAATGGCCCATATCTGAGAACGTCTTCTCCTGCCCCTTCCCAATCAGAACCCTCCCCAGGCCTCGAGCTAGCCACCACTGTGAACTGTCTCACCATAAATTAGTTCTGCCTGTTCTAGAACCTTGTATAAATGGAATCAGGCTGCACGCACACACAAACCCACATGCGTGTGTACACACACACACACACACACACACACACACACACACACACAGCCACTCTGCAGGTCAAGACCTGTCACACACAACAGGCCTGGGCACCATCACCGTCCACGAAAGCCTGGTATGGAGGGTTGCCTTTCACTCAGCCACTCCAGGCTCCTGCCTCAGCAGCACCCGCCTTCCCGCACTACTCAGAGGAATCTGAGCACACCGGTCGGAGCTGGCTGGTCCCCCGTTCACTATGTGCACATACTTCTCATGTCTTCACCAGGTCCCCTGGGCTCACGGCAGAGAAGGCCAGTAACAGAGAGTAAAGCAAGTGAGCATACTGAGTGCCCAGAATCCACAGCACACAGCTTTCAACCAACACAGTCCCCGGCTCCTTTCACCCCTTTCATCTCAGCTTACACTCCAAAGCACTCACAATTGAGAATTCATCTCTGTTCCCCTATCTGCATTTTCCTCTCTCATTATCCTGTGTCTTTTCCCCTCTGTATTCAGGCTTTGTTACTCAGATCACTAACTGCATTTCCTATGAGGTCAATCGGGTCTCTGAGCTCACAGTCAATTCAATTACTCTGGAGATTCTGAATGTCCCTGCCTCATTGCAGCCAACTCCCATTCCATCTCTGCCTGCACTGTGATGGCTCTTTCGCAGATGTAATTAAAGCCCCTGATCAGTTGATCTAATAAGGAAGATTATGCTGGCTAATCTGGGTCAGCCTAACTGAATCAGTAGCAGGGCTTCAGAGCAGGGCTGAGCTCTCCCTGGAGAGGCCCGTCCTGCTCAGGACGGCCTTCCAAGGTACCTAGACCATGGCTGGGCCCCTACCTGGATAAGCTGGCCCGGGATCTGCTGTCCCATTTGGGCTCGTCAGGCTGGAAAATGCCCTGGAAGGCCTGTCTTTCTGCCCCAGCTTCTGATTCTCTGGCTGAACCCCAATGGGCATGTGTGTTCTACCCCTCTCTCTCCTGCCTTTTCCCTTTCATAATAGGCCTGACTTCTCAGATCTCTGAAAAGGCAAACTGAAGCTGTCTTCTCATTTTCCTTTAGGTCCTCTGAAGCCAAGCACTCACAGTCCCCCCACACACACACATACACAACTTGCTCAGGACACTATCTGTTTCTGACTGCCGCCTGCTTTGCTGGTTCCTCTGCTGATGGGCTCTGCTCCCGCATTCCTCCCAGAGCACTGTTCCAGTACAGGAAAGGCCACAGAGATCTGTGGTGATGGCAGCACCTGCCAGGCTGCTGCCTCCTGTCTGCAAAGCTGCGGTCATGTGGGAGTGTGGGCAGGGTGCAGTGGTCCATGCACAGCTCAGCCTCCCAAGGAATAGCACCCGTGCAGCATGAGGGCCTGTGCATCCTCCTGGCAGCCAATTATGGGACAGGCCACCTGTTCTCAGCCAGACTCACCAGTACTTGGTCTCTCAAAGCTACATGACGGCCGGCTCTATGTGCAGGGCCGGAGGAGCAGAGGCCTTACATGCACAGGACTCTGGGCCAAAGCCCAGAACTCTGTGTTCCCCGAAGCACCTCCAAGGACAACTGCCCAGCTCAGAGAGCCAGGGGCTGCCCCCATACAACTGGGTATGGCCCCAAAACAAAATAAACCAAAAGGACATGAGCAGTGGATGATCTGCAAGCCAGCATCTATCTAGATCCATCCTTCCCAGTTCCAACAAGAAAAAACAGAGAAAGCAATGAATTACTTCACATATACTCCTACAATGCACCAAGGATAGAAAGAGAATATTCCTTTCACAACAGTGCATGGAAAGCCAGACTCTGGCCCACAAGGAGCCACCTAAGAGTGAGAGACAGTCCTGAATCTCCCCTTCAAAGGTAAAGCCAGGGCCCGGGCACCTGGTAACAGGCTGGCTGCCAATAGTGGGAAGTTCTGCATAAAACTAGGCTCCACTTACCTGCACCATATCCCAGGCAACAGCACACTTCACACCTTCCTCTATACCCCGAACAAAGCGCCTGGCAGGAACAGATTGTTCCTGCCACATGCCTCTCTACAGCCGCAAGCACCTCTTACCTGAAGTGGCTCTGCCCTTGAAATACCAGCTCTCTGAGACCCTTAACTGACAACCTGCACCACGGAACAGAAGGGATGTTTCAAGTCACATTCCTGGTCCTGGGATGAGATAGCATGGGCATAAGCCTTGCGTTCAGGACAACCGTGGCCTGGCAGGCCCCCATGTACCACAAGGACAACTCAAAGAATTTTTCACACCACCGGGCTCTCACATGAAACCACAAGCCAGGATGGACAAAAATTGCCAGGAGAAGCTCCAGGGGGCTGCTGAGCACAGCTTGGGGAGCCCCCCCCAAAATATATCAGTTAAACAGATTTCAGATACCAGCTGCTCCATCAAGCCCCGTGATGCATTCCACCATTCAAAGAACATAACTAACATGATGGATTTCATGTAACTGCTTTGATATGGCATAAAAGTAACTAAAAAGTGCCATGCTGTGATGGCAGGCAGGGACAAAGTCCTGAGACAGAACCACACAAATGTCCATAAAGCAAACTCTCACAGTAAACCTACCCCCAGTCCTAGGCCCTTGGCAGCTATGAATCTGTTTCCTGTCCCTGCAATGCACCGTTTCCAGATCAGCTAAATGATCTGTGGAAATGTCACTCACTGCACCAGGCATCAGGCATGAGCACACAGCATGGGGGTGGGAGAGGCATGGTCCTGGTGTGCCATGGAGGCCTTGTCCAGTACCCACATGCCCACATGACGCCCTTCACCAGTCACCTAGCAGTCTGGTCCCCGGGAGCCTGGTTCTTAATTGGTCGTAGACAGCAGAATGCGACCACACAGCACTCTCTCAACATCTCACTGCAAGAATGCCACCAACAGCTTGGTCAAGGCTCCGCAAAGAGATGCCCCTAAGACCACATGCTCCAGCAGCTACAAGACCATCTCAGTTTGCGGGGTGAAGGCTGAAAGACGGCAGGCCCCAGAGATGATGTGGGAGACACTCAAGTCTTTCCAAGTTACGCACGGTCTTACCATGTAGAGTCTGGTCGGGCCCCAACACGTTCCAATCAGCGGGCAGCTTCAGGTGTCGGAAGGCCAAGGCCACCTTCCGGTCCAAGGAGTCCACGTCCCCGGTCAGAGGTCCTGAGCGGTCAAGGAAGCGCGTAAAGTTCAGAGCCTGCTGATTCCCCGCGCTGGTGGCCAGGAACTGGGCCGCGTCATATGCCTCATCCTGGATGAACTGGAAGTCCCCTTCAGTAACCACCAGCACAGGGTGGCCCTCCCTGGAGGCACAGAGCAGCACCTTCACCGTCTCACAGCAGTCGTGGCCTGGAGAAACCCGAGTACAGGCATATTAGCATCCTCGCACCAGGGGGCAGTTGCGCGCCCCCTCCCTCAAAGGGACCCTCCTCCTCTCAAAACCCAAAGCTTTCTTACTTTTACTTAAAATATTAGCTCCCTCCCTAAACAGCAGCCGGGCAGAGCTGTGCAACTGAGCAGCCTGAAGAGCAAGCTAAGGGCCCGGAGGCTAGAGAGCCTGCAGCTGCCTGAGCCCTAATGCTGAGGCAGTGCTGGTGCAGAAGGACTGATCTCCCACACATCCCCACGGCAATGCAGGATGAACCAAACCACTGGTCTTATTTTCTTTATTAGAAACACAAGGACTAGAAGTGTCTGTACTCTCACACATGTCCCTTCTAGTACGATAGACACTGCAGTGGCAGCTAGGGCAGGGACTGCAGCCATACAGCAGTGTCTGGGCTAGAGCTGCCCATCCACTGCCACACCCCAGGTGTGTCGGGTCTCTCAGGTGTACAGAAGCACCTCCAAGAGAAGGCTGTGGTGGGCAGCTGGTCCTCCTCCTGAACTTTTAGCGTTCCATCTTCAAGTCTCAGAAACAGGCACTGATCTTCCTCGCTTCCCCACCTGCGCCCCGCCACCACCATCCGCCTCACACAGAAGGGCATTCTGATGAGAAGAGGGGGGCTGGGCCAGGGCTCACGTCTCAGCTGGGCATCTCTGCGTCAGCTCCCCATGGAGCCTGTGGCACATGTGGGCATAGGCGCCAGGCCCAATCCAACTCTGTATCCCATGGGCAAGGTCAGAAAGCTGCAGGCTATGCAGAGCTCAGCTTCTGGCTCGCAGGCTTTGAAAGAGGAAGCAGGAGAAGCCCTTGTACATCTCTCCAGCCCCAAGGGTGGTGGGATTATGTGGCCGGAGTAGTAAGTAAAGTGGTTTTCTCAGTATCCCTGGGCCCTCTCACCGCTTCAGCCCCTTCCCCTCCCTCAAGCTGGGGCACTCAAGGAGAGGAAGGTGTGTCACTGTCACTGGGCAGTTTCCTTCACACCACAAGCAGATGAGGTGCTCAAGCCCTCAGGCTGCAGAGGAAGAGGAGGAACTGCCAGAGCCCCTGGAACAGATCCCGCAGGGCAGCTCTGGCACCCAGGGGCTGCCTGGTCCCAGCAGGACGGAATATGCTTCAGCTCGAGGTGTGCTGCATTCACACACTCAGCACATGAAGTGAAACGAGAAAATCTCAGCTTCCTTCAAGGGGCAGCTGGCCTAGTCAGCAGACACATGTCAAGTGATCTGGGTCTTTTGCTGTCAGAAGGCTGGCTTCCTTCTGTTTCCTTCCTGCTGCGGTGCCAGGGAACATGCAGGGCACCTGCTCTATCACCAAGCCACCTCCCGGGCCCAGAAATGTTTTATTGAAGCTCTTGCCTGACATCTGGGCGGGGGCCTGTCTCCACCGACTGGACACCAGCACCCATGAGGCACAAGTGATTCAGCGCCTTTCAGAGGAAGCATCCTGGGGGCTGGGAGTGGGAGTGGATAGCCTTCAGAGGCTAACTAGCATGGACCCAGGCAGAGCAGGGGGACTGCACGGACGCGGGGGAACTCACTGCCAGCACCTCTCCCCACGCACTTCTTGCTCAGGCTGCTCTGGAGACCACAGTGCATGGCAGCAATGCGAGCCCAAAAGGCCACGGCCAACAGTACCACAGCACTGTCCACTCATTTTTCCACAGACACAGCTACAAGGTCTGCAATGAGGCGCAGCTGGTGGTGGTGTTCCTTCCTCTCAGTTTCCTGGCAACCAGGAAGGAAAATAAAACACAAGCCCTTTTTGAAAGGGAAGTTCTGGAAATGGTCCCAAGCACCTTCTGCAGGACTGATGGAGCAAGCAGGCCGTGACTAAGAAACATGGCCCACAGCAAAGCTCCAGGGTCAGTGACGTCTCCCGAGGCGGCCCACAGACAGGCCCGGCATGCAGGCGACAGAAGCAAAGTCAAGGGGCCCATTCCAAGCAGGCGAGTCCCAAGGGGCGCTGCGGTCAGTGGCAAGAGTCAGCTCCCTGAGCCTGGAGTCCCAACCGCCCTCGCAGATGGGCTGCTTTACCCAGAGAAAGCCACTCAGCCCTGACGCCCGCACCTCTCTGCGTCGAGGTTGAGACCACCCAGCCTAACAGACTGATGAAAAAAAGGAAAAAGTTAGAGCTGGCAGTACACAAGGCTGCTGGCATCGAAGAGGCATCTACAGTTGGAGCACTTATACTACTTAGGCAAGCGTTTCCCACTGGGGTCACCCAAGGAAAGCGTGCCCCTGATTCTCTACAAGGAGCTGTCGCCACACAGCCAGCCAGAGTTCTAAGCTTCTGCTGACACCAAGGAAGTGAGGGGGACGGGTGGGAAGGTGGGCGGGGAGAGGGGAAGCATCCAGAATAAACAGAGGTGAGGGAAAGAACTGCAGCTGCTAATGGTCCCGCGAAAACCTCCCCCACCAACCTGTGCCAAGCAGGCAGGTCAGAAGGGAGCACTGAGAGTCTCTTTGCAGCCCCTTATCACTGCATGAAGCAGCGTCCCCATGGAGACAAAATACTGCCACAGATCAACACGCGGGCTGAAGCATGACCCAAGAATGACTTCATTTCCGATTCAGCTAAAAGCAGCACACGTCCCATCCGGGCTCCTCCTTGGAGAGCGGAACAACGGGAACTCTGTTTCATCAGACACCCAGAATGGAACCCTGGAAGGGCAGGCGTGTGCCCCCACACCTCTCCTCCCCTCCACGCTGCCCTGCACTCCCCCCAATGACCTCTCTGCAGAAGGCTGCCCCCTGGTGCCCAGTGCAAATATGCCCGTATTCACATTCAGTCTGCAGGTGACCCAAGTTCAACTACCAGCACTGAATGGTCCCTGGAACACTAAGCCAGGAATAGCTCCCAGCACTGCCAGGCGTGCCCACATCCCTGGGGGGTGGGAGTGGGGAGGATAGTATTTCCAGTTCATGTATTTTCAATTAACTTCTTAAACCAGCTGCTTTATAGTTATGTTGGATGTAGTGTTTTTTTATAAAACTAGTCTCACCTTAATTAGCACAAAGATGGCTTTATTTTCCAACTGCCAGGCCTCCTCTCTCTCAGGAGCCACCACTCACTCCATTACTCAGGCCTGCCAACAGCCTTTCCCCAAAGAAAAGAAAAAAAAACTCATTCTGGGGCTGTAAAGACAGTGCACTGGCAAGGCACTTGCCTTGCATGCAGTCAACCCATGTTCGATCCTCGGCATCCCATATGGTCCCCTGAGCACCACCAGGAATGATTCCTGAGTGCAAAGCCAAGAGGAATCCCTGAGTATCGGTGGGAAGGGGGGGCAGAGTGGTTCTGGAAGGACTGAAGGAGAACAGAGGAGCATGGCCAACCCCGCTCGGGAAATCAGAGCCGCCTTTCGCATTATTCCCAAGAAAGGAGTGGGAGGGTGTGCGTGTGCCCACATCGGAGGGTGCACCGGGCTGCATCTGTATGCACACACTGCCTGGGTGTCAGCGTGGGCCTGCCAGCCTATGAGCTGCATGCACTTGCACATGCAGAGACGGTTTCTGGAAGAGCAGCATCCTGAGCTCCAGGATGGATCCTGACACAGTGCAAAGGCTATTCCACCAAGCACTGAGGATTCCTAATGCCGGCTTCAGGGCCTTAGGGAATAAAACAGGTGGGAATCCTTGCCCTCAGGATGCTGCTGCTCAGGAACAGGCAGGTGGCAGATAAATGGGAAAAAGGGCATATGCTGTGTGTGACAAGTGGGGGAGGGTGGCCAAGAAAATACTGAGCTGGAGAAAAGGGCAGAGAGGGACATTTGTGCTCTCTTTGTTCTTTTTTTCTCTCTTTTGGTTAGTTATGGGGGATAACTCCAGTGGTCCTGAGTGGCAGGATCCACATGGTACCAGAGAAAATGCCCATCTTTGCCACCTGAGCCAGATCCCTGATCCATCTTTGGGTTTCTATAAGGCTGGCAGGAAAGCGATCCAAGAGCAAATGTGAAGGCAGCCAAGGGACAAGTTCAGCTAGCCACAAAGCTGAGTTAGTTTCATCATCCACACAAATATGAACTCTGTAAGGGCAGCAAGGAACTCATAGGGATTCAATCAGATACACGACACAGTTACAGCCCCAAGCCACATGCGTGGCACAGTAACAGCCCCAAGCCAGGCGCATGGCACAGTCATGGCCTCAAGCCACTGAGAACAAGGATAGGTCCCCATGCAGGAACCACCTAGGCTGTCCCCTTGCAGACTGACACACAGGTCAGCAATGCTCGGGGGAAGAGAGGAGAGAATGTCTCCATACAGAGTAAATCCTTTTGGTCCTCTAAAAGGAAACATTCCACCTGTCAACTCATTTAAGGGGTTTTCTCTAGGTCCCCCTCTTCGGTACACTAATGAAAACTTGTCAGTTGTTAACTCTGAAGCTAAGTCCATAGGGAGAACTCACCCCCAGCAAGCTCGAGAGAGCACCAGCATCTTTGGGGAGCAGCAATGACTGAGTGACCATGGCGAACGTCTCCCATGTTCTGCCAGGCTTATACCACACAACGATTTTCATTCTGAGAGAACTGAGCTTCTGAAAAAGGGTGTGCAGCCTGTCCTGCCCAGATACAGAGGCCAGAGCGGTCACACTTCCCCTGTGTCTACATGCCTAGACTCTGAACCAGGCTGGTGCTCACTCCCAGTGACCATCTGAAGCACTACCTTTTCCACATGCCAGCATCGAGGCTTCCCCAAAACTCAGCAGCCCACTAAAGTCATCTGGTTCCTGATCCTGATTTCCAGCTTTCCATTTACATCGTTTTACTGTATTTCTTTCTTTCTAGACTCTTTCTTCTGAGAAAGAAGCAATATATAAACCAATACAATCTTGCATATGTTTACTTCAAATCAAGACCCAGTCGGCCTCCAAGTGTCCGAGACCTGCTAAGGGCCAGCCAGGGTTTCGGCTGAACTGAGACTCACCGGGAGCGACGGTCTCCAGCGTGTCAGCACTGACCTTCCGAGTACTTGAACAGTGGTGGAGGCTGGAGCCCAAAAACACCAAGTAAAAGACCACATCATCATCCAATTTGTCTTCTTCAGCGAGTAAGACCGTCACCACACAGTCGCCCTGGGGAAGGAAGCATAACAGGCATGTATGAGCGGGTCCGCCAGGGTCTGGCTGATGGAAAACTAGCACCTCAACTGCCCTGGTTCTGTCTCTTGTTCCCCTCAACCAGGGTCCTAGAGGGTGGGTTGGGTAGTGATCGGCTCAGCCACGCACGTCCCATCCTTACAGCTTTGGGTCCCTAGTTTCTAACCAGTGCTGGTCCGCAGCAGGAGAGAGTGGTTTAGACAAACTGAAACACTGAATAAGTGCAAGTACACCAGTAGTATGTAGCTTGGAAAACGCAGAAGGGCCAGCAAGACCTGCGACCTCTCAGAGCCAACATTTTAAGTGGAGCCAGTTAGACAAACTAACAGGAGCTGGTGTATTTATTTGGTGAGCACGTTTTCAAAAAGGAAAGGGTCCGAGGGCTGAGAAAAATTGAAAATATGGGGGGAGGAGAGCCAGAGAGATATATCTCAAAAGGCCAGGTGTGCGCCTGGCATTGGAAACCCCAGGTTCAAGCCCAGCACCACATGGTCCCCAAGCATCAAAGCAGTAGTAGCCCCCAAACAGCACCAGGTATGGCCCAAAATAAGGGAGCAAAGATGGAGGTGGCACGCAAAGCTGTTACACTGTGTACCTAGGCACACCCCAAGTTGTACATCTTCCAAACACTGCCAAATGCAGCCATCCTCCGGCCGGCCCGGAGATGACAGAGCAGAGTACGGCTCAGGCTGAGTCCTTAGGTCCTGCTCCATCAGTGGAATGCCTGTCCTGGAAGCTGACTGGGGAACTCGAAGCACATGCTACATCTCGGCATAGGCTTTGTTAGGAGGACAGCCATCTGGCGACTCATTGGCCCTGGCCATCTCGAGTGTGTTCTTCATCCACTCCTCACTCCAATGAACCCTTGGAATCAGACGAAAGTCGTGGGCCAACAACTTTGCTCATGACTTTTAAAAGGCTGACATCTCTGTCCCTCATTTGCAAATATTCATCTATCCACCTTTTGTTTTATTTGGGGGCCACACTGGAAGCATTTAGGGCCACTCCCAGCACTGCCAGGGCTCCAACCCGAGCCTCCGGTGTGCAAAGCACATGCTCCAGCCCACTCAGCCATTGCTTTGGCCCTCCAGCAGTTTGGATACAGTGACTCTTCAACTGAGATTCATTATAGAAATAACTATTTTTATATGCAGTTCTATTCATATTTCTTGTTATAAGCATTAAGAATGTGTATAATTGTAAGCACACATGAACGATTTTAAAGCAAAAAGGTCCGGTAGGTAAATCTTAACAGTAGATTATGAAAATATTTTCAAAAATACTTCAGAGAATGCCAGGCCATGTCAGCATGTAACAGGTCAGAGTTCTCATCACTCACATTTCTGCTTCCATTCTAACCAGAAGGCCTCTGAGGGGACATGTCCCGCAGTGGCCACTGCTTAGGAGGGCAGCAAAGCGGAGCAGCAGGCTCTGACTGGTTCACTGACAGCCCAACACAGAGGCAAACCCATTAGCAGAACCAATTGGTCGGCCTGGGCATCTGTGGCCCACACATGGCTGGCACGCCAACCTGCCTACGGCAGCATATACAGAGTCACAACACACCACAAGGAAGCTGGCACTGACAGAACTGCTGACCTGGAATGTTCCAGGGCAGGGCACCCCTGCGACACGCTGTGTCCCCATCAGCAAAACTGTCCAGGATTCTGCTCTAGGCTGCATGGAAGGCCCTGTCCTGGGAACATTTTCTGGAAAACGGAGGCCGGTCATATATCTACTACTCCTGAGTTCGACAGACTAGAGCAGAGCAAAAAAGCCAGCGGCACAGAGGAAAAAGGCCCTTTCCCAGGGTGCTAGGCACCATTTCACCTGAAAGCAGGAAGTTCAAGTAAATTTCATCTGCTGGAGCACAGATAAACTATGGTCTTGTAGGCATCTAACCTGAATTCTGAAAAACTCATCTTCTCAGTGCAGAGCCAGGAGTAACCTCTAAGCGCCGCTGTGTGACCCAAAAAGGGAAAAAAAAAAAGAGAGAGAGAACTAGCCTGGAGATCCTCCAGCCCCAGGACATTAGCTCTGTATGACACCTTCCTTTTACAGGGGGTACAAGGGGGACAATAACTTGGTTCACTGTATCACTGCATCAATGTCATCCCATTGTTCATCGATTTACTCGAGCGGGCACCAGTAACGTCCCTATTCCTCCCAGCCCCGAGATTTTAGCAGCCTCTCCTTACTCACCTTTCCCAATGACTGGAGGCTCTTTCAGGGTCAGGGGAATAAGACCTATCGTTACTGTCTTTGGCATATCGAATACGCTATAGGTAGCTTGCCAGGCTCTGCCGTGCAGGCGGGATCCTCTCAGTAGCTTGCCAGGCTCTCCGAGAGGGACGGAGGAATCGAACCCAGGTCGGCCGAGTGCAAGGTAAACTCCCTACCAGCTCTGCTATCACTCCAGTCCAGGGAAGATGCAGGATCAGAAAAGCAATGTGCAGTGCAGAGGCAGAACACTGAGGTACTCAGTACTAAGACATTAGGGCTGGATTTCCATCTAGATACTACCCAGGCAATGGAAGGAGAGGATGGGGCCAGTCCTGGAGGTGCCAAGCCCAAGGGTAAAATGCTCAGGCACTGAGGTGCTTGGGGCCACCGGGCCAGGCAGCACTACCAATCCAATGAGGAGCTCGGCAAGTCAAGCACTTCCACTAGAGCCCTGTTCCTGGCCTCCGCCACAGGATCCTGACAAGGGGCCCATGGCAGCAAAGGGAACTGCATTGGTACAGTGGAGCTGGCTTGGACAGGCTCTGAAAACTGATCATTATGTTTTCAGGAATTCTGCAAGCCAGTTGTTAAACACAACTATTATTAACAATTAAATGATAGAGGCTTACAATTAAATAAATTATGTTAACAAATGTAACAGGCGCTCTAAACTCATCTGTCTTTAATTGTTTTTCACCACATCTCTCTATTATCTATGCTCTCGAGGGTTGTATCCACGGTGTCTCCAGGGTAGAGGTTCTGTGAGAATGATGTCTAATGCACATGTCCCTTGCCAGCTCTGGGTCATCAGAGTCCCGAACGCTGGAGATCAACCACTGAGGGAGTTATTTATACCACTGAAGCTGGCACAGGCTCCGAGGTATGGCTGTTTTAAAACAACAGCCACAATCATCCCATCAGTGACATCAGGTCAGGAGACAGAAGAGAGGGTCGAGGGGGCTGTTTCCACGGGAAAGACAGCGGCAGGCCACGGAAGCACAACAGAGGGAGGCTGTGGGGGGGGGGGAGGGGGCGGGGGGAAAGGGGGGAATAGAGGCTTCCTGCTGGGAGCACCAGGCAGACACCTAGAACAGCCCCAGCAGCAGCATCCTACTAGCAAGAGTCTAGCGCAGCGCCACCTTCTGGCCACTCCTGAGCCCCAGTAAGACAGCAGCGCTGGAGAAAGGGGGTTCAGGCACTTGTGGGCTTGGGTGGGAATAACGGGGTGGGGTCACAGCTTTCTGGTGATGTCACCTGGGGTGTAATGCATTCTCTGGGCCATGGGAGAGGACTCTATCTCACAAGCCATGGTCAGAATGGCACGCAGGCCCACCCAAGCCGGGAAACAGCACTAGACTCGGCAGATCTCACAAGTCCTCACCACGGGGTAAAATTGGGCAACTGAGTGAGGCAATGGGTACTGACAAGATGGACTGGGGCAATGGGACTGTGTCATTCAGCTATAATGAAAGGGCTGGAGAGGTAGGACAGTGGGGAAGGTGCTTGCCTTGCACATGGCCAACCCAGGTTCGATCCCTGGCAGCCCATATGGTCCCTGGGCCCCACCAGCAGTGATCCTGAACACAGAGCCAGGAGTAACCCTGAGCATCATCAGGTGTGGCCCCTCCCATAAAAATATTCCCCACAATTCCACATGGCAATCACATATCGAACAAGGTACACAGTGACAGCAATGGCCAAATAGCCAGGCTCAGGAAAGATATTTTACTGGCCAAGATAGTCCCATTCTCTAGGAAACTAAACAGCAAACACAAAAACGCAGTTCCAAAGAAAGAAAAGGAAGCCAAGACTTAAGCGAAGGCTGGCTGAGGGGCATCTCCCACTGGAGAGAGATCCCTGAAGCTTCAGCAGGCACAGGAACCTATTACAGAAAGTTTCAGAAATCACTCCATGTGCGGTCCCTTGAATGGGAACTGTCCCATTTAAAAAAAAAAATTATTTTTTTCAAACTGTTAAGTGTATATGTTTTTTTCTGTGTCAATGTTTGCTCCGAGAATTCTCAGAGTATGGAGGAGTTTGTTTCCACACTGCCTCTCAGACTATTCCTGTTTAGCAAAGCTAAATTGGGCCAGGGTGTCGGCTGGTGGCTTGAAAAATAAATGAATAAATAAAGCCCAGCCCCTCCCTCTCACGGATATTTCACAACTCTCTGCAGTCAGTATAACTAGGTCAACTCTTAAAGAGACACAGATCCTTGACCAACAGTGTCAGAGATGGGTTTGAGTGCAGGCAGAGAGAACAGGATCCTCAGGAAGTGGGAGCAACTGGAGAAGTCCTCCACTCTGCCCCTGGCTGCTTCCCAGAGAGCAGACAGCCATGCAGGAGCCCAGACGAGGCGAGACTCAGCTCCAGCACCCAGCTGCCAGCTCTCGAGTTTCCTCAGAGGTCACCACCAGGCATGAGCTGTCTCCAGGTCTCTGGGTTGGCCCTCCCACACCAGCCGCAGAAACGCTTCCAGAGTCCTAGCTCTGGAGGAGACCCTTCCACAGCTCCTCCCTGTAACATCACTCCACCCCCAAGAGCTTGAGAGCACACTGAAAGCAGCCAGCTCTCAGCCTGCCCACAAACTGGACGGCGCTACTTTCCCACTGCCATCTGTGGAGCCCCGATGAGACACAAGCCAGACCTCCAGCTACCCAGGAGCCCACACCAGGGTGAAGAGCGAAGGGAGGCCACAGGCCCGCTTCTGGTGCAGGAACAGGGCGTCACTGCCCACATGTCCTCTGCAGTACTGCCCCAGGCACTCCCAGAGCTGCCCCTGACACTGACATGGCACCTGAGAAACGTGTCTGTCCCTGACTGTCCCCACCTCCCATCTACTCCCTTTGGGCCGAAAGCCTTGGCACCAACCCCCCATGACAGGCCAGAAGGTCTGTGTGCTGGTTCCAAGGTTCCTGCATCCATCGGTAGGGCTTATTTGAAAAGAGTTTAGTAAGACAGTAGATCTGGGGTGGGGTTTAAACATTTCATTTTGGCAAGTTTCTAAGTGGATTGAAGCTGTAGGTCAGACACCGAGACATTGCTTTTTAAATCACTGTTCTAGAACAATCCACCTGGCAGTTGGCCCAAGTCACACCACACACAAGTTAACTGTTCTTTTGGGTTCCCGCCCCCCACCCCTCTGTGTTTGTGTCCCACCCCCACCCCACTCGGGGACTGTTCCTCCCAGTGCTGGGGGATCATAAAGTGCTAGAGATCAAACCCAGGCCAGCTCCATGCAAAGCTAGTGTCTTAATCTCTCCAGCCCGGAGTAAACGTTTTCTTGGAACATCTGTATCTTGATTTTTCACTTTGTTTTGGTTTTTGTTTTGTTTGGGGGCCACACCCAGTTGTGCTCAAGGATCACACCTGGCTCTGTGCTCAAGGGACCCTATGAGGTGCTGGGATCAAACCCAGGCCAGCCGCAGACAAGGTAAGCATCCTCCCCGCTTGTATTACGGCTCTGGTCCCATGGATCTGTATCTTGTATCTAAAACAGGGCTGCTGGCAAGTGGGGTTTAGTGGCACAAACCACCTCTAAGTGAAGGTGTAATATAATCACCAGGCTGCTTGCGACCAGGTCAGAGAGGGCAGATACCGGCTGAGGAGCTGCCAGTGAGCTGACTGGGGAGGTTAGAGACAGCAAATCCCTGCTTCCCCACTTCTCAGCTCTGCCCCCAGCCATGACAGGGGCTTCACAGGGTGAAGGGTACGGGTGGCCATGACCTGCCTGGAAGGTGCCCAGAAATGGTAGGCAGTTCCACTCTAAGCCACCAGCACGTGTGCTACAGCGGCAGGACAGTGTGCATGTGCTCCGAGTTGGGGACAAAGCACCTGGCCCTAGCCCGTGCCAGGGGGCAGGGATGGCAGCCTGTCCAGGTTCCTAGGGCCGTGCCTCCTCCTGTTTCCACTTCCTATTCCTCATGCTTTCCCCAGCTCCTCGCACCCAACTCCTCGCACCCAACTCCTCAGCAGATGTATCTGCAGCTCAGCCGCATGCACCAGCCGTGACCCCACTGGTCCCTGTTTCCAGGGTCCCTCCTGATCACCGGTTGCTCTCCTTTATGTCTGTACTCGTTCCGGCCGCCGGGATGGGGGGCAGTGAAGGGAATCCCCTCTGTCTGCACTGCCACTGAGCACAAAGCACAGAAGTGCCCTTTAGGCTGCGCTGCACTGGAGCAGACACAAGAGCAGCTGCAGCTAGTGACGGCATGAAGGACAGACCGCTGCTGTACTCTCCCATGCGGCAGCACCGCTCTGTCCTCTACACCCCTGCCCTACTTCAGAGACTGCACTTCCTCCCCTCAGTCACGCACACAGTCGGATCCCCGGAGCTGAAAGGGCCTGGCCTCCTGCAGCACCCCACCTGGCCTGACTTCACAGATGCAACCAAGAAGAGAAGGGGCAGAGCACTACAGCTTAGCCTTCAAGGCAGCAAGACACTTCCAACAAAGCCAGGTGTAAAAGCACACGGCTATGAGGATGTGGGCAAGCACGTCACTGGAAATGCCTCCCCTCATGGGCCAGAAACATCTCTGCTCTGAAAGCGCCAAAAAAAAAAACAAGAAAATGCTGTCTGTGAGTGCAAACCAAGTGTCTTGAGAGGCGCTCCCAGAGACTGATTTGAAAGTCCATCAGAAGGAAATTGAAGTTCCTACTCTGTAGAACCAGCAAGAGCTACATTAAGGAACACTTGACTTCCTTATTTCTTCTGGCACTAGTGACACCCTCTCCTCAGATCTGACTGAGGTGGGCCACCTGCCCGGCTACCAGCTGTGCCGACGCGCATTGTTAAGGCAGGAGCAGGTAATTCATTTAGGAGATCAGAAGGCTGATAAAGCTGTCTCTGCAAACACAAAATGCAACTTGACAGCCAAATGACAAGCACAGCCTGGTCACTGCCGCTCCAGCTACAAAAACCTCTTCCAGAATGATCCAGTGCTGCTCTTACCAAATGAGTCCTCCTTTCCACGGTGAGGCTATTGGGAACATCAACCGCACTAAATTCAAGTTTTGTGGCCCTTCATCATTTGATGACTATTCCAATCATTTTTTCTTTATTGAAGCCGTAGGCTTTCTGGCATGATACAAGTTTCAGATGCACAGTTTCTTATCAACATACCACACACGTTCACCAATCATAAGTCCAGTTTCCATCCTCTGCCCTCGAACTGATCCATTACTCACTTGCCCCTCACCCCATCCAGTAACCACTGTTTGGGGCTGTTTATATGTTGCTTATCTTCCACATATGAGTGAAATCACAGCGTGTCTTTGCCTTCTTGATGTATGTCACTGAGCATGATACACTGAGTCCATCCATGGGGTTGCTAATAGTAGGATTCGTTTTTATTTTTTAGCTAGCTTTTTTGTTTTGGGGCGACAACACAGTGGTGCTCAGAGATCAGCTTACTCCTGGCTCTATGCTCAGCAATCACTCCCAATAGGCTCAGAAGACCCATATGGGGTGTAGGGGATTGAACCCAGGTCAGCTGCATGCAAGACAGGTGGCCTCTCTGCTGTCCTACTTCTTGTCCCTGAGGTTGTATCTTCTTTATCCCCTCTCCCTGTTGATGGGCACCTGGGTTATTTCCGACTCCTGGCTACTGTACATGGTGCCACAATGACTGTCAACAAAGGAACAGAATACAAGTCCCACCTCGGGTTAGTTATCTGAAGGATACACAAACCTAATGTGAAGAAACAGGCACACATACACATGCATGCAGGCGCATAAGCGCACACGCACGCGTGCACGCACACACACACAAAACCCAGACCCGAAGCAGAAATTAGAAGAATCTAACTGATCGTGTTCCTTCAGATCTCTGTTCCCCCTGTCTGGGGTCTCATCACACATACACAGGGGCGCCTACCTGCTGCCTGACAGAAGGCAGAGGCACTACAAAGAGTTGACAGGAAATTCCACTTCCCAAAAACCTCACTGCAAATCCAGTAACTATGTTCTTCTGACCACCCTTACTGGATTCAGAGAATTTTTTTTAACTTTTTTTTTTTTTTTTTTTTTTTTGCTTTTTGGGTCACACCTGGCGATGCACAGGGGTTACTCCTGGCTCTGCACTCAGAAATTACCCTTGGCGGTGCTCAGGGGACCATATGGGGTGCTGGGAATCGAACCTGGGTTGGCCACGTGCAAGGCAAACGCCCTCCCCGCTGTGCTATCGCTCCAGCCCCGATTCAGAGAATTTTAATTCAAGGCCCAACATAGCTGTGTGGCCATAGACAAGTTCTACCCTGAACTCTGCAGTTCCCTGACAGTCAAGTGGAGTTACTAACTAAACCTGACTTATGCTCTGTGACCATTTATTCAGGGTTTTTGGAGAAGCAAGCACCCTGCCAAAGGGAGTTCTCAACCAAGGGCAGTGCCCTCCTCAGGAAACAGCACATCTTCGCAAGGAATAGTCCCATCCTGACACTGACAGTCATTTTCTTATGGCATTCTCTATTGCCAGGACATTCTTCACTCCTCCCAGAACCCTTCCATGCAAGAACACCCAACACTTAAGAAGAGAAAGGAAGGGCATGAAAAACCAGATCTTTAGGGGTTCTGGAAATTTGGTTTCTAATTAGAATGACTCTTCCCCTTGAAAATCTAATAACTGTGGGTTTCATCCCAAACATATGGCAGGTCATGGTAATTGCCCCTCATGAAACCTTGGCACGTGCATCGGAGCAGAATCACATCTCACTGACAGTGTCTTCCTTGTTCTAGGGTGGATGTGATCTGGAGGGACAATGTGTGTACCTGGGAAATGTTCCCCAAGTTTTCCCCCTCTCAATATGTTCCTATAGTGATTTTAGTTAGTAAACTATCAGACAAATCCTCAGCATTAGCATTAGGCTGCAGCCGTCCAGGCCTGAGAATCATCATCACAGAGAGCTGATGCCCTGACTTTTGGGAAGCCAGCAAAGAGTGCTGCCATTCAAGATGTGTCTGAGTACACACACACACACACACACACACACACACAGTACATCACAGGGGAAGTGCCACACTGCTCACAGTCTGTCCTCCTGCCCCTGGCCAGAGCTTGCAGGACACCTGTCCCTAAGGACAGATCAAGGATAAGAGAAGCAGCTGACCAATAACTGGGGGTGACTCTCCCAGTTCCACAGAGTGAAGTCACAGTCAAACTTGACACTTTTTTTTTTTTTTTTGCTTTTTGGGTCACACCCGGCAATGCACAGGGGTCACTCCTGGCTCATGCACTCAGGAATCACCCCTGGCGGTGCTCAGGGGACCATATGGGATGCTGGGATTCGAACCCGGGTCGGCCGCATGCAAGGCAAACGTCCTACCCGCTGTGCTATCGCTCCAGCCCCCTTGACACTTATTTTTTCCTTTAGAGGGACTCTGAATAAACTGGTCTTAGAATGTCTGTGGTCCATGATTGGCTTAAGCCTTCCCTAGAAGTCCTTCCAAATGGGGACTGAAGGTCATCATCTCCAAATGCCCTGTCATCTTCAAGCACACAAGTGCAACTCCACTGTACTTGGAATCTTTTTTTTTTTTTGGGGGGGGGGGAGAGGGCACACCCAGCAATGCACAATGCACTCAGGAATTACTCCTGGTGGGGCTTGGGGGACCTTACAGAATGCCAAGATGGAACCCAGGTTGGTCGCATACAGAACAAACACCCTACCCACTGTACTATCTCTCCAGCCCCATGCACTTCTGCCCACACCACCCAAGGGCCAATGCTGTCCCACCCTGTTCTCCTCAGGTTTGTTCCCCTGGCCAAGGAGAGCATAAGCCCACAGAACAGCAGGCCCCTACCCAACCTCTCTGGAGCTCTGCCTCTTCTCTCCCAGAGGACTGGCCTTTCCCTGCTAAACAAACAATGCGGGCAAGTACGCTGCTCAAGTCCATGTGCTGCTTCTGCTTATGTGGCCAAGCACATGCAGTGACTGAGCACATGTGTCGCCCGCATCTCCCCTCTTGAGATGTGTACTTTCATGTTTTCATGTCTAATTCTGGGATATGTGTAAGGGCTCTCTCAGCCCTTGGAGAAGCCCGGGCTCTCTCTTGAGCAGGTAACTGTCCACTCTCTCCCACTTTCTCTCCCTCCTTCCCCTCAAAACTTCCAAATAAAAACTACAGGTATTTGGGGTTTTTTTTTGGGGGGGGAGCTTTTTGGGTCACACCCGGCGATGCACAGGGGTTACTCCTGGCTCTGCATTCAGGAATCACCCCTGGCGGTGCTCAGAGAACCATATGGGATGCTGGGAATTGAACCCAAGTCGGCCGCGTGTAAGGCAAACACCTTACCTGCTGTGCTATTGCTCCAGCCCCAAAACTGTGCAATTAAAAAAAAAAATTCGAGGTGCTAGAGAGATAGCACAGCGGGTAGGGCGTTTGCCTTGCACACAGCCAACCTGGGTTCAATTTCTAGCATCCCATATGATCCCCCGAGCACTGCCAGGAGTAATTCCTGAATGCATGAGCCAGGAGTAACCCCTGTGCATCGCCAGGTATGACCCAAAAAGCAAAAATAAATAAATAAATAAATAAATATGCTAAACATTTTTTCTAGTCCTAATGGAGCAAGAAAAAAACATCCCCACAGGCAGAGCTGACCAAGAGACCCTCACTTCAATGCTTCATTCCAGCCTTTCCTCCAGATAAGCTCAGTCAGGGGAAGAGACAGGAAGTAACTTTTTCTGACATGAGAAGCATGTGATAAATCTGGATCTTTATATGATATTTAACACCTATGTCCCTTGTCCCTGGGAGAATTTTGGACCTGGTCTGGCCAGATCTCTTCAGAATGAACCTGAGTCATGAGAAGAGGCAAGAAGGGTCCTCTCCGCACCCCACTTCTCCCCTCCAGCGTCCTCCTCCGCCCAGGTTTAAAGGTCTCACTTCCTTCCCAGCTGTCAGTCAGGGGGAGGGTTTGTTTACCGTTTCTAATGACAGCTGTGGGGTTGCTAGGCTGAGTGGGGAGAGGCCCATTGTACTGTTTTATAAATATCAACCAGCATCACAGGCCTGGCCTTCTCCACCCTGACAGTGTCCCAAATCCCTGACCCCTCTGGGAAAAACCAACAGCTTTATCTTGACAGGCAGAAGGGCTCTGCAAGCACTATGTTAGGTAAAAAACTATTTGCAGTCATGTGCTTGGCTATGACTAGACCATAAACCCACAAGGCTCAGGACCTCAGAGATACAGGCACTCCTCCTAGCACGCCTTTTCAATTTGCTAAGTGACCGAGTAACTGCCTGACTCAGTACAGCTCTAAAATAAAACCTTCAGTCACTCTCCTAGGGGTGCTGTATGAATTTCCCTACAATCATAAAGAAAGTCACTGCGCACAATAACAGCATGTCACTGTATGCATTTCCTATTGGCAACACTTCAATCACAAAGACGAAGTCACTAAGTTTCAGGACCCACACAAAGGGAACTCAGCAGGAAACTTGGGAACAGAAGGAGCAGCTTGAAGAAAGTTCCCCTCCCACCCCCCTCATGCCCCCCCCCACACACACACTATCAGAGAGAAGCAAATGTAAGGCCAGGGAAGCAGCTCAGAGGGACAGCTCGTGCTTGCATGATGAGGCCTTGGATTCTATGCCCCAGCACCAAAACACAGAGACAAAGGGGCAAATCTTTCTGAGAATTAAGTATTCTGATCTAAATGTTCTTTCATTCATGCTCAACAAATGTTCAGTGAGTGCTGCTATGGTACGGACTGAATCTGGTGGCTGTTCTAGCTTCCTTGAGAGTCACCCTGGTCAGCAACCCAGTGTGTCCCCGAGGGCTAAGCCTTTCCTGTTCAAACAACAGGCACTAGCCACTCCCAATGTCACCAGGTGCCATTTCCCACTAGCAGAACTCACAGGCAGACCCGGCGCAGAATCTGGACATCCCATTTCAGAAATCCAAAATGTGCAAGGTATTTGTGAATCGCACACAGAGGGGGCAAAGGGGAAAGCCAGAGATCAGTGTTGAGTACGCCCCCCACCCCAGTCCAAGGGAGTGTACTCAACAGCTCCAACCTCCAGACGAGAAGCGTATCCTGCGCTAGACCAAGGGGCACAGCCTGTGCATGGTGCCCCCTGCAAAGCCAGGCGCCAATAAACACCCAGACCTGCCTGCCACAGCCTGACAGACTGGCCTGGACCCTCCCAAATGTGTAATCCCAGAAGCTGGGGGCAAAGCCAAGGAGCAGTCTGGGACTGAGAGATGAGAGAGCCACCTATGACTCTGACGAGGGGAAGGTGCCCAGAAGGAAGGAAAGGAAGAAGAGAATCCCAGACGCTGGAGAATCTAAGAGAATTCTATCAGTGTTACATCTCCTGTTTTGTCCGTGATCCTAGGGTTAGGACAGATATGTTCCAGTTCTTAGGAAATACATGCGGAAATACCGTGGGAAAACAGGGTGTGATGTCTGCAACTTTCAGACCACTTGTAAACTATGAGCAAAACAGAGACAACCTGTGTGTCTCCGTGTCGCTGGGAGATGAGCAGAGGTGAAGTGGCAGCCTGGAACTGTTCTGCAAACCAGAATTTATTTCAAAGAACACGTACAGGGATGTACAAGTCAATCCTGTCGACCACTGTGCTGTGGGGTTTGCAGGGTGTGACAGTCTGGGGTACAGAAGAGAGAAAGTGGATCTGGCCCTCTTTCTGGGTGCCGCCCCACCTCTGCATCTGCAGGTCAAGCCCCTGAAGTTTAAAAGTCACCGTCAGCAGAGCCTGCAGCATGCAAAGCACAGACTTAGGAAGAATACTCCTCAGAACTGATTCCCAAGGAATCCTGCCTCCCAAACAGAACAAGGCATTTTTAAAACTCAACATGTATTGCAAGGGTTTTACGGCTAAGTCCAGAAATATCAGTGCAGATGACAACTCTCACCATGAGAGCTGTGCTGCCTTATCTCCTCTCCTGGAGCGCATGTCTAAAGTGGAGAGCTAACAGTTACACTCCCTGTTAACTCGGAGTTCTCAGTTTCAGGCTGGCATCATTAGAGAGCTGCTGACCTAGCCACCTCCTTCTAAACTATCCACACCATCAACAATTCATTTTCCCAAACTACTACTAACCTCCTAGTGCAGTTACAGTTCAGAGTTTTAAAACTACACAAACGTATTCTCAAGGCCAGAAATCTGAGGCGGGGACAGACAGATGTAGCTCAGTAGACTGGAGCAGGCTGCACATGCAAGAAGCCCAGGTTCCATCCCCGGTCCTCAACCTCCTGGTCCCTTGAGGACTAACAGAAGTGACGTCCAAGCATAGGGCTAGGAGTAGCCCAAGAGCACTGCCAGGTAGGAGCTAAAAACAAAAACAAAAGGACACTTGAGAAGACTGAGCCACACCTAAGAATGTAAGAAAATACTATCTTCCCTGGCTATTGTCAAAACCTCAGGCCACCTTCAAAACCAGAACATCCACAAATGTCTCTCTCCGACCTTTGCAACCTAAGAAAGGTACATGCAGGTTCACAGGTCCTGGAAGTGAAATGTGCACAGGGCTGGGTGCTCTCATTCCACCTACCATAGCTATTTTGATATTTGGTCCCTCATCAAAAATCTTTAGAGTTCAAAACAAAAACATCAGAAGAGAAAAAAACTATAGACATATCTCTTGTATAGAGACCCCAAAATATCCTCAACAAAATACTTATTAAATTGAATTCAGCCACCTATTTAAAAATTATATGCCAAATGGTATTTACCCTAGAAACAGAAGTTTGGCTTAACATCCAAAATCAATGTTTTATATATATATGTATGTATATATATACCCATATACATTCATATATAGACACATATATAATATGTATATATATATATATATTATCACATTAATCCAAGAGTAAAACAAAAATTGATTTTTTTTTTTTTTGCTTTTTGGGTCACACCCCGTGATGCTCTGGAGTTACTTCTGGCTCTGTGTTCAGGAATCACTCCTGGCAGTGCTTATGGGACCATATGGGATACTGGGGATTGAACCCGGGTCAGCCGCATGCAAGGCAAATGCCCTCCCCTCTGTACTATCGCTCTGGTCCCAAAACAAAAGTTTTTATAAAAATAGTTTTTTGCCAGCATCAAACAATACCAGTATCAAAATCTACTTAGTGGTCAACAAAAACATAATAATAATAAAAAGTTCTGAAAGTACAATTTTGCATCATTCCTGATCAAGGCTCAGCCATCTTTCAGATTTCTATTCTTTCCATCCCTCCCCAACATAAATCCAGCCGTCTCCACCTTGGATCACCACCTCCTGCCAGCATCACCTTCACTGTCCATCTTCCATCATCTACGGGTCTCAATCGAACCCTGTGCATTCTCTACCAACCAGCTGCTCCTTCTGTGATTTGACTCCACCCCGTCCCCACGAAGACAGCCTCCCATCCTCTCTGACCACACACTGCAACTCTGCAGGATCTCAACACGGCACCTCACTGGTTTTTTATTTTTTGTTGTTTTTTTTTTTTTGCCAGTATCAAACAATACCAGTATCAAAATCTTTCTGGTTTTGTTTGGGGGCCACATCCAACAGTGCTCACGGAGCACTCCTGGTGGGCTCAGAGGACAATATGTGCTGGATAGAACCTGGGTCAGCAACATCCAAGGCAAACACCCTGCCCACTGTACCATCACTCCAGCCCCCACACACAGGCACTTCTTACTACTCCAACTCAATGAAGCCACTGACACTCTGAAACTGTCACCAGGGCCTCGGTTGTTCCAACCCTGAATCCTTCATTCATCCTCCATCTCACCTGATTAGGAAACTGCCACCAGCACACAACAGCCCTAGAGCCAGACTCCAGGCAGTGACACAGCGCCACCTAGCAACAAGCCAGGGGAAGTCCCAGTGGAAGGCTACTTGACAGCAAGGACTCTGGGAAGAGGAAGAATAGGCCCAGGGAAAGTCAGTCTGGGCTTCACAGGCACCACCTGGTCACAGAGTGGGTAGGGATGGGGCTGGTCACTGACTGTGCACTGGACCAAAGGAACATCCATGTAGACTATGATAAATTCATACCCAAATGGTCTCAGCGAGTCCAAGTCTGGGCCTTGCAGATGGCACAGACAATCCTGGTTTGATCCCTAACACTGCATACCCGGACACCAGCACTGGCCCCCAACTCCACAGGGCCCAAGCAGCATTGCATCCTCCAAACCTTGCACTGAAGCACCAGGCCGGCTGGTTAAGAATTATGGGTTTTAATGCCCGAAAGTAGAGAGAGCAAGAAGAAAATTGTCTGCCATAGAGGCAGGAGGTGGGGCCAGGTGCAGGTGGCGGGAGGGATACCGGGGACATAGGTGGTAGAAAACATACAGTGGTGAGGGATGGGTGTTCAATCATTTTATAACTGAAAATCATGAAAGCTTTGTAACTGCACTTATGGTGATTCAATAAAAAAAATTTTTTAAAAGAATTATAGGGTGTAATCCCTGAGGTCCCTGTATGGACTTGGGAAGGCAAAAAAAAAAAAAAAAAAAAAAACCTGTTATACTCATCTGGGCATGGGTGTACACTTATTACAGCAAGCAGTTGGCATACATCAGCTATAGAATAAAAAGAAATTTCAAGATTTACTTACATATAATGGAGCTTGTTGTGGATTAAGTTTCATGACCCAGGATACTGAAAGAGAAATGGAAGAAGTAAATGAGAATTAAGTTTCACATTGATGTCAAACATCAATAGAACCAAAATGCCATTATGGCAACATAACAACAACCAAAAGCCAAGGAGGCTTTACTCAGCTCTTAAGAAAGGGGGTGGGGGGGGGGCTGGAGCGACAGCACAGCGGGTAGGACGGGTAAGGCATTTGCCTTGCAGGCGGCCGACCCAGGTTCAATTCCCAGCATCCCATATGGTCCTCTGAGCACCACCAGAAATAATTTCTGAGTGCAGAGCCAGGAGTAACCCTTGTGCATCTCCAGGTGTGACCCAAAAAGAAAAAAAAGGGGGGGGGCCAAGAGGAGCTGGAGCAATAGTACAGAGGGTAGGGCATTTGCCTTGCACGAGGCCAACCCATGTTCAATTCCCAGCATCCCATATGGTCCCCCGAGCACCTCCAGAAATAATTCCTGAGTGAGTGCAGAGAGCCAGGAGTAACCCCTGAGCATCACCAAAAATCAAAAAGAGAAAAAAAAAAAGGACAAGGAAAAGAAAGTAGGAAGGCCAAGTATGATACAATTCCCTGGAGCCCAGATTCAATCTTTGCAAGCATCGGGAAAATTCCCCTAGTCAGAAGTTTCGACAGCCCACATCCATTTGAAGCATGACCACAGGCAGCTCATGCTCAGTCAGGCCTCACGGTACTCCCGCCCCCAGGCCACAGGAGCCAAGGGGAGGGTGGCAGGGCTGTGAACACCCCAGAGCCCTCTTCCTGTCTGGCAAGGAAGAGCCACCTGGTATCACCAGGTATACCAGCCACCTGGTATTACGAAGGGCTGTTACTCCTCCAAATCAAACCTGAGTTCCTTTGGCTCCTTTTAACTATGAAACGATTCACATGAAAACTGGTTCAATGTGAGGGTCCCAGAGCATGAAGGAGAACATGCTCCCAGTTCTTTTTTTTTTCTTTCTTTTTTTTTGGTTTTTGGGTCACACCTGGCAATGCACAGGGGTTACTCCTGGCTCTGCACTCAGGAATTACTCCTGGCGGTGCTCAGGGGACCATATGGGATGCTGGGATTTGAACCCGGGTTGGCCGCGTGCAAGGCAAATGCCCTACCCGCTATGCTATCACTCCAGCCCCTCCCGGTTCTAATCTGATGGTCAGTCCAGAAACTCATCCAGGAGACAAGACCAGAGTACAAATCCAGGCCATTCCTGGGCAGAGCCGCCGCCCAGCCCTGGAGGTGAATACAGGCTGCTCAGCTCTTCCTGGAGTCCCAGCAGCAGACACGGGGCTTTGCATTATAACTTGATCTAAGAAGGCTTTTCTCACTCAGAATAGGTAACTGGATTAAAGCACTAGCCAATCATCTGAAAAATAGTACATGCCACTTGTACAGGCAAAGGACAGATCAAGTCCCCACCACATTGCCAGACCCTCACCCAACTCGGCAGCAGTGGGGGTCAGTGAGGCACACATGTGACCTGGTGACCTGGCAGATCCCAAACCAAGCCCCTCAACAGTCATCCCCTCAGAACTGCCAGGTAGGAAGGCTGTGCCAGGCTAAGCATCAAGTAGACATTCGGCCCAGGAGTGGGGAAGGGGCCACCCAAGCTCCAGCCCACCATCTCTGGTCGGACAGCCCAGGGGGCCCCATGGGCTGATCCCAGCTGACACCCCTGGGCTGACCAGCCCTCCAACCCACCTATTATGGTTCTGAGAGCCCAGTACCGCCCCAGACTTCAGGCACAGGACCCATTCCCATCTGGCCTGCCCTCCCTTGCTAACATCACCCACCAAAATGCACACCAAAACCCAGCTTGAGACCAGGAACCAGCACCAACTGCCTCTCCTAGCAGAGACATGAAGTGGATTCCAGACTGTGGGATCCAATCCAAGCAGCGAGCACGGAGGGGACAGAGGCCGACGTGCTCAGAGCCCTCCCCTGAGTGCATTAAAAAGCCAATTAATTAAAAACTAGACTCGCTTGCTCACTGACCTTCAATAATCAGCTTCATGGTCCTGTTCAGGCCTGCCTGGGACAAAGGGCTGAAAATGACTAGAAACGTATGTGCAGCCTGCCTGCGCCAACCCTCACGTGCCAGGGGAATCTGGAGGGAATGTGCCCCCAGCCTTGTCGGGGCTAGAGAAGTCTCTGCGGGAAGCCTGGCTGGTGACTGGACAGCTTCTGGATCTGTCCACAGAAGACTCTTGCTTTTCCTGGTGTGGGGCCACCTCCAGCAGTCCTTGGGGCTACTTCCACTTTGGTGCTCAGGGGTCTCTCGCAGTAGTGCTCAAGGGACCATGTGGTAGTAGAAATCAGGTCTAGGACTTCTGCATACAAAGCATCACCCCAGCTCACTGCATCTGGCTCTGAAAATGGGAGTCCCCCATCTGACTCACCCAATGTCCATACCAAGGTACCAAGCTTTGCCACCCACTTCTCCTTCAAGGTGTGCCTGTGACAAGCCTCAGAGCACTCTCCAGGCAGATGGTGGGATAGTTCCCCTCTCCCCGCACTTTCCTACCAACTCTGCCATACTCTTCTTCATGGGGCAGGATGTGCACAGCACCCTGGGGCATATCAGCCTGGGTTGAGCAGTGCTTACAAAGGTTAACAGCAGCTAAAGCTTTGGGGTGTATTTTTTTTTTTTACAGTTCAGACCACTGCAAAGGACTATGTGAGATCAGTCACTGGACAGGTCATAGGAGCGCAGACAGAAGTGCTATGGCCGATCAGCTTGAGGAAAGGGGTCAGAAAGCACTTCCATTCTGCACAAAATGAATGCAAAAACCTTAGATATTAGATACTACAACACAATGCACTTAAACAGAAACTGGTGGCTCCAGCAGGGGTCAGCAAACATTTCCTGTAAAGGCCAGATGGTGAATGCTGCAGCCTCTGCAAGCCATATGGTCTCTGAAATGATACGTAAGTGAACGGGCTTGGCCACATTCCAATAAAACTTTATTTACAAAAAGAGACTGCAAGCTCAAATCCCTTCACAGATGCAACAGCCACAGATGCCAAGTCCTAGTCTAAAACTAACAAAAAGCCTCTTAAGATCCTAAGAACCAAGGAGCAGTACATGCCCACCCAACAGCTTGATAAGCCTCAGAGAGCTTTGGCTAAAACACTCAACTGAGAAAGGCTGCAGGATGGTACAAAAAACTCTGGATGCAAGATCCAAATAAAGAGAAGGTAGGCCATGTTCTCAGCAGACCCACCGTGATGGCCCTGACAGCTGTGTAACCTGCCAGATCCTCAGGCTCCTTGGGTGGAGAAAGAGCAAAAACAAGCTGGAGAGATATTGCATGCACCCGACCCAGCTTCAATCCCCATATGGTCCCATGAGCACCACCAGGAGTAATTCCTGGGTACAGAGCCAGGAGTAATAACTGAGCATCATTGGGTGTGACTCAAAAGTGAAAAAAAAAAAGGATGTAAAGAGCCTGCCCACCCCTCTGGGCCACTGGAAGAATCGCAACTTTAAAAAAGAGCTCTGGGCTTGCTAGAGAGACCATCACATGAAATTCTATGAGAACACTACCCAGCTAAAGGAATCTCTTTTTATTTTTTTTTTCATTGTTTGGGGGGCATACCCAGCAGTGCTCAGGTCTTCCTTACCCTGGGTTCTGTGCTCAGGGGTCACTCCCAGTCGTGCTCAGGGAGCCATATGCGGTACCAGGAATCAAACTCAGGGTCGCTGTATATAAAGGCAAGCCCCTTAACCCCATACTCTCTCTGACAAGTTACATTCCAAAACTAAGAAAGAAACAAATCACAGTAAAGAATATGCAAGGACTGTGCTCACTTTGGCAGTACATATACTGAAACTGGAATGATACAGAGAAGATTAGCATGGCCCCTGTGCAAGGATGACACAAAAATTCATGAAGCATTCCATTTTATGAAAGAAAGAAAGAAAGAAAGAAAGAAAGAAAGAAAGAAAGAAAGAAAGAAAGAAAGAAAGAAAGAAAGAAAGAGAGAGAGAGAGAGAGAAAGAGGAAGGGAGGAAGGAAGGGAGAAAGGAAGGGAGAGAGAGATACAGCAAGAACAAAGTTTGAGACATATAAGGCCTGCACTGCTCTAGGATTCTCAGCAAAGTTTCACTCCTAAATTATGTGTCTCTTGATCATAACTATTTGAACAATAAACAGAGATTACTTTTGTAATCAGGAAGAAAAACATACACAACACAACTGTTTTAAACCCTCTGTCATTAGGTATATCCCGGCTGAACTGAAAAGGAGCAAGAAGACATTTTTGTTAACAGAAATCTATACTTGGGGCCAAAAATAGAGCATAGCAGAGAGGGCGCTTCCCTTGAACACAGCCAAACCTGGTTCAGTCGCCAGCACCACATATGGTCCCCCCAATTTCCACCAGGGGTAATTTCTGAGTACAGTATCAGGTGTACCTGATACATCATACCTGATGAGCACCACCAGGTATGGCCCTAAACCAAAAATGATGATGATGATGATGATGATGATGATGACGATGACGATGATGAAATTGACACTCTTCACTAAAGGTCCAGGATCTGAGAAAGAAGGCAGCACACACAAGTATTGGTGCAGCAAGTGAGCAAGATAAGCCCTGCTCTTCGCCCACTCTACACTCAAGGTCTCCAGCTGGGACCCTGGCAGCACCAACCAGCCCCAACGTGTGTCCAGTGCAGTGCTGCCAAGCACATCTCCCAGACCCATAAACTACAGGATCTCAGTCTAAAGACTAGCCATCAGATGTGACAGCCCTTCCTCAAGAGACATGATCCTTGTCATGTGCATCAAACCACCCCCTCGGCTCATTTCCACAGAAAGGCAGCTCTCTGCCAGATGTAGAGAGAGGCTCTCCCTACTCAGTGCTTCCGGGAGGAGAGAGGGTCATGGGCTGCAGTGACCCCTCAGACTCACCATCATTTAGGGTGACACTACACATTCTGGGTTCCTAAGAAAGTCACTAGTCAATTCTTCCTCAGGGAGAGGTCAGTATCCAAAAGCGCTTCTCCTCACTCCTGAGGACGCTGGCTGGTGGTTAGAAAAACAGGTTATACTCTGGCTGGGAGAACAGGGGATCCTCAACCACAGACAAAAAGCAGGGTAGGACAAAGGGCGAAGAGAGGGGCTGGGCAAGAGTACAGTAGACAGAGTGCTGCCTTGCATGCAGCCAAACTGGGTTTAATCACCAGCAACCCATTGGCCCTGGGCAATGCCAGGAGTAACCCCTGAGTACTCCTGGGTGTGGAGCTGCATACTGGCTGACGTCTATGCAGAGCTGCATTAATCAATCACTGAGCAGTAACAGTTAACCATAAATGACAATGATTTAAAAAAATTAATTGAAAAATCAGATCTCGGGGGCCGGAGGGATAGCACAGCGGGTAAGGCGTTTGCCTTGAACTCGGCCGACCCGGGTTCGATCCCCGGCATCCCATATGGTCCGCCAAGCACCGCCAGGAGTAATTCCTGAGTGCAAAGCCAGGAGTAACCCCTGAGCATCGCTGGGTGTGACCCAAAAAGCAAAAAAAAAAAAAAAAAGAAAAATCAGATCTCTAAATTCCTATCACATCTTAGACTTACTTTACAAATCACTTGAGAGTAAACCATCATCTTTCCAGAGCTGTGAGTTTTGTGTGTTTTTCTTTGGGGCCACACTTGGCGGTATTCAGGGGACTCTATGGCGGTGTTCAGGGGGTCGAACCTGGGTCAGCTGTGTGTAAGGCAAGTGTCCTACCTGCTGTACTATCACTCTGGCCCTGTGAATCTTTTATTTCAGGTCTAACTGGCATGATCTCAGGTACACACCAAGGACCCAATATTTGTCAACATTACAGAAGTCACTACGCTAGTTGGCTTCACAAGTCATTGACCTTGTTAGCCCATGTGAAGATATAATCTATTTAACATCCATCCAGACATCTCTACAGGAGGTTTCTTACGGCTTAGCAACATTCACTTTTGTAACACACCATTACTACCTACAGCGCCATGCTATACATCACACAGGAACTCATTTTATAACTGGTTGGAACCCTTTGGATTCATTTCCCCATCTACCCCCATCCCTTGGCTAACATCTCAGCCAGGTATCTATTCTCTGTGTCTATGAGCTGGTTTGTTTAGATTCCATATGGAAGTGAAATCATCTGGTATTCTCTTTCTGATCTTTTTCACTGAGCATAATATCCTCAAAATCCCACCAAGTTGTGGCAAATAATGAGTGTCTTCTTTCTCGTGCCTAAACAGCAGGAGCGTGCCCGTGTGTGCCTATGACAACTGTATCCATCAGCCAAGAATACAAAGGTTTCTCACATATCTGGGCTATTTTGTCAATGATGCTGGGATGAACATTTTTTCAAAGCAGTGTCTATTTTCTTCAGATAAATCCCCAGAAGTGGAATTCCTGGACTGCTTCTGGATGCTCTATCTTTTTAAGTTTTGGAGTCCCTCCTATTTCCCACCTGGACACACCAGCTTGGATCTCGCCAACAACGCAGACTCCCTCTCACACACTCCCTCCGCAGAGTCTTGCATCCGCTCTTCCTGCCAGAGACCTGTCTAACAGGTCCAAGATGTCACCTCACTGTGGTTTGCGTTTCCCTGGCCATCAGTGATGCTGAGCATATTTGGGGCCTCCTATTCATTACACGGTTTTTGTTTTGTTTTTTAAATTGTTTGTCCCATAAATAAAGACTCAGTAATAGTATTCCATGCACAGCTAGTTGCTGAGCATTCAAGATAAATTAGACATTGCCCGAAACTATGCAGTAAGAGACAGGCAGCTGTCAACATAATTAGACGGCAGTATGATAAGCACAACATAAAAAAGGCTCCAAGGATCAGGAAGGAGCAATAAACTCTTGCCACTGGAGGCACAGACAGCATGGATGCTGACAAGAAGTCAGCCCTGCCTCAGACCAGAGCACAGCTCCCACTTCCTCGGTGCAGCAGCAGGTGTGTTCAGATGGGGAAAGAGCAGTGAGCTCCGAGAGGCAGGCGTGCTGGCTCACTGCCTACAAGCTGTGTGGCCACAAAGAGGGGCTCCTGCCTGAAAAAGTGGGTCACCAGAGCAGAGGCCCCCACAAATCACTGTTTCCTTTTTCAATTTCCTTTTCTTTTTTAAGGCAACCCAAAGTTGTTCCTTCACAGTTGCAGGCTCAAAGGCTCAGCTCACATCACTGAAAGGAATCTGTGACCCAAACTCTGACATAGTCACTGAGGCTGTGGGTAGCCCCAGGAAGGCGGCGCCCCTCCACCTGGCTTCCCCGGCCACAGTAGCAACTCAGGGCTCCCAGCCCCCTCGCTGAATCCGGTCAGTCCGAACAAGAAGGGGGTCTCAGAAACAGCCCGCCTTCCCCTGTTGGAATCACTGCCAGTTTGCCTGCCTCTGCTCGTAGCCCTGAGTGCCAGGGCCTTATCACCCTGAGAAAATCTCTCCAGCCTCCGGTTCCACCTGACTCAGCCTTCCTGAAATGCTGTGGATTTTCAGTCTGTGGCTCACGCAGGGCCTACACAGCAGCAGAGTCTCCCAGGAAGGCTCATGCTGGGTAGCAACCTCTTCTCTTGAGGGAGCTCTAGGGAGGGGCTCCCAGCTCCACCATACAGTGAGAGACCTGACTGCCAGCAAAGGGACAGAAAAGCTCAAAAGTACAACCTAATCCCCGACTTAGGGCCATGCTGCGGGATGCGGCTCAGTTGCTGGAGACCTTGCAGGAGGACCCCTGCCCGAGGTACGGCAGGCCCCGGGGCCCCAGGAACTGCGTCTGGAACAGTGCCCAACCTCAGAAACAGGCAAGCACACCGCCTGAAGCACCCCGACTCCCTGATGGCCTCTGCCCACAGCAGGGCAGCAGGGAAGCCATGCCCAGCCTGGCAGAGGATGGAGCTAAGGAGGAGTTCGGCAACCGGCTCAGAGAAGACCGACAGACTTAGGCTCTGAGGCACAGTCCTGGCTTTTCGTGCTACGTTATCTTGGTTCTGTTGTCTAACTGCCAAGTTGCATTCCCTTCATTGTAAAATTGAAGAAGATAATAAAAGGTGAAAGGGGAGGGGCCTCAGTGAGCAAAGCCCCTGACTTGCCAGCATAAGGCACTGAGTTCAAGCCCCAATGCCACCACTTAGGCTGGTAAGAACCCTGGCACCACACCACTGCCAAGGAAGGGCTGTACCCCCGCATGCACCGCATCCCACTCACCTGTCTCTCCAACAGCTTAATTATTGTGCAGACCCCCAAACTAAGCAAAGGGTATCTGTAAAGCCCCAATAAACACGACACCCTACTACAAAAGTCTTGGCAGTTGGGAAATTCTCAGGCCATCCCGGCTCCCCTGTCACCCTCTGGGTGCCCTGGCCATGCAGCCCTCTTATGCCCCCCACACATACCTTCCACCAACACAGCACAGGTGAGGGCTCACACTGTGCTCCTGGAAAGGTCTCCTGACACCCTTGCTAGCTCTGATAACAGGATTACCACTGATTATGTAACATGCACTGTCTTCTATTGTACTTTTATCTCTGCCCTCACCTGGACTTGTTTGAGTCCACCAGGCCACAACGTTACCTTTGGCAGCACTGTTCCATGCCACCCAGCACCTGTACTGCACATGGTACTGGGCTGAGCTCCCAATAAACACCCAAGACTGAAGCCCTGGCAGAGGAAAAGCAATCAGCAGCTTTTCTGCATCGTTTGATAGCTAAGGATCCATAGCTAGAGCTGCAGGCACAAAACCACCCATTCCTTGAAAACTTCAAGGGTCAGACTAGATCCACAACATTAATAGAGTGGTTTCCCAGGTGAGTACTAACCCCAGGGGGCAGGGGAGCTGGCTTAGGGGGAATGCTAGTAGCTTCAGGTGCAAAGGAGGGGTGCTCTATAACTTCTTTATTAAAGAGAGCACTGAATAACTTCTTTATTAAAGGTGGACAGCAGGCAACGTAAGTTGGGGGGGGATTCTGACCTAGTAGATCATTAAAGGGACCAAGGATGCTGCTGAGTGTCAGGAAAACCAGTCCGGATCTATGTGCCCGCTGGGTGGAAGGGACTAGGGAGCCCAATGGGGGGGGGGGGGCAGGGGAGGGCCCCACAGCACCACCTCTCTGGACAACCCTCAGCAAAGCCCTCAGCAGGGCTCCCTCCCCCAGGAAGGGGAACATGCATTATTTTTAATTCTCTCTTGGTGCTGAATGCAAGCTTGTGGTTTCCTGCAAAAATGGCTATTGCTGCTTTGCCAAGATCTCCCTAGAGAAGAAAACTCCAAATAGCTCTTGCACAGGTGAGAACTTTGCCACCAGCTGTATCCTGCTATCCAGAGGAAACGGAACTGTGAGCTGCCCAGAGGACAGACTTGGGAGACAAGCCCTTGAATTTTCACTGCATGCTGACACCCCTGGGTACTGAGAAAGAGAATGACCTCTAAATTTAGAACCCTTCCTAAACAGCTGGGCTTTATGTAAATCCACTTCAGCAGGGGTTAAAATAGACATCCGGTAAAGGGACTGCCAAGCCCAGGCTCTCTACTTCCTCCACCTTCTCCCCCAACCCAGCAGCCCAAGCACTCCTGCATGACAGACAGCCAGGAGAGAGGGAGTAAGGGGCCGTGGAGCGTGGGGTCGCCCTCTGGGACAGATGCCAGGACCTGGAGTGACTGCTCTGACTGCACAGTGACAGTACAAAAGCACCAGGCCAGTCGAGTATAAGACAAATGCCCGAGCACTATGCTACCCAATCCAACCTCGTCCTGGGAATTTCTGCAAAGAAATAACCCCAGTGGAAATGACTCAAGATTTCAAGGGCTGCTGCTGCCTTGCAGGGTTTGTCCTTGAAAGCAGGGATCGGGGTGAGGAGGAATTGTCCTTTGTCCTATGTCTTCAAAGAGATGGGGAGGTGTCAGGGAAGTGACAGGGTGAAAGGCAACAATTCCATGCGTCAGCTTTTTCACACTGCAGACTGGTGTCCATCCTGCAAACCAGCCCACAGACCATAGTTAAAACTACAGAGGAAGGGGCTGGAGCAATAGGGTAGAGCGTTTGCCTTGCACGCAGCCAACACGAGTTCAATTCCCAGCATCCCACATGGTCCCCTGAGCACCACCAGGAGTAATTCCTGAATGCATGAGCCAGGAATAACTCATTTGCATTGCCGGGTGTGACCCAAGAAGCAAAAAAAAAAAAAAAACACCCACGGAGGAAGACCAGTGGTTGTCAACTTTTCCACACCCCCAGGCCATCACCAGGTACAAGTGAGCAGTGGCTGAAGACCACTGGGCTAAATCAACGTTTCTGACCTCTTAGAGCCCCCTTCTGACCTGCTTCCTTCCTGTGACTCCCGAGTCATATGCTATAGTCCCCCATTTATACCATTTTCACCTGTGGCCCCTTTGGAATATCCTGGGCACCCACAGGAGGCCTATTTGAGAACGTTAACAAACTATGAATAGCACAAACAAATTCTGAGGGTCTGGCTTTATGGTCCTCCACACTGTTCAAACAGCCCTGCAAATGGTTCCTTCCTGCCACTACGCTTAGTTTGTTCAATGGTTAGCATAGAATCAGAGCCCTGAAATTCTCCCCCACACACAAAAGAATGGGCTCCAGACCGCTCCGCTTGGTGGAGTCAGCAGAACAGAGTCACTTGCCACCATGTGTGGCATTTCCATGCAATGACACATGGTCGTACGAGCTCTGCCTTTCACCAGCACCCTCCCTCCACCTGTCTGACAAACACAGCTGCCAGGGACACGTCGGAGAAAGAGCAGAGCAACACTGGCCCAGTAGGAAGGCAGCCCTGTCCTCCTCACTGCAGACACAGCAGGCCCTTCGGCTAGGTCGCCCTCTCGGGAACTCACGGGTGTGTGTGCCCCCCATGCTGGGACCCAGCTGTCTCTGTGGCTGGAAGCAGCAATGGTAAAACCCACCACCCAACAGTCCCCACCCCACAAGGCAAAGGTTCATAAACCAAGGGGGCATTTGTCACTTTAAATATATAATCCTATTCCCCTTTCTTTCCCTCTGTTGACCTTCCCAAATGTAGATACAACCAAATCAACAACCACAATCTACGACAGTCACCAGAAGGCTTTATCTTATTTTATTTTATTTTATTTTATTCTATTTTATTTTATTATTTTTAAGCCATACCCAGCAGTGCTCAGGGCTGACCCCGGCTCTGCACTCGAGAATCAGTCCTGGCAGACATCGGAGACCATATGGGATGCCGGAGATCTAACCTGATCAGCTGCACAGACACAAGGCAAGCGCCCTCCCTGCTATCCTATCGCTCTGGCCCCAGAGGCCTGTAGATGCTGCCCAGGGGTGAGGGACAGCTGAAGGCCGAGAACAGCACTGGCTCCCCCTCTCTTCTAGCCCTGCTCTACCCTGTCCCACAGGGCAGGGGACAGCTGACAGTGAGGGTTGGTCATTTTGTAGCTCTCCGTCCAGAAACCAGGCCACTGTGAATGTTCAGAGAACAGAGTGAAAGGATTATCCAGTAGCTCCAATTATACCAAGTGATCTCATCCTCTTGTAACAAGCTGCAACTTCCTGGCATCCGAAATCCACTTTTGAAACTCCACCAGGGGCATCTGAAAAACCAACTTCCGTCCCTCCTCCCTCCCTCGGTGCACCCTCACATCAGTAAATAGTGAACACTGCAAACCCCCACATCACAATCGCCCTGCACAGACTGGGAGATCGCTCAAAAGCTGGAGCACTTGCCCTGCATGCATGTGGCCCAGGCTCAATGCCCTGCGACACCTGAGTCCAGAGCAGCACTGTGCCACTGGGCCTGAGCATCAACCCATCAGGTCCACAACACCGGGACAAGCATGAACAGGAACGGTGCCCGGTTCCTGAGCACTGCTGGGGGCACACCCCGAGAGAAAAATTTGCAACAAAAACATCCCTCACCATCACAGCCTCCCTGGTGCTCTCATGTCCTCTCCCCAGTAAGCCCGTCACACATCTGACCTCTGGAGACAACCAGTTCCACGGGCACACACATCACCATCACCTTCTCCAGAGGCCCCAAGAGGCCACTGATCAAAGTAAAGGGTTCTGCAGCTGAAGACCTGGTGAAGGAGCCGCTGTGAGGACCCTTGGCTGGCCCACAGTGGCTGCCCCAACCCAGACCTCGGCCGCAGGGAGCCACCTCCCTCCTTTGTGAGCAGGGACACAGCTGACACACTGGTTCCATATGCAGAAACACAAGGCAGGACAAGGCAGGGGTTGGTGAGCTGGAGCCAACAGCAGTGGACAGTGTCATGTTCATGGGAACACTGCTGCCACTGCCCCGAGGTGAGAGGAGAGGAAGGGGCAAAGCCCTGCACAGGCTCCCAGTGTCTGCCCAACGCACCTTTCAGGTCCCCCAGCTTCCTACTGGACACTGATTTATAGAGGCAGGTGCCCTACTCAGTTTTTCCGAAGGAGGCAGGTAATGGCCTCCAGAGTTAGCTGTGTAATTACCCAACTAGGAAAGCCACTCAGCAGACCAGCGTGTTCCCGCCCGTATCCAAATGGGAATGTTTACGAGCTGGAGTATCAGAGGGGGCGGGCTCCCTTCTACAAAAACATGCAGAAGCGCCGCCAGCCGAAATCCGCCATCCAAAAACATTCAGTTGCTGTTACGTAAGCAAGAGGAACTTCTGAGAATGTTTTCCCCCTAAATTCTACTAAACCAGGATAGAGAAAATCAAGCTTCAAAACCAATACTCACGCTGCATCTGAGGCCACACAAGGGGGTTCTCAGGGGAAAAAGGTGGCAGAGATGAACAGAGGCCACGTTCGCTGCACTGCGACCGTTCATGGACCATATGCTAAGAGGGAGCATAACCTTCCTACTGCTTCCTGGAGCACACTGATATCCACACAAGCTGTTCCAACAAGTAACAGCAGATAGCAAGCCCAGGCCCCCAACCAACATGCCAAGCATGCACTTGGTCTTCTGACCTATCTCTTAGGGCCTCGAAAATTGATCTTAAACAGTAGAGATTATTTAAAAACAAAGCAGTGACAGGCCTGGGAGATAGTTCAAGGGGCCAGAGGACATGCCAAGAGGCCCCAAGTCCAATCCTTGGTACTGAGTGATTCCCTGAGCACTGCCTGGTGTCCCCGAGTACCACCAGGCTGACCAAAAACACCAACAGAAACAAAAGTGAGATGCAGAGCAGACATACATACTGCATCCTTCTACTCCAGTCCCAGATGGCCAGCCCAGGTCAGAGCACGAACAAGTCAAGAATGCCGCCGCCCACAGAGCCTTCCCAGTGCTAGGGTGGGGAATGTACAGAGTCAGCTGTGGAATCTCGGAGGAGACATTCCTTGCTTTCTGTCCTCACTTGGAGAGGGACAGGCAACCTCAGGCCTCTGGTCTTAGAGACACCACACTCCACCAGGATCTCCACCAGCGTTAGTGGCAGCTGCCCAAGCCAAGGAGCTCAAGCAGCAGCCAGATCAGCTGTTCCTTTCACTGTCCAGCCCCTGAAATCTGGACACCCACTTCCTCGGGCCCCAGGAGAAGGCAGCACACAGGTGAAGGGGCTGTGACAAAGACGGCCTTCAACTCTTGAGTAAGCTCAGCCTTAGACAACTTCTGAAATGCAAGGCGGGAGGGGTGGCAAGAAAACTGTGGGCTCTGTGGACTGTTCAACTTCTTTAGTCCAAGCTGAGCCAAACAGATCTCGTTTTCTCTTGACTTTCTGCAGTAAATGGGCAGTTCAGGGAATGACTGAGCATTTGGGCACTCAAAACGAGGGAGTCAGAACCCTCAGTTGAAAGGCTTCTAAGTGTTTTTCACTGGTGACTGCCTTTTTCTGCTTTCTGTCTCCTCACCCTTTCTAGTGCCTCCCAGTGGCAGCCATCTCACTGTCATCTGGAAGAGCAGTAGTCTGCTTGGATTTGTTTACTTGACTTTTCATAGTGAATCTTTTTTGGGTCACACCTGGCGGTGCACAGGGGTTACTCCTGACTCATGCACTCAGGAATTAACTCCTGGCAGTGCTTGGGGGACCATATGGGATGCTGGGAATCAAACCCAGGACAGCCACGCCCAGGACAGCCACGTGCAAGACAAACGCCCTACCCGCTGTGCTATTGTTCAAGCCCAAGTTAACTTTTGTAGCTAATATCAGGTAAAAGTGGACATAGCTTTTATCCCATTGATATTGATTCCATATGTAATCTGGTTTTGAAAGGGAAGAAATGGAGTAAGCAATACCTATTCTGCTACTACGTCTTAACTCAGATGCGGCAGGGCCCTGCTCTGCTGTCTGGAACTCACTCTCAACCACTTACTAACACAGCATCTCCGGTGATCCTGCTGCTCCTCTGTCCTCTCCTGGGCAAAAAATTAAAAAATGAGTAAGAAGCTCCCAGTTTTACACTCCTTCTGTGAAATGATTTCCTTGAGAGAGAATTATGCCAGACTGACACCATCAGAAATGACCTAGAAAAACCGGCTATGATAAGACTAAAAGGAAATGACAGGAATAAATATTTACGTGGAAAGCTTACGATATACAGATTCCTTTAAGCTTCAAAGACTGCTGTATATCATTATTAGTTTGAGAGAAACTCCACAAGAGCATTCAAAGAGCTTATTACTTCGGGACCCTGGTAAGGAAGTAGGCAACTCTGGGGTCTGACTGCAAAGCAATTTGTTGGCTAATCTAGGATACAGCTCCCCTCAAAAATCTAAGGCTAGGGGCTGGAGGATAGCAGAGCGGGTAGGGCGTTTGCCTTGTATGCTGCCGACCCGGATTAGATTTCCATCATCCCATATGGTCCCCTGTGCACCGCCAGGAGTGATTCCTGAGTGCAGAGCCAGGAGTAACCTCTGTGCATTGTTTGGTATGACCCGAGATGATGGGGCTTGAAGAAAAAAAAGAAAAAAAGAAAAAAAAAAAGTCTAAGGCTAGATTGTGATCTCCCAGCAGGGCACCTAAAGCACAGGCGGGACACAGGCAGAAAGCAGGATTTTTTTACAAGTATCTCCCCAGTGAGATTCAGAGAGTCTCTTGCCTGCACGCCTGGCTGTCTTCCCTGGGGCCCCTCAGAGGGGATGGGCTCCAGCTTCCCTCCCCGCCCCAAGCAGAGCTCCCAGCGGCCGAAGACCACCGGAACCTAGCTACAGCCATGCTGGAGGCCCCTCTCCACACATTCGGACAGGCCTCACACATGAAGGTACTGGCAGAGGAACCCAGGTGTGTGTAATCCCACCAACAGTCAACATCCAGAGACTTAAAAGCAAGCTCCCAGAAGCACGTGGCCGCAAAGCAGCCGCGAGATATCTTGTAGCCTGCTTCTCCCTCTACGAGAAATTGTCAAGCTTCTGAGAGTTTCCTGCCCACATGGGACAACCTTGCAAGCTTCCCATGGTGTACTAATATGCTAAATCCAGTAACAAGCTGGATCTCATTCCCCTGACCCTGAAAGAGCCTCCAGTGCAACATCATTGGGAGGGCCGAGTCAAGAGAGACTTCTAAGATCTCAGGGAAAGGACGAAGGAGAGGTTACTGAGCCCGCTCGAGAAATCGACAATTAATGGGGTTTCATGATTCATGATCTCCCCAGTGGCGTTCACTCATGCACTCCGCCTCTTTGCACATCCTCCTGGCCCTGTGTGGGTATTCACAATCAGGAAACTCACTGGCCTGATCAAGTCTGATAAGCAGAGGCTAGTCACCACCCCACCATGCCAGCCAGACTTTAACCATTTGGTGGCTGGATCATAGGGACTGTGCCAGTTGGGAAGGAGAATATCTCGACAAGGATATCAGAGGTGAGTCGGAGCAAAAAGGGAGAGCTGGGGTTCAGGACACTATGTCAAAGGAAGAGATGGTTACAGTCTAGGGAGCACACATAAGCTAGGCATGAGTGTGCACAGATACACAGCGAAGGTGGAGGCCAGCATCAAGACTCCGGCCTTCACATGTCGAGCGGGGTGTGCTCACGAGGGCTCATTACCGTGTGATTCCCAGCACTGCCACCAAGAGCAGCTAACAGAGAAAAGGCAAAGGCCCCACGAAGCCTCCCCAGAGGCTGCTCTATGCCAGGCCCACTCTGCTATCAATCTAATCATGCCCTTTGAAGTCGCCAGTCCAGCTCCTCTTCGCCCTTTCTCAGAAACCAGAAGAGGAAAGCAGGAAAGAAAAGTGAAGAAGAAAGATTGAGAGGAAGAGACACACACAAATAGACCCAGTGTTTGCTCCAGACCTCCAAGACAAATCAGGCCTGGCACATCTCCAAGCCCTATCATCTCTGGTCTGTGCCACTCCAGCAAACCCACCAGTTCCTGGCAGTGCCCGAGACCCAGAGATCAGGGCACCAAGACCGGGTAAGAGCAGTCCCTGCAAGGAGTGGGGCACCCAAGCCATGGTCTACTTCCAGACAGCACTGGCCGCTGCCCGACCCCCTTAGTGCTGCCACTTCTGAGAAGCTGGTTCTGTACGAGTTTCACTTTGTTACAGCTTTTACTTCTGTGATGAGGTTTCCATTTCTGTGGCATGCAGACTTGCTTGCATTTAACTGAGTACCATCATAACAGCTGCTTGAAATTCTTCAATCCACATGGCATCACTCTCTGTGGAACAGATTTCTCTCAATAATGGGTCCATTTCCCAGTCTCCTCGAACTCTGAGTCTGAATCCTACCCTGGGTCTTGTGCTAGCCCTTTGCTCTCGAGATCACTCTGGTTTATCTTAGCAGGATACCAGCTGAATTACAAGTGAACAAGCACTGCTTGAAAGGCAGCTCCCAACACCCATCTTTCTAAGGTAGGCTTATGGGTCATACTTATTCTTCTACTTTATTTTCTGAAGTGTCCATGAGGTAGATTCCAGTGCTCTAGGGTCCCCAGAGTGAGACTATGTTATCGCTAAGTATCAGAACCGAGGGGTCCTTTCTCTTTGGTTTGGTTTTTGGGGGGTACTTCCTAGCATTTCTTCCTAGCTGCTCTAGCCTAAAGAGGCCCCTCCTGCTGGGCACCATCCAGCTCTTCCAGGGTGTCATGGCTCAGGCAGCTGCAACAGGGCAACTGGTACACTTGGGCAACGTGCTCAGACCCGGCAACCCTCTCCAAGAGCTGTGCTCCTGTACATGCAGACAGGCACAGGGAATAGACAAGCCGGAAGAAAGGCGACGCTCGAGTGTGTGCACTTGCCCGGGCCAAAGACTCTCTGTGCTCAGAGAGGAGAGACACACAGGTCCTGCCATGGACAACATCTCCCACATTCCTGTCTCACCCACTGTGTTCCCAGAGTTTGGGGCTTTTCTTGAAGCTCCAATGGCTGCACCCACTTCTACAAAAGATCCTGACAGACCACCTATGTGTCACAGCCTCCATGGCACCTGGCACTAGCAGCAGCAGGGAGGAAGCCCAGGTTCCAAAACCAGGCACACCTCAACTCTTTCACTCTTGAAGACAGGGAACAAGGAAGCCACCGACAAATACCCACCCACGGTCTGGAGCGACTCCTCCCCACTCTGAGCTCAGACTCCCTGTCACAGCAGGCCCCTGGGGAGGACAGCTGCAGTGAGAAGACTAAGAATGCCCCAGACCCCTTGTGGAACTCCCAGGGACAGACCGGACCCCCCCTCCATGATAGCTCAGAGTGAGATGATAAGAAGGTTCCTCCTTAGGGAATGGAGCTGCCAAGAGAGCTGCATGCAGGCAGAGGTGGGCACCAAAATGCCTGAGGCCGAGGCACTGGGGGGGCCCAGGCGGGAGGTGGTGGGATAAGGCAGGTTTCACATGCATGAGGCCCTGAGTTCCATCCCAGCACCAAAGCAGAATAAGCAAAACAGAAAGAAGGAGAGGCAGGGATTCGCTTTCCTCCCTAATACCTTATACAGTGATCTCCAGCTTGAAGCAGAAAGGCCTGCTTAACTCAGATATGGGGCATGAGTTCAACTGACTGGGCAACCACTCTGGTTCTGCTCACCAGAATGATGAATTTTCCAACTGGATGATAAGAGTCTGATTTTTACTCCAAATATGACCAGAAAAAAAACTTGAACTACAAAAAGGGTTCTTCTATGTTTGAGGAAAAACTTAATCAGGACCTACAAAGACCTACAAAGGTTTTTGTTTTGTTGTTTTTGTTTTTTTGGGTGGGAGGGCTGGTAACAAAGGCAAGGGCATGAAAGCTGCCAATTCTGGTTCTACTTCCTCCTCATACCCCAGTGTGAATGAACCTCAGACTGGAGTCCTCAGAGGTCACTTAGGAACACAGGCTGGGAGACTGGAAAGGCCCAGGGAGAAAAGGTCCCACTGACAGAAACTACTGGATTTCACCTCAATGAGGACAAACCGAGGAGTGGCCTGTATGCCTGAGCAAGGGAAGCAAGACCCTAAACCCCAGGCACACAAGGTTTGTTTAAGGAACTTTGTGGAACACCCCCACCCACACCCACCCCACCCAGCTCATTTCTCCTGCAATGCTGGGAGCCAGGTGAAGAGATCTGGGCAGAATGACACAGGGGCCTGAATTCAAAAAACTCTCCCCCTCAACCCCTGTGCTTCCCAGGTCCCAGCTGTGCTGCCCCACAGGACTCAGGCAACATACTGTGAGAGGCGCCCCTGCCCACTGCTGCGAGCCTCACCCTGTCCTGGTTTTAGCCACAGAGCAAACAGGTTCCTAATGGGAATCCACAGGAAATAGATCTCTACTCCAGGAATTGCCACTCCCTCCCCTCCCCCAACACTATTACCAACATCCTGAAACATCAGGTCCCAGGCTGGAGAGACAGTACAGGGGTTAAGGACCTATCTGCACGTGACCAACTCATGTCGGATCCCCAGTACCACATATGGTACCCTGAGCCCTACCAGGAGTGATCCCTGAAGACAGTGCCAGTTAGCCCCAAGCACGACTGGGTGTGGCCCAACACCAACTCCCTTCCCCTAAAAAATCAAATCCCAGAGGCTGGAGTGATAGCACAGTGGGTAGGGCGTTTGCCTTGCACTCGGGCAACCGGGGTTCGATTCCCAGCATTCCATATGGTCCCCCAATTACCGCCAGGAGTAATTCCTGAGTGCAGAGCCAGGAGTAACCTCTGAGCATCACCGGGTGTGATGCAAAAAGCAAAAAAAAAAAAAAAAAAAATCAAATCCCAAACCTCTGTGGTTCATGGGGGATAGAAATCCTCAGCTGAAAGGATGCACCAAGCAGGCAACGGGGTGCAGCCACACCAAGCACAGCCCTGTGAATAGCCCAAGAGGCCCACGCTTTCGGAAACACCCCAGAACAGGCGGAAGGAAGAGAAACCTCTCCTTGGCAGGAGTGAAAAACGGTTGTTTTGGTTTGGTTTTGGTTCGTGGGCCACACCCAGGGGTGCTTGGGGAACAGTAGCTCAATCTGTTCAGTTGCTTCCAGCCCTAGAGAAAGATACTGACTCTCAGTAGCCAACTTATCTCTTTTCCCTGTCAAGAAAACTAGTGTCCTTGAAGCAATGAAGCAAAGAATAAAATTATCTCAGAATGTCTTCATAGCTGTTAACAGACCAATGAGAAAAGTCAACTGAACTTAGCTGAAGGGAGGTACTCAAGATACAAGTTATTAAATATTTTATCAAAGGTAGCTTGGAATACAGTCTTTTTCAGGGGATGTTAAAAATGTTTTAATCTTTAGACTGAAGAGATGGCACTACAGGTAGGACACTTGCCTTGCATCCAGTCAACTAGGGATCCATCCCTGGTACCACATATGGTCCCAAAGCACTGCCAGGCATGATCCCTGAGTGCAAAGCCAGGAGTAAGCACAGTTGGGCATGGCCCAACACCACACACAAAAAAGTTCTAAACTTAATCATGATTCTTACACATCTAGTCAAAAGTCATTGAAGTATGATATAGGCAAATGACATGGCATGTGAATTTATCTTAATAAAGCCATTTAAAGAAAAGTTAAGAATCCCCCAAGCCCAGATCCCCTCATTTTTATTGAAGAACTCTTTTTGTTAGGGCACAGGGGACTATTATTTTAAAAAGCACCCAGGAGATTGTGTCATTTCTGACTACACGTGTCCATTTTTGGCTTCCCCTCAGTGCCCCCGTTCCTCCCCGCAAATCAGAGCACAGGATGAAGAACATCGAGTCCTGACAGAAGCACACCAAGCCCAGTGAAGTCATGGAAACTCGGCCCCAGTCCTCCCCCTCACTGTCTGATGGGGCACTGGCTCTGCTTGAAAACAAAAGGCAACTCACAGAGCTGATGAGCACCTTCCACAGACACACAGCAGCACCCTGCACATCCTCCAGATTCCCAGGGGCCCACTGCCAGGCAGCAGGACACACCACTCCCCCACTCCCCACTTCTGTCTCTGTCCAAAATGAAAGGAGGCTTCCTTCTATGCAGGCCACCCACTCTCAGCTCCTTGGTGGGCCAAGGCTATGATGAGTGGAGGCTCGCACTCGCTGAGCGTACCCTGGCGTGTGTGGAGTGGGCACTGTGAAGACAAGGCTGGGTGTTCCAAGTCTGTATTCTTCTAGGGCTTACGTATGGTCTAATGAATGCAAACTAAATTGCTCAAGTAAATCAAAAAGTATAACATTACAAAGACAAGGTTCCTGGAATGGGTGACTATGAAAATTACAAGAAAATAACAGGACTGAAGTGATAATACAAAGGGCAGGGCACTTGCCTTGCATGCAGCTGACTGGAGTTCTAACCCCAGAGCCCACTAGAAGTGATCCCTGAGTGCAGAGGAGTGAGGCCCGAGCATGAGAACCAGTGCCCTTCCGTGTAGAGGCTTTGCCTCTCCTCCTAAGAAAGCTGATTTGTTCTCCTTTCAGGGCTGCTATTCTAGTGTGCTTGGTGACCACACTGGCCCAGGGGACTATGTGGGATACCAGGGATTGGACCAGATGAGCTGTGTGCAAGGCAAACACTCTAGCCACTATAATATTGCTCTGGCACCCATATGGAGGATTTTAAATAAAGTTCTCTTCACCAGAGTTCAGCGCTTAAGGAAGAAAAGGCGCCTGACCTCTGTCTGCCTGCAGCCAGCATGCACAGCCATGCACTGGGCCCTACTACCACAGGCGTGCAGGTGCTCCATCTAACTGCTCTAGGCTCAGGCTTTAACTCCAACCGACCAGACACCCTGTTCCCGAGAACAAACAGCCCCCAACCCCTTTTCCTTCCTCGTGAGACACCGTTTTCCTCTCCTCCACCTCAATGCTGTATCAAAACCTACGAGTGTGGATCCTCGCCCTGGGTGCTGGACCACCCCATTTCTCATCCCTCTGCCTCTCCCTGGGTCTCCAGTTTCCCACTGTCCTGCTCTGAGCATCCTTCATCTCCACCTTGCCAACCAGTTCATGCCTGCACAACTGGGAAATCTTTCAAGTGTTGACTCCCTGGCACTTGAATCCTTCCTCTATCTTCATGCCCACTTGCATGACATGACACTACCAGGCTGCTCACTGCCATGGCACTGACATGGTTGAATTCAAACCCACAGAAGCAAACTGTGGAGGACCATGATGAAGAATCCAGGATGGACACATTTGACTCCCTCTGTGACCGCAGCAATTCAATTGAGCCACTTCACTGTGAGCAAATTTTTCCACAGTAGATGATGCCTTTGTATCCAAGGAGTCCATGAGTACTAAAAGCAAATCAAAGCACTAAGGGAATCCACAAACGATATGACTAATTGACTCCTTATCAGCACACACTGATGTATAAACTGGTTTCATAATGATAGGCAGCTTAGAACACGGAATTAAATGACACTTCACGCCACAGAATATTCTAAATAACAATCTTCTTCCATCAGGTTTCACTAAAATTACTTCTGTAACAATGATGACTACAAATCCTAAAGTGTGTTCATCTGGTTTCCTATCCTCAAACTTAGAACACAGAAATCCAGGAGCTGGAGAGATAGTACAGTGGATACAGCACTTGCCTTGGATGTAGTTCACCCAGGTTTGATCCCGAGCATTACATGTGGTCCCCCAGTCTTGTGAGGAGTGAACCCTAAGCACAGAGCCTTTAGTAAGATCTGAGTACCACCAGGTGTGACAAATGAAAATAAAAAGTAAGTCACGTTCTTCGGGGTGCCTGATCCACATTGTGCTCAAGAAATACAGTCTGAGGGCTGCAGAGATAGTATAAGGGGTTAAGGTGATTGCTTTGCACTGAGTGAACCTGGATTTTGGTCCCCAGCACGACATACAGTCTCTAAGCACTGCCAGGAGTAAGTCCTGGCCCAGAAGAAATGCAGTCTGAGACACAGAGCACCTTTCAATGATCAAGTACTCAAAATAAGAAAGTGTAAATAACCCCAGGGAGGTTCATTCCTCAACTGATATCATCAGGTAATTCCCCAGTGCTTACCAGAGATCAGAGGATAGGCTGAGGGCTGGGTAAGTATGCAGGGGGAGGAAGAAGACTTCATTTAGTCACAGCCATTTTTCTAAAGACAAACTGAAGTGCCTGTGCACTCTCTGGCCCTGACAAGTCCTCAGAGCTAACGCTTTTCTGAACTGCTGTGAGGGTTGTACCAAATAAAGCAGGTGTTCTTAGGTGCTGGGTGTGGTCGCTGGTGGGAGAACAGGACCCAGAACAAACCCCCTTATGGGAAGCACCACAGAGCAGAGTCTTGGGACTTGGGATTCACTGCCTTTCAACTCCACTGTAATCCCTTTTCCACAAAGCCTAGGTGGCTCTATCCTCTGAAAAAGCTGATAATGGGCTCCAGTCCTTCCTGGGCATCTGAGTGAGATTAGGTTCTGTCAGCTGGCATTTCACTAAGCCAGGAGCAGCTTTACTTTTCAATGTTACTGAACACATTTAAAAAAAAAAAGAAAAAGTTGTAAGATTTGCACTTCTTGCTCCCATTTGGATTTTGGTAATTAAGTCAAAGTTTGCTGGCACTTGGATATGAGAGACAAGAACAATTCACTTTTTCATTCTTTAGGACTTCTCCACACCTCCTGCACCCCTTCATCTGTCTCCACTGTTTCACTAGCCCAGAGGGTCAGAATGATCCCAGGAAGCTGCCGCCTTTGGAGGCTCTGTGTGCAGTCTGCCCATTCTAACCCAAGTCCCGATACACAGCCCCAACAAAACATCTGTCAGCAACAAACAGAATTTATACAAGTAGCTGGCTCAAGGGGAATCCCAAAATCACAAACAGCAGTTGAGTGATTAACAAAGTGGGTTAAGATAAAAAGCCCTTCTTATAATATTTTTCACAGTGCAAATATCCCACCCACCCTTTCTTTGCACTGCTTACACCCTCAAATCTTAGCCTAAGTCACTAAGAAAAATAACATGCAGGCAAATTTCAAGGAGGGAACAAGCTACATTTCTGGACAAATAAATCAACTACCTTTCTGTTTCCAGGCAGAATCCTAGGCAACAGTGTAAGCAAGAGATTAAAGCAAATACTGCTACTTGATAAAGTCAAAGAGAATCCTGGCCATTCCTGCAGGCCATAAACATCTCCCAGTGGAAGCAGGAAGGAGGAAAAAATGGCTCCAGGATTAGAGAAATCCTACCTACCCTTATGATTCCAGAAAACCATAAAATACACCACCTCTGCCCACTAATAAAAGCTGTCAGGACACAGCCATGGCTGCCTGTATAGAGTTTCCTATTAAGAGTATCCCTCTGCCAGGTATTTGGTCACAACACCTGAACCCTATTCCCTCATTCCACTGACCGGAAAAACACTGAAATGTCTCTGCTGAGATGTTAAGTCATGACTAGTCATTATGAATGACCATCATGAAGAAGGAGGAAGTCAATGCAGTTCAGGCATTTTCCCTGTTAGAAGCCTGACTCTGAGGCCTGGGGGACTAGCTCAACAGTCCATGGTCTGCTGAGAATGAAAGAGAAGTTCCCTGAGTGCAGCCAGGCAAGAGGTGTGGGGGGCGGGGGGTGGGGAGAATAAGCAAAGATACAACTCTCCCAGAGTTAGAGAGAGAGAGGCCTCAATACGAGCAGTATGCTCTAATCTTCTAGTTCTTACGGAGATTAAAGGGTCAAAACCATCCAACTAACAGGAACAGGGAAACAGCTATTTCACCCTTTCTTTTAAAGCCTCATACCATGAAAGAAGACATGGATGGGTATTTTAGGATCTACCCTTGCTTGCCCTGATTTCCAGTTCTCACACAGGCTGACCAACAGTAGGAAAATCACCTGGCACAGGCCTCTACCGAAGGGGGAGGAGTGAAAGAAAAATAAACATTTACACTACTCACTATAACTTTACTAGCCTATCATTTTATAAGAGTTGAGGCCTCACTCATAGCAGATGTTCATCAAATACCAGCTCCTAACCTTTTCCTCCCCAAGATAAGTATAAGAAAATAGACCTAAAAACATCAGTAGATCAGGGCTGGAGAATATAACAGCAGGTAGGGCATCTGCCTTGCACAGAGCCAACCCGGGTTCGATTCCCAGCATCCCATATGGTCCCCTGAGCACTGCTAGGAGTAATTCCTGAGTGCAGGAGCCAGGAGTAACCCCTGTGCATCACCGGGTGTGACCCAAAAAGCAAAAAAAAAAAAAAAAACCATCAGTAGATCAAAACGTTTCAACAAACAGCTGCAAGTGAGACATCTAGACACCAATCCCATAAAATTCAACCTTCTCCGGCACCCAAATCAGAACAGCAAGGATAGGCAAAGAAAGGTTTTTCTTTATAGTCTGCCCATTTCCAGAAGCTTCTGTGATAAACAAATCTCACAGTTTTAGGTAAAACACCTGCATGGGAAGAAATAATTTTCATAATCTGTTCATTGATATTTGTACACTCAATATTTTTAAAGCTTTCAGTTAAGCTGGAAATACATTATTAAAGATGTCAGTAACATTCAATGAAGGATTCATTCACTTAGCAGTTTATATGATTACTTGTATGAATTAGCACTAGTATTCCTTTCTCCTAAGTTTTCTGTTGTTGTTTCTGTTTGGGGGCCACATCTGGCAATGTTCAGGGGTCACTCTTAAATCCTGGCACTGCTCAGAGGACCATATGGAGATGCCAGGGATTGAACCTGGGTAAGCTGTATGCAAGGCAAGTCCTTTACTGGCTATTATCTCTAAGGCCCTAAGTTTGCTTTGTTTTGTTTTGTTTTTAATTATTCCTTCGTATGCATTATTTGTGAAAGGAAAGCATGAGTTGTTTACAGATCTGGTGTTTTTGTTTTTTGTGGTGCTAGAGAGATCAAACCCGGGGACTCATTCACATAAAGCTGGTACTATACCACTGAGTTAAATCCCTATCCTCTGTGTATTTTTTAAACAAATTTTTTAAACAAATTTACCACTAGTTTACAATACCACAGAACTGCAAGAAAAGCTGACCCTGCACCAGGTTGTCTTCACCAGGGCACCTCAGAGGGAGGCAGGCTGAGTTTCCCTCCCCACCCCAAGCAGAACCCCAGCAGCCGAAAACCTCCAGAACCCAACTGCCACCATGCTCAAGGCCACTCTTCACACGCCCTGACAAGCCTCACCCAAGAGGGAGCTGGAAGAAAAACCCAGGTATGCAGGAACCCATGACTGAGATCTCCAAGTCCACTTGGATAGTACTCCCCCCAGCTCCCCAGTTTTACAGTAGCTTGGCAGTCACACCCACAAACTGCCACGGAACCATGCAATCTCATCAACAGCCAAGACCCAGAGATATAAACTAAAGCTCCTGGAAGAAAGCGCTGCAGAATTTCCTGGAGTAAGCGGCCACATTTGCGGCCACACGATCTCTTATACTCTCATCCACTGACTTACCAAAAGTACCACACATTTGTTTGGTTTTAACATACTTGCTTGTATTCTCTTATATTTGGGCATAAATGGCCCCAGAATGAAATACAACAATCTGTTATAGTGGTGGAAAGGTGGTCGGTGGTGGGATTGGTGTTTGAATATTATCTGTATAAATAAAGTATATAAAAATTGAAAAAAAAAAGAACTTCAAGGAAAGCATCATCCCTTTATAAGTATTTATAAGTATGTAAGCCTCATCACACTCATTACCAGAAAAACATTTGCAATACTGCAGGAATTAGGGTGGTTCTATCCAGAATCCCATACAGTCCCCTTAGCATCACCAGCAATAATTTCTGTGTATTTCTGAATAACCCTGAGCACTGCTGGATATGGACCAAAAACAAAAACAAAAACCTAAAAAAAAAAAAAAAGGAAGAGCTTCATCATCTCACATCACAAATGCTCATGTTAGATTACATATACATGTATTTTTGTTTTGTTTTGTTTTGCTGCACCCAGCAGTGCCCATTGCTTACTCCTGGCTCTGCACTCAGGGATCAATCCTGGCAGGGCTCAGGAGACCATATGGAATTCTGGGGATTGAACCCCAGTCAGCCATGTGCAAAGCAAAGTGCCCTACCTGCTGTACTATCACTCCAGCTCCACTAGCTTATATTTTTCAAGGCTTATCTGAACTAAACTGTTAAAGCAGAATTTCATAATCACCCTCAGAGGAATGACAAAATATCTTCGAAACTAAACCAGGTTGGCCAAAATGCTTGCACTGTTTACAAAGATTTTGAGAATATCTTCTAAAAAGAATCAGAAGCAAGCAAGGCACCACATGAGACCTTCCAGCAGCAAGGCCAGGGTGCTAGAGAAACCCCCGAGCCAGGATAACAAGGAGTCAGCCCTGGACATACTCAGGAGGCCAGGGAGTGATCAGCTTCAAGGATATTTGAATCTTTCCAACAAATGGTACCAAAACAGTAAGTAGCCACAATCAAAACAAAAACCTCACACCACACACACAAATCGGCCTAAAAATGGGTGACAGACATGAAGAAAACAGCTGAAACTAGACACTTGCAGAAAACACAGAGAACCTTTATGATCTTGGCTAAGGCAATAGTCTTTGACAATACATCAAATGTACAGTCCATAAATGAAGATATGAAAAACTAGACCATTAAATTCACAACTTACTCTCTCAAAATTCACCATGAAGAAGAAAAAAGGCCACAGATGTTGCAAATCAAACATCTGATAAAGGAGATGAACATGGTTGTAAAAAATATTTTCAACCCAGTAACAATTTTTTTCTAACGAGCATAAGTTTTGCATAGAGGAAGGAAGGGAGGAAGGGAGGGAAGGAAGGAAGGAAGGAAGGAAGGAAGGAAGGAAGGAAGGAAGGAAGGAAGGAAGGAAGGAAGGTGGGAGGGAGGGAGGGAAGGAGAGAGAAAAGGAGAGAGGGAAGGGAAGGGAGCAAAGAGCGTCAGATTAGCACAGGAAAAGATGCTCCCATCCATGTCATTACCACGACACTCCCACCAGTGTCTATGATCTTAAAAATTGCTAAATACCAAGCAAGAGCAAAAATGTGGGAAACCTGGACACTCACCAACTGCCAAGGGGAAAGTAAAATGTCACAGCCATCTCAGGAAACAGTGATCCATTCACCCAGCAATCCACATTCAGTATCTACATATGTGATAACATAACCACACAAAGCTCTGATCAGAAACACTCCAATCTTCTGATTACTGAGTTCACAGTTCTGAAATGTTTGTATTTCCAACTGCTATCTAACTGTTGGCTCCAGGACCAACAGTCCCTGTAGGGAAACTCACTTGCATGATTTAAACCAGAGGTTTCCAAACCACATCTCCCAGACCAGTGCCTGTCACCAGTATAGAAAGGTTGCAAACCACTCCAGGTTTGATTTTCCCTTTTCCCCCACACGGAGCCACTCTACACTTAATCCTTGCCTTCTGAAAGACCATCCTTATTTGGCCAGAGATTAGAAAATGATAACTGGGGTGAGGAAATAGCTGGGGCACATTTTTTGCATGCAAGAGGCTGTTGCTTGATCCCCAGTACCTTAAGGTCTTCAGAGCACCACCAAGAGCAGCAGACCCTGATAGAGCGTGTACCCCTTAGAGTTTCAACTATAAAACTAAGACTTCCCTGCACAGAGAACAAGAGTCAGTGGCTCAGAGAAAGAAGCCTGTCTTCGGAGAAAAGAGTTCACAAGCTTTGTTGCACATGGTAGAGCCCCATCACAGCCTGCAGCTGCCCTCCCTCTCTGGCCTTCGACTTCAAGAAAAGTGAAATTTTTTGGTTTTGTTGTGGGGTCACACGTGACAGTGCTCAGGGCTTATTCCTGGCTCTACACTCAGGGGTCATTCCTGTCGAACTCAAGGAACCATATGATCGAACACAGCTCTGCCATGTGCAAGACAAGCGCCTTACCCAATGCACTTTCTTCCTGGCCCCAGTGAGTCAGACAGAACAAGAGAGAAGAAAGCCCCTTTCTTTTTCTACATGCAGCTACCTGGGGAAATGCTACTCCAGCTCCCTCCTGGGCCAGGTCCAAGAACTCACAGCCAAGTCAACTACAGAAACTGCAGCATTTCAGAACACACACATCTACTCATAGAAAGAGAAACCCAGAGTGCAACAAAGCTTCACCTATAAAACAGAAATGCCCCATAAATGTGGTACTGGAGGTTTAGAAACAAGTCTGCAAGCTGTTAGTCAACTGAGAACCTGCTAGTTATGGTCAAAGATGGGACGTGGGGAGGAGATGGCCACCATGGGCTTGGATGAAGGGCAGGGCAGACACAGCTGGACTGGTTCTTCCGGAGATGCAGAAGTTGCTAAACACTTGCAGGATGGCAGGGAACCCACGAACACAAACAGTCCTGAGTGGGGCCATTTCCTCCACCAAGAACATGCTTGCTTCTTTCTTCAGACACAATAGGGCAAACCCCTAATGGATTTTCTTTTTTTTCTTCTTCTTTTTTTTTTAATTTTTAAGTCTTACCTGGCAATGCTCAGGGGCTACTCCTGGCTCTACACTCAAGAATTACTCCTTGTGGTGCTCAAGGGACCTTACAGGATGCCAGGGATCAAATCTGGGTCAATCGCATGCAAGGCAAATGCCCTCCCCCACTGTACTGTCACTCTGTCCCCAACCTAATGGATTTTCTAGAAGTCACAAAACATGAAGTGCCTTCCTCTCCCAGAGCAAACTTCAGGTGCAAATAGCATTCCAACCCTTCTTTTCTGGACACAATTGGCCACTGACACAGTGGTTTCTGCCTGCTGTCCTCCACCATAGACAAATACACAAACTCAACCTCACATTATGCCAGTGTATCAATTTTCATCTGCTTCACTTTCCTATCACCTAAGAGAACATTTTAATACTTAAATAACCTTAAATTTTAATACATAAACTTTAATGCCTAAACCACTTTGAAATATTTAAAAGAACTTCAGAATTTTAAGATGTTTATACCCCTCAATCAGGCAATGAGGTAACTGGAGATACATGGCCTGACTCAAGACCATGACATGGCCAGCACTGTGCTTGGGGCCAAGCGAGCACCTGTCCTGCTGTGTCCTTCTCAGTGTCCCCAGCAGAATCCACCTAGCATAGCTGGTCCCTATTTTGATGGGAACAGCAAATCCTAGGGAAGTCCAGATTGGCAGATGAGGGCTTACACTTAGGCCCTTTTCTTTGGCAGCTCTAGACCTATGACAAACCTTCAACCCTCATAACTGTTTTCTCAGAACGGGGAGACACTTCCTCAGGCTGAGTGCATGCTGTGCATGCAGGTGGCTCAGCACCTCTTCAAACCCCAGCACTTCTATATCCCGCAAGCATTGGGCCAGGAGAAGCCCCTAAGCCCTGCCAGGAATGGCCCAAAAAGAAAAAAAAAACTCATTTTCTCTTCTGTCAGATGAACTTGCTGCTCATGTGGCAGTATCATGAAGGCCAAGTTAGTTAACAGACATAACAGAGGTTACAAGCACACAGTTGGCACAGAAGGAAGTACTCAAATGCTAGCTGAGGCACGGAACAATTGGGCTAGACAGATGAACACTGACATGTTCCAGCAGGCAGGAAGCTCACAGCCCTACCCCAAGCTCAGGGGAGGGATGACTGAGAAGTCAAGACAGCAGAGAGGCTGTCTCAGTGAGCTACACATACAGGTTGTGATTCTGTTCTGGGGGATAGGGGAGACACATGGCCTTCGACAGTTAACATCATCTGACCCAGGCTGTGGAAGGCTGACTACACAAGATGCAGTGACACAACTTCCTGGAGGGCTGCCACACCCTGAGCTGTGTGTGTGGCCAGAATGACAGAGGTCAGTCAGCCTGACCTGGGTCCATCACCACCTGGGGAACCAGCCAGGAATTAGAAGTGTCACTTGAATGGTCACAGCTTGGTTTGTCGGCATCCTCTGCAGCAGGCGAACCAGGACCAAACTGACGATGCTCCAAGTTTTCCCTCTGCTCTTCTCATCCTCTGAATGGCATTAAAACTTTCTCATGCACTTCCAGACCCTTCAGCACGATGACTCACATCCCTCATGTCACTCATGGCTGGAAGAAGCCCATGAGCAACAACTTCTGCTCTACCTGCACCAAGACTGCCTTCCTGTCTACTTGCATGACTGGTTTTCTGGATCCAATGCAGAGCTTACTAATATTCCTACTACAATTGCTCTCATCAGATTTAGCTACTATTTCATTCTCTTCATTTCTTTGGGACACTCAGGTTTCCCAGCAGTAAAAAGAACAAACTGAGGCTGGAGTAGGATGGATAGAAATTCTTCCTGAGCCCACCCCACTGGAACTTTACTCAACTACAGTCAACCCAATCTCAGCCAATTACACTTGCCTAGAGAGGAGCAAAGGCTCCCCCGCCTGCAAAGGGCAGCAAGCACTTCCCCAGAGCAAAGGCCCAGTTTTCACATGCTGCCAAGCCTCTCCTGCTCTAATCCTAACTCCTCCCAGTCTCAGAGCAGGGCTATCTAATCGTCACCTTCAAAAAGCAATCATTCCTTTTTTTTTTCTTTTTTTCATTTCTTTTTTTAGCTGGGGCGCAACCCAGCAGAGCTCAGGATTTACTCCTGGCTCTGTGCTCAGGGATCACTCCTAAGAGGGCTCGTACCCAGATCTGCTGCGTGTAAGGCAAGAGCCCTATCCGTTGTACTGTTGCTCTGGCTACAACAACCCTCCTTTTCTCCCAGAGTACACCAAGTCCAGGTAAATCTCTCACAGAGGACATCCACGCTGCAGCAGAGAGCTGCCTCCCCAGCCTCTCCTGCTAATTATAAGCTCCCTGAGGGGAAGACCAGATCCTGAAAAATGCAGCCCCTAGGCCACCTGGGCTAGATGTCCAGTGACCACCCCAACTACAGAGATGCCCCACAGGAGACAAAGACAAGCATAGAGTTTCAGTACCAGTGGCTGGTCACCACTCAGCCAAAACCTCAAGCATGCTTGATGCACGGCCAGGCATCTATCTGCTCCAGGCAGACAGGGAATGGGTGCTTGAGGCTCTGGGTGCGCGGGAAGACCTCACTCCTGGAAAGGGACAGTGACATCATGAAGACAAAAATCCTACAATGGATATGGGGGAATGCAGCTGTTAAACGATGCACTCTGACTGAGAAATAAACTTCGCCCTGAAAATGTTTTTAACAATAACAACCCTTCACGATGTGCAAAGTTCCCTCTCAACCTCCTTGGCCCTGTGAAAGTCTGTGGTGTAAGGAGGGAGGGAGGGAGTGCCTTGGCCTGGCTGGCTCCATTGCCAGAGTTGAGAATGGCAGTCTTCCACCTGGTCACACCTGCAAACCACTCCTGCCCCAGCACTGGCCTGCAGACCAGTGCTTGTCAACCTTTTCACACAGGCAGACCCAGCACCAGCGGTTGACACCCACTGGCCGAAAACAGTGATAACAGATTGGAGGAAAGAGGCAAAAGGGAGAAAAGAGCATGAGTGAACACACAACTGCCCTGTGGCATCTGCAAATCTGAGAGCCGCCCCGGCAGGCAGCAGCAACGTCCAGCCAAGCCTTCCCCTTCCTGTGCTGGAGACGCTCCCCTGAAGCCCCTTTCATCTGTTTCTCAAAAGGGAATTCGGCGGCGTCTGAGACTTCTCAATGTGCCAATAATTCAGCTGGAAGGGCTTAGGGAGGAGTTAGAGTCCCACTCCAGCTGCTCCGAGGTTCAAATGCACAGATAAGCCCCTTTCTATTTTCAGGGTCAGCTTTGCCCACCCTGTTGTGCTCAAGCACTCAGATGCATCTGAAAGCAACAGCCTCCTTCATCACTGCCAATTATGTACGTGACTGACACAGAGATATTTCTCAAAATACACATTTTCTGAGACCATTGCTATTATTTTTCTCTCTTCCCCCACCAACACCCTTTTCTCTTTGTTGCCATTGTAATAACTAGGCATCACACACACTTAGCTATGAGGGCTCACCAGATTTTGATATGACTTCAAGAGTTCCCAACTTCAAGAGTTTATTTTAAGGGGCAGGGTGATAGGACGGTAGGCAGGGCAACTGCCTTGCACATGGCCATCCAGGTTGGACCCTGGCATCCCATGTGGCCCCCAAACCCCTCCATGGAGTGATCCCTGCACACAGAACCATGCTCAGTAAGCCCTGAGCACTGCTGAGTATTTGTTTGTGGGACATACATGGTAGGCTCAGGAGACCATATGGGATGCTGGGAGTCAAAGCCAAGTTGGCCACATGCAAACCAAACACCCTTCCCACTGAAATATCACTCAGACCTCCACTGTTCTAAATAAATGGATACTAAAGACTTTTTCCATTTCCTCCATCTCTACAACAACAAAAAAAAAGTCATTAAACTTGGGGAAAATATCATTCTCTTTCCCAACGCAATTAATTGGAATGTCAACTAACTTTAACTTACTATAAAACTAGGCTTGCTCTTCAAGCCCTTGCTTTCCCTTGAATATGTATCTCACTTGCTTCTTTCCTTGCTTCTTTCCATTCTGAAGAAGCCTATGTTCTTTCTTGAGTATGTGCTTCTCCCTTTCTCTCCTCTCAGATCTTCCTAATTCAGTTCCCTTTTTTTTATTTATTTTTATTTTTTTAATTGAATCACGATGAGATAGTTACAAGCTTTCATGTTTGGGTTATAATTTCACAATGATCAAACACCCATCCCTCTACCAGTGCACATTCCCCACCACCAATATCCCGGGTATACCCCCGCTTTCCCACCCACCCCCTGCCTCCATGCCAGACAATATTCCCCACACTCTCTCTCTACTTTTGGGCATTATGGCTTGCAACACAGACACTGAGAGGTCATCATGCATCTCCCATTCCAACCGGTTCCTCCAGCCATCATTTTCTTAGTGATCCCTTCTCTATTCCACCTGCCTTCTCCCCTTCACTCATGAAGCAGTCTTCCAGCTATGGGGCAATCCTCCTGGCCCTTATATCTACTGTCCTTGGTTGTCAGCCTCTATATGCCAGAAATAAGTGCAGTCCTTCTATGTCTGTCCCTCTCTTTCTGACTCATTTCACTTAGCATGATACTCTCCATGTCTATCCATTTATAAGCAAAGTTCATGACTTCATCTCTCCTAACAGCTGCATAGTATTCCATTGTGTATATGTACCAAAGTTTCTTTAACCAGTCATCTGTTTTAGGGCACTTGGGTTCTTTCCAGGATTTGGCTATTGTGAACAATGCTGCAATGAATATATAGGTACAGATGTCATTTCTACTGTGCTTTTTTGCATCCTCAGGATATATTCCTAGAAGTGGTATTGCGGGGGTCATATGGAAGCTCAATTTCTAGGTTTTGAAGGGCTGTCCATATTGTTTTCCAGAAAGGCTGGACCAGTCTCTACTTAAGTTTCAATAGGGGCTGACACGACAGTACAGAGAGCACAGTGCTTGCCTTGCATGCAGTCGACCCAGGTTCAATCCCCAGCATCTCATAAGGCCCCCATGCACCTCCAGGAGTAATGCCTGAGTGCAGAGCCAGGAGTAAGCCCTGAGCATCACCAGGTGTAACCCAAAGAGCAAAATCAAACAAAAAAACCTAGCATGCTTCACAAAAATAAATAAAAAATAAATTATTAGAAAACGAGCTGGAGCGATAGCACAGAGAGGGTAGGACGTTTGCCTTGCACGCGGCCAATCCGGGTTCGATTCCTCTGCCCCTCTGAGAGCCCAGCAAGCTACTAAGAGTATCTCGTCTGCACGGCAGAGCCTGGCAAGCTACCCGAGGCGTATTCCATATGCCAAATAAAACAGTAACAAGTCTCACAATGGAGATGTTACTGGTGCCCGCTCAAGCAAATCGATGAGCAACGGGATTACAGTGATACAGTGACAGTGACACAGTGAAATGATTAGAAAACGGGCTGGAGCCATAGCGCAGAGGGTAGGACGTTTGCCTTGCATCCAGCCGACCCGGGTTTGATTCTTCCACCCCTCTTGGAGAGCCCGGCAAGCTACCGAGAGTATCTTGCCCGCACGGTAGAGCCTGGCAAGCTACCTGTGGCATATTAGATATGCCAAAAGCAGTAACAACAAGTCTCACAATGGAGACGTTACTGTTACTAGTGCCCGCTCAACCAAATCAATGAGCAACAGGATGACAGTGTGACAGTGTGTGACAGTGTGATTAGAAAACTATACTCCTTGAGGCCAAAGTGATAGTACAGAGGGTAGGCTGCCTGCCTTATATGCAGCTGACCAACTTCAATCCCTCGTATCCCATATAGTCCCCCATATGCCTCCAGGAATCATTTCTGAGTGCAGTCAGGAGTAACCCCTGAGCACTGCTGAGTGGGGCCCCCAAACAAACAAAAAGATCAAAGGAAAACTATACTCCTTATCCAAAAAACAAGTCCAAGGATCAGGAATATCCCAAAGGGCTAAAGTACATGCTTTGGATGTGAGAGTCCTGAATTCAGTCCCTAGTACTGCCCCAGTACTGTATGGTTCCCTGAGCACCACCAAAGCAACCCTCAGCAAATAATGGCAACCAAGATCAGCGGCATACCTGGTGGTCTTCTCCAGGAAGGTCAGACTGGCTGACTACCAGGAGGAGACTCTCCAGGGTTTCCCCATTCTTCCCAGCACCACAACCCTCCAATACAAGGTGATATTTATTTTCAGAGCACACAAATGAAGAGATGCTTCTCCAAAGAAGATAAAGATGGTGAAGGGGCATGTTTTTAAATGCTCATCATTACTTGTCAGACAAATGAATCTAACAATAAATGCCACCTCACATGAGCAAGAATGGCTGTATCTAAAGACCTGAGGCCAAATATGTTGGTGAGGGGCAGAAAAACAGGATAGTTCAATTCACTGTGGGCAGGAACATAGAGTGCTCCAGCTTCTGTGGAACACAGGATGGACATTTCTCGATTGAAAAACACAAAGAGGGAGTACAGAGGGTAAGGCACATGCCTTGCATGTTGACCAATCCCAGAGAATTTCTACAGCACAGGGTTCCCCGAGCATCACAGGAGAACCCTCTGCACACCAGGGTGTTTTGGGTAGCCCCCTTCTCACCTCTCCTACCAGTACTGCAGGACCCAGAAAGCTCCACATCTTCAGGCCATTGTACAGAACCACCTGCCCAGCTGGTCAAGAGCAACCAGGAGGGGCCCCAGGGTCTCCTGAGCACCACTTTGGAGACACATAAGCAAATTAACAGGTAAGTGAACAAATCTACCACAAAGATTAGCAATTTCTCTCCCAGGTATCTATCTGAATAAGAAAACACTGGGGCCGGGAAAAGCTCAGAGGGCTGGCACTCATGCCTGCATGCTGGAGGTCCAGGATCCAGATCTCTGAGACATTCACCAATAAAACCTAAACTGTTGGTGACTCACAACAAAAAGAACCTTGACTTTGGGGTGAAACCAGTTTGGGGTCAATGGGCTCCTGCTCTGACTGCAATAAAAGACACTGGACCTCAATCTATACCAATCCATCTTGGTCTGGTGTCTCATCCTCCACCACTCACTCAACTCACTCAATGCAAAGTCTTTTATTCCATTTCATTGGAATAAAAAGCTATTGGCAATCTCAGAAGAAAACCAGTAAGCACAAGGACCCTGTTCCTCTCCCATATTCATCAGCCCCCATTTTGTCTTCCCCTCATTTTAGAATTCCCTTACACAATCAACAATTTAATCCCACTACAGAGTATTATTTTAGAAATGGACAGTTTAGTTTAGAAATGCAACAGTTCCCTTTGCCCCCAGCAAAGCCTACTTATATAACACAAATCTGAAGACAAGCTCCAGCTAGGTGCTGGCCTCAGCAATGCTGATTGAAAAGGAGATTCTAGTTGGAGAACAAAGCATGAGAAAGCCTGAGAGAATCTGGAAATAACGCAGTGTCAGTCAGTTAACAGGAAAATACAGGCACATTCTTTCCCCACTTTCTGAGCAGGCCCACTTCCATTGAGAGGGTGAACTGATGAGAGGGGAAATAGGTTTTAAAGGGTTCTGATCAGGTCTAATTAAGTATGCTCTTTAATAAAGAGATAGAATGTTCTGAACCGCTTATAAGGCGAGTGGAAAGACCAGCTAAATCAGAAGTCAAGCTGCTCAGGCACTAAGACACTGAGAAGGTATCAGGGTCTGGCCTCCATGCAGCATCAGAAGCTCCCTGCAGGTAACCCAGTCAGGTGAACAGGGCTGGACTACACTTCCTGCCAGTTCCCCCCCACACCAAGTTGTGCTCTTATGCCCATGGCTCCCCTCTAGGCCCAGGGGGACTGGCTGACTTCCATCCACAGCCCTTGCCTTCCTCCTGGGACCCACATGTACAAGTGACCTAAGGTTCCCTTGGTCCTTGGGGCTGGAGAGATAGCACAGCAGGTAGGGCGTTTGCCTTGCACGCGGCCAACCCAGGTTCAATTCCCAGCATCCCATACGGCCCCCGAGCACCGCCAGGGGTAATTCCTGAGTGCATGAGCCAGGAGTAACCCCTGTGCATCACCAGGTGTGACCAAAAACACAAAAGAAAAAGGAAAAAAATGGTTTTCGTGGTCCTGAAGAAACCCAGACAGACGACTAAAGCTTCACAGCAATATCCAACTGGAGCTCCAGTCCCTGACCAGGCCCCACCTGTGGGAAGAGATCCTGCAGCCTTCCAGCAAGGTTCTGCTCCCCTTGCAGGCTGGGATCCAATGAACTGTCCCAGACTGAGCCAGGGGATGAGAAGAAAATAGGCAGGAACCCTGTGCCATGAGCTGCAATGCCAACACATGTTGGTCCTTAAAACTGCACCTTCCTATGAGGGTATGAGTTGACTCAGGTTTGAAACCGGACTCTGCTCTGTACAGCTCCAACCAGTTTGAGCCAATTGCTTAAAGGAAGGTTCCAGTGCACAGCTGGGGGGAATGTAAGAAAGGGCACATTAGAGACCCAGAGGAGGCATCTGTCCTTTGCTTTACCTCAGCAAAAGAGCTGCTATTCTCCTCCTGAGATGAGCTTCAGAGAACCTACACCATGAGCACTTCCCCCAACCCTCCCCCCCAAAGCTTGTTCTGTGTTGGGCCCACCTTGTGCTGCTCTGAGCAGAATCCCCAGAGAAATGGACATTGGCAACAGAACATCTAACTGGAGGCTTACCTTCCCCCCTCCAAGCTTTGTTCTCTTGACTAGCAAAGAAACAAAGAAACAAGTAGCTTGCTAGAGCACTAGCTACAAAGTTGCAAATGGCTCAGTTAGAATACTTGCTAGGAAGTTGCAAATGGTTGTTAGAGCACTAGTTAGAAATTTGCAAAGGGAGAGGGATTAATTAGAGCACTAGCTACAAAGCTGCAAATAGACTGTTAGAGCACTAGCTAATGGGAGGGGGGCCTTTTTAGACACAATAGCACTAAACTTAAAAGAGGGAACAAAAGTAGCTACAAGAACAAGACTAGTCCAAAGTAACAAAAGTAGCTAAAAAAAAATAAGACCATAAGATCCTCCCAGTCCCCACCACACCCCTAGCCCCTCCCCAGCACTACAGGAGTACTCTCTGGGTGCAGAGCCAGGAGTAAGACCTAAGCACAGCAGTGTCTGGCCAAAAAACAGAAACAAAAAAGACCAAGGTAACAAAAGCAGCTAAAAGAACAAGACTTGAATCCTTATAAAGCCATATGTCTGGGAACGCCCATGCTTCCTTTCATCTGAGGACATTAATTACACTTACAAAAAGGAAGGGAAGTTCCCATTGCTACAGAGTCCACTGTTTCTTTTCCTTGAGAAGGCCACTCCCACAATACTCACTCACTGGAGTGGATCTGGGTCTGATGCTAGGACCATGCGAGGCAGTGCTGCTCCTGACTGGAGGCCACAAGCTTGAGTATTTATTTCCCAAATATCTGGAAGCACTCAAGGGGCATGCCTTGCCAGGGATTGAACTCAGGACTGCATGTTTAGAAGGCATGAGCTCCAGTCCCCAGACCAAAAACTCCTTGGCCAGAGTTCAGGGTGTTTTGATTGACTGACTGATTATGGTGGCCAGGAGTCTCATGCGGGAAAGGTATTTGCTTTACCATTGAGCTACACACCTCCTGCCCCAGTGTCCACAGTCTTAATAAAATATCCATAAAGAATGCAGCCAGCCACTCTCCTTCATATCTTCTAGAAACATTATCATATATAATACAAAGGTTTCCCTTCAAGAGACATACAGGACTGGAGTGGTAATACAATGGGTAGGACACTCACCTCATACTCCTACATGGGGCTGGCTCAGGATCAGTTCCTGGCATCACTTCCCCACCTCCACCCCCAGTACTGTCAGAAGTGATTCCTGCACATCGAAGAAATACTCTGGCAACTCTTTTTTAAAAATACAGAACAAAACAAATCTTAACATAATGGTGAAGACAACTTATGGGTTAATATATCCTAGAAACAGCTAAAAAAAATTTAAGACATCGCCACATAGAATCCCACGGGGTCTCAGGAACATACAAGTACAATAATAGCAGCAAAAAAAGCAAGTACAAGCTAGGCAGGCAGAATTCTGAAAATATTTAACAGTCTGACAAACAAAAGCAAGTTAATCATTGATTGGCTGCTCAATAAAGCCACAACCTACCATTCACTCAATATTACTGAGTCCCTACCATATGCTAGCCTCTAGGGGAAAAAGTGGGGCCACCCAGAGAAGTTGGGACCGGACAGCCTTAAACTCTACAATAAAGGACAAAATACAGGATACCACCAGGAGAAAACGCAGCCATAAAGGAGAGGACAGAGCACATCCTGCTGTCAGAATAAAGCCTTCCATATACAGGAAATACCCTTCAAGGCTGAAAGCACAGAAATGGGGAGAACAGCCTGTGACCCAGAGTCCAGTCTCAGCTCAGCATGAAAGGTGACTGATATGGGTTTCTCAAAAGCATGAAGGGGCAAAGTCATAGTAGGATGCACAACTGAATGTGTCTAGTGGACAATTCTTAGGGCATATCGGGGTCAAATGGCATGGGACAAGTTCAGATATTATCCTGTGGGCAGGAAAACTCAATTTTTAAATAGGGGAGTGATTCAACTAAAGCCTTGCCTCTGGGAGAATACGGTGACAATATAAAACAGAAGACAGCCAGAGGTAAACATTGCAGTTTAATCAGAGCTTATCTGAATCCAAAGAGATTTGCTCCCTTCACAAAAGCTCTCCTTAGCAATCCACGAATCCATAACTCTACTATGTTCATGTACTGTCAGAGGCTAAACCCAGTAAAGCCTGCATTGGGGGGAAAGGGGGCAGTGGATGAACCTGTGCCTTGCAATCCTGAGGCTGTGAGTTCAGTGCCTCGTGCTGCCCACATGCAGTTCCAGTCACCGTGTGGCGTGGGACCCCCAGTGCCACAACAGTGTGTGTGTGTGTCTTAGCACCTGCTCACAGTCAAATGTTCACAGCCAAGTAGGCTCAGGCAGGGCGTGAGAAGGACCTACTCTAGCACTGTGCTCAGGGGCTTTCCTCCCAGTGGTGCTCAAGGAACCAGGTGATGCTGAAGACCAAACCTGAGCCTCCTGCATGCAGAGCCTGCGCTCAGCCCCTTCAACCAGTGCCCCAGTGCAATAAGCCTGTCCTTGAGCATCAAGGTTGTCACAGAACTTTTCCTGGGGCCTTACAAATATCACAAATCTCATGCCGAATGCACAATCATCTAAGTTCAACTTGCTAATTGAAGATTTAACCTACTGTAGACTTTTAGTTTTTATATCTATAACTTTTTAATAATCCCAAACTTTTAAAAAGCTAAGCAGGGGGGCAAAGTGATAGTACAGTGGGCATTTGCCTTGTATGCAATCAATTTGGGTTCGATTCCCGAATCTGGTCCCCCAAGTAATACCAGAAGAGCAGAGCCAGGACTAACCCTTGAGCATCACCAAGTGTGGCCCATAAAGCCAAATAAATAAATATTTTTTAAAAAGTTATGCAGTGGTCCATGTGAACCTAAGAATAACTCAGTCAATTTCCTCTCAATAAAACTTATTATAGACTACTTCATCCTTCCCTAAACTGGTGTCTCACGTATTCCTTATCTATAAAGATGTAACAGAGAATAGGAGATTGACTGATCAAATTTTTTCTGTTTTATTAAGAGTCCTCGACACAATCCAATCCAGTTAGGAATTGTGAAAGTAGCCAATTACTTACACTCCCAGATTTCATTAACAATCCACCAGGTGTAAATGGTGCTGTAATTTCTGCCCCTCCAAAACTCTCAGTTCAGGAGACACAGGGAAACACAGTGGGGAAAGCACCTCCTCTTGCATTCTGATCCTGGTTTCAAGCCACGGCTGTGCCGACTGCTGGGTGCTCTGCCAATACAGCCACTTCACTGTCTCCTGCACAGGCCTGCAAACCCTCACGGCTTCCCAGACCCTGGGTAGAGAAGACGGCAGCACACACTGCTCCAGAGAGACGCTCAGGGCGTGACAGTGAACTACATGGGAACATGCACACCTCAAAGGGGCTTAATCCCCAGCAAAGCACAAAACGACCGGCACCTACTCACCCCACAAAGATGGCAGGTAATACCAGTATGTTTTAACAAGCACAGATTGTCTTTACTTTTTCATTAATATGTTCCAAGTTAAGATTTGTTGTTATTGGGGCTGGAGCGATAGCACAGCAGGTAGGGCGTTTGCCTTGCACACAGCAGACCCAGCTTCGATTCTCAGCATCCCATATGGTCCCCTGAGCACTGCCAGGAGTTAATTCCTGAGTGCATGAGCCAGGAGTAACTCTTGTGCATCGCCAGGTGTGACCCAAAAAGCAAAAAAAAAAAAAAAATGTTATTATTGTTTGCTTTTAGGCCACACCTGGTCATGCTCTGGGCTTATTCCCAGCTCTGTGCTCAGGGATCATATATGGTGCCAGAGATCAGCCTTGTATAAGTCCTGAGCAACGGGGGGTGTGACTCAAAAATCAACAGAAAGAAACAGGTTTCACTTTTAGTGGTCAAAACTGGAGCTAGGAGGATCTAAGTCATTTGCCCCAGGCTGTTGGGAGAAATTAAACCTAGAATCAAATTTACTGTGTCTTTATCCAGTGTTTGTCCACTAACAAAGTTTTCTGAGCTGCCAAATGCTCCACATCAGAATCTAACCTTTCCTTTATCATCCTGAGTTTCAACTTTTAATCTTGCTTTCTTATGACTCTTACCTCTCTCACATTATTCATGCTCTTATTACTTTGTCCCCTGGGGACTTGTCATGTGACCCAGAACAACTGCAGTGAAATATTTTACTACTGGCACTGGTTTACCAAGTCTCTGATGCCTGCCCAACCTTAAGACAGTGGGGAAAACAAGTGCCCAGACTCAAGTGAGAGGACTCAGACACTCCATGCTGGAACCCTTGCCTTCCTGCTCAATGCTATTACTGTCTATTCTCTAGCTCCAAAAAGACCCATTGTCAAAAGAATGCTGAGAGATAAGGAAGACTAGCTGCTTTGGGGCACACACAGGGCTCAAGTTACGGAAAGGGGCGGGGGGGGGGGGGGGGGCTGATGCATGAGACAGAGAGCACAGGACAGCACACTTCTAAGATTGAAGTCCAAATAATGGGGCAAGAACAGAGGTTCTTAGGAATTCAGGTTGGAAAAAAAGATGTTCTCCAAATACCAAGCAAGGGGTTCCCACCAAGCCAAAACTGCACCCTCTGCATCCATGAAAGCTGAACAGTGAAGACGAGGCATACCATGAACGAAGTACCGCTGCACAGAACACGGGCACACTCCGAATCACTGCTGCAGCCCCATCCCAACGCCTTCTACTGCAGTGACCTGAGCCACCTGTTAAACGAACAAGCTTTCTCAGCAGCAGAAATAGGCTGAAGATCAAAACAGTACTTCTAAGAATGCTCTGGTGCACCAACAGTGCCAGAGTCGGCTTGGGCACCGATTGCCAACACTTGCAGTGCAGCTGACTCTGCCTATCACCACAAAAAAACTCCTGAACAACAGACCCGAAAAATCACTGCTGCCAGCGGAGACAAGAACACAGTCCAAATATGAGTGGCTTCTTTTCCTGGTTGTTTGAGGATTGTCTTTGTTTTGAAAAGTTTGCGACCACTCAGACACCCCTCCTGGTAACATGCCTGACACGCACTGTAATGCCAGGCATTGGGTTATCCCAGGGCTTCCCACATGCGTGTAAGCAAAGCATGCACTCCAGCCCTTTGAGCTATCTCTTCAGCGCCCTTTCTTGGTTATTTAAGCCATGCTGTCAACACAAAACTGTGATTTAGGGAACTTATGTGAACTGTGCATTTTCATAACTAAATTAGGAGTGAAAGAATGTAATAAGTGGGGCTGGAGCGATAGCACAGCAGGTAGGGCGTTTGCCTTGCACACAGCTGACCTGGGTTTGATTCCCAGGATCCCATATGGTCCCTGAGCACCACCAGAAGCAACTCCTGAGTGCAAAGCCAGGAGTAACCCCTATGCATTGCCAGGTGTGACCCAAAAAGCAAAAAAAATTTTTTAAAAAGAATGTAATAAGTGTTTAAATGTGCAGAGAATGTCCACAGATCAGCTCTCAGAGAGGACTGAGGGGAAGCCTTACCCTGTGTCTCTATAAAGCTCACCTCCAGTGCTGCCCTGGCTCAGTTGCTGGAATTAACTGGAATTGACAATGAGCAAACAGCCAAAAGCATAAAAATCAGTGACTTTCTTCATCTGAAAGATTATTTTATGTGCCTGAGTACCAAGAACTGACCTAATATAAGGGTTTAAACTCTCAGGGTTTAAAAGGTAGAGATTACATTTCATGAGTTTCTTCTTTTAGAAATAGAACTCTTATTTATAATTATCAGCAATCCAGTAATAAAACTATGGCATTTAAAACTTCCTTCTAAAATTTAGGGTGGGGGGACTGGAGTGATAGCACAGCGGGTAGGGCATATGCCATGCACGCAACCAACCTGGGTTTGATTCTCAGAATCACATATGGTTCCCCCGATCACCACCAGGAGTAATTGCTGAGTGCATGAGCCAGAAGTAACCTCTGTGCATCGCCAGGTGTGAACCAAAAAGAAAAAAAAAATTGGGGGGCAGGGGTTGTTGGGTTGTCATTTGTTTTCCCACTCATGTATGAGGCCCTAGCTTTGCTTCCTAGTATATGCATGCTCACACACCACTTTGATTTGGGGGGTGGGGGGGACAGAGAAGGGGATTCAGGGCGCACACCCAGAAGTGCTCAAGCTTACTCCTGGCTCTGTGCTCAGGGAACACTCAGAGGACCAGACGGGCTGCTGGAGATTAAACTCAGGTCTGCCACACGCAAGGCCTGCGCCCTGACCACTACTATCTTTAAGACTTCACAAAGTTGAGGTTGTTTCTTCTCCAATTTTCTAAAAGCTATGGAGAAACATTATGGTAAAGCTATGATAAAAAAAAAAAAAAACACTCATACTCTGCGAGGGCCAGTTTCACTATATAAGCTTCCTGTAGACAACTCACAATACTTATTAAAAGCTGCTGAAATGTACAGCATGGCCATAGCAACGCCACTTCTCTAAGAGGTGAACAAGGGCAAAGATATGTGCACAGCTGCTCATCGCAGCAATGCCTGTGACAGCACCACACAGGAAAGGGAAGTAACTGTAATGTAAATATCCAAGTAAGAGTGTGATCGGTGAACTGAAGATAATTCTAAAATTCATACCAAATATACTACATAGCCAATAAGTTAATGATGCAGGTTACTTGACATAGTGCAAAGGTACAAACATGAAATGTTTGATGATCTATTCTTACATTTGCACAGACTAGGATCACATATGCCATATACATGTACACACATACATACAAACATACACACACTCTCTCTTTCTCTTTTTCTCTCTCTCTCCAAATATCAAGTTTAGAAAGAAAAAAACAGTACTAAAAATTTTCTCTAGGTAGTGTCATTGGGGGGGAGGGGGCACACCCACTGAGCTCAAGAGTCACTCCTGCAAGGTTTGGGGGGCAATATGGGGGTGTCAGGGATTGAACCTGGACAGGACAAGCACCTTACCTGCTGAATCATCTTTTCAACCTCAGTGTCATTTGTTCTTACATGCACTTTCTGTTTATTATTCTTGGACTCTTAGAGAATCTGTATTATACTGATACTAACGTGTGTGTGGGGGGGGGGTGTATCCCCATGGGTCAGGAAAAGAGCATAAGGTTTTAGGCACTTATTTTGTATGTGACCAAGTTCAATTTAATCCCAGCACTGCATAAAGTCACCAAGCACCACTAAGAGTGATCTCTAAGCACAGCCAGGTGTGGCCGAGAAAAAAAAAAAAAAAAAAAAGATTGAAAAATCTTTCATGACATGTGAAAAACACTTGATGCTTTAAGAATAAAAGATTATATATTGGAAAGTTAACCATAAAAATAAGCCTAGGGGACGGAGCAATAGTACAGTGGGTAGGGCATTCATTTGCCTTGCACGCGGTCGACCTGGGTTAAATCCCTGGCATCCCATATGGTCCCCGGCAGTAACACTGCCAGGAGTAATTCCTGAGTGCAGAGCCAGGAGTAACCCCTGTGCATCACCAGGTGTAACCCAAAAAGAGAAAAAAAAAAAACCCTAAGCCTGGGTTAGTTAGAAGGCTCAAGGGGCTAGAGGGCATGCATTGTATGCAAGAGGGCCTGAGTTCAATCTCCTGCATTGCATGGTCCCCTGACCAAGGAAGTGACCCCAGCCACTGAGTCAGACGCAACACTGAGCACCACCAGATATGACCTGGGAAATGACAATAATTAAAATGAATATACTGCCCAGAGGTGTGGCTCAGTGGTGCAGAGCATGCTCTAAGCATACAAGGCTCTGGGTTAACCCCAGAGCAGAAGCAGCACCCAAAAAAAAAAAAAAAACTAGAAATACAAATAACTCTACTGGCAAAAAATAAAAAATACATCTACTGGCAAAATCAAAGTTACATAAAATTCTGCCCAAAGTAGGCTTACAAAGAAGACCCTTGCACCTCTTTCAACTCTACTTGTCTCAACTCCATTAGGAATGTTCTTGATGCATCTAGAAAAGAGTTTCGGCCAGGCAGTCAAAGCCCTAGTTCGTGTCAATTTTGCTACAAACTGTGTTGCCTAAGTGACTTATTCCATTTCTCTGGGCTTAAGTCCCACACCCCCAGCACTTGGTATCACAAGACAAGCAAAATCCAGGGGGCACCGTGCTCCCCGACACATAGCACACAGCAAAGCACAGTAGCAGTGACAACCATTATCACTATGACTAATCAAGAAACTATCATGACCAGTGACCACGTTCCATGTTTGGTCCCCTTTAGATCCCTGGCAGCTAGCAGTGTGCCTTCAATCAGGTTTGTTAAATGAAGGACACCTAAAACAATTAACTTCCTCATGCCTCAAGTTCCTTTTCTGACAAGATCATAAAAAATAGCTCTGTGCAGAGGGAAAAACTGGTAAACGTATGACACCTACTCCAACAGCAGCTCCCAGTAAAACAACAGCATCTGAGACAATGTCTGCAGATTCCAACAGACACCGAGGCAGCAAACAGAGAGCAGATACAGTTTCCCTTGATATTTCCTTCAGTGTTTAGATCCTGAAGTATCTCAGATGAACCACTACTTTTATTTGGGCTGAGGAAAGAATACCGAGTTTCCAGGCACACACCCTAGTGAGCTAACAATTCCAGTGGTGACCTTCAGATAGCCAAAAGCACTTCTGGTGAATAAGCCAAAACAGTGCTTTTTACCACACAAAAGGAAAGACTGGTATTTCAAAGTACATACAAACAGGGGCCATGAAAAACAGTGGGTGAATAGTTCTGGGGGCTCCAGTCAAAGTTTTTAAGATGAAGATATAAATTAGGAGCATGCAAAACACCAATACTTTCAATGTACATTGCCAAAAGATTAAGGAAGTCCAAATTTATAAAGGTGCTCAATTACCTAAAGAGCATTTTCTCCACAAAAATCTAAATAAACAGATATGCATTTTAAGAAGAAGTAAAACTGATTCTCAAGGGAAAAATGCAATCACTAAATACTATGTGGGAGGAGAAAAACATACTGACATGAAACCAAAAATAATTGTGTATCAATGATAACATTCTTGGGCTGGTATTTAAAAGAAGCAGTCATCTAAGGAGAAAGCCCAGCCTAAGAGAAAAGTAAAAACTGCACAGATCAGTAATTTATGCAGCTCTGTTTAATTTTCCATGTCTAATTTGACAGAAACCTCAGATTTCATACAAAAGTGCTTAATAGAAGGTTCAGAGTCCTATTTCTGCAATGATTCTGTTAAAAGAAAAAAGGCTACTCAGCATTCATTTGCTTTGAGTTAAAGCTGTCTGTGTTATATACTGGATACACATCATCAGATCACGATTTAAAGACATTCATTTTGTGGCTCATATCATTATATATTGGAATTTTTTTAAAAAACATTGAAAACAATAGTTTTATAGCAACTTTCAAGACAAGTAGAATGAACATATTAATGGAAGACAGGGATATACTTGATCATGTACAATCCATATCTCATAAAGCTATCATTTTTGAAAAAGAAATTTTTCCAGAGAAAGAATATTGTTACTTCCCCAGCATCTGGGTAAGGAGCCCGTTCATACAGGTCAAGGCTCCAGCTATTCTCTGCAATTTTTTTATCAAATTGCACTTCAATGAATTTGGCAGGCAAGTCAGTCTTCATCCTTATGCCAACAGTTCCATCAGCATCAGCTATAAAGTCACCATCAGTTAAGATGTTAGGGTATAACGGGGCGGGGGGGACTGGGGGTGCTGGTGACATAGTAGAGTCAGTAAGTTGCTTGCCTTGCATGAAGCTGACCCAGTGGCAGGCCATATGGTCCCCTAGCACCACCAGGAGTGATCCTTGAGTACAGAGCCAGAAGGAATAAATCCTGAACACCACCAACTGGGTGGTATCCAAACCACACACACACACACACAGAGAAAAAAATTTTCAGGGTGTAGAGGTGCTCTACCATAACTGTAAAAGCAAAAATGCAACACAAAGGACACAAACTCCATGGCCAGTTTTGATAGTTTGAGGCCATCTTCCATCTAAAATGGTGCCTTCTTTTCCCCCAGAAAAGACTTAACTGACCAAAACCAACAGAAAAGATTATATAGAGGTAATTGCCCTGCATGTGTGAGGCCCAGGGTTCGATCCCTGGCACCATAAAACAAACAGCTTATATGAATGTATCACTAATAGAATTTTGGACAAATCTACTCATCCATCAAGCCAGATTTCCCAAGTTGCTGGTTACCATGTCCCATGAACACGGCCAAGTGCTAGAAAGTATAGCAATAAATAAAGCAAATAGAAATCTGCCTCCTTATAATGGAAAAGGAAATGCAAACACCTTATTCAAATAGATGAACAATGGGATGATAATACTACAGTGCTACTCTAGCCTTATGATGAGCAGTGTGACAAGTGAGTCCCACCCAGTCACCTGAAAGAGAGGAAATGAGTAGGCTATGGCAGTGTGATAAATCCAAAGAGATGACTGAGGGGCTGGAGTGATAGCACAGTGCATTGGGTATTTGCCTTGCATACAAATTGAACCTGACCTAGGTTCAATCCCCCAGCACTCATATGGTCCCCAGAGCACCACCAGGAGTGATCCCTGAGTGCAGAGCCAGGAGCAACCCCTGATCATCACCAAATATAACACAAAAAGCAAAAAAAAGCCACCTCCCCCTCAAAAAAAAAAAAAAAAGAGATGACTGAATGATAAACCCAAGATCCCTAGACAACTCATCTAATTTTTTTAAGTTTTTGGATACTCAACAAATAATGCAAAAGTAAAGAAAAAAAAGTGGAGGGGGAGGCTGAAGTGATAGCACAGAGGGTATAATACCTGAGCGCAGAGCCAGGAGTAACCCCTGAGCATTGTCAGATGTGATGAAAGAAAGAAAGAAAGAAAGAAAGAAAGAAAGAAAGAAAGAAAGAAAGAAAGAAAGAAAGAAAGAAAGAAAGAAAGAAAGAAAGAAAGAAAGAAAGAAAGAAAGAAAGATGGATGTCAAAAGAAAGATTTGGAAAACAAGACTATACATGCGTGGGGAAAGCTCAGGACCATGCACTCTGCCATCAACAGACCAGATCCAGTCTCTACTCCTCTGGGTCCAATAATCCACCCACACGGCTCATGTGTGGCCTATTCCTTTAACACTTTCCTTTTCACCTTTCCAGAGAAAGCAGAACAGATTCCAACTCACCATAAAAACTTAATTAAGGGGGGCTGGAGAGATAGCACAGCGGGTAGGGCGTTTGCCTTGCACGCGGCCGACCCGGGTTCAAATCCCAGCATCCCATATGGTCCCCTGAGCACGGCCAGGGGTGATTCCTGAGTGCATAGCCAGGAGTAACCCCTGTGCATCGCCAGGTGTGACCCAAAAAGCAAAAAAAAAAAAAAAAAAAACTTAATTAAGGGCCAGAGAGAGAATTATTTTTTTGGTTTTATTTATTTGTCACTTTATTAGTTAGATTTCCATGTTTCCAAGTATTCCTAATTTCTTAAAATTTGCAGTCCTAATGCTTTGGGTTTTTTCAATTAAATTATAGTGAAATACACAGTTACAAAGTTGTTCATGATTGGGTTTCAGTCATAGAATGTTCCAATACCCAACCCTTCACCAGTTATAGCAGAGTAAGGCTTCTTCGAAAGATCTAGATCCAGATAAAGATTCAAGAAGAGGTCCTTCAGAATAAGCAACAATGTAAAAAAGAACTTAAATGTTCTGTCTTAGGAAGTCATCCAGACACAATATTTATCAAATGTTTCATGTGGGAACTGCTCCATGTGGGAACAATGTTTCAAGTGTAACAATGTGGTTGGCAACAATCGTAACAAAATTAATTTTTACATAAAAGTAGGAAGAAGTTACTGCAACTTTGAAGGTTGAAATTGATGAAAAATGTACTCTCTTACATTTGTGTCCAAGAATATAGTTTTTGGGGAAGTGGGTGGGGGATGTTTAGGGGTTACATATTCCTGGCTCTGTGCTCAGGGGTCACTCCTGGTAGTGCTCACCGGACCATGTGGTGTCAGGGATCAAACTGGATCAGCTGTGTACAACAAGGCAAGGACCTAAATCCTGCACTATCTCTCCAGCCCCAAGAATGTCTCTTGCCATCTCCCCTAGACTGAAAGACAGGTGAGTTATTAGTGCTTTTTATTTCACGAATAAATGAACTCCTGGGCAGAAGAAGAGTAACCTGCTCAAGATCACAGAGCAGGTTAGTGTCAGAAACAGGTGAACTCCTTCCAACTCTCTTCCCAACTACACCTCCCTGACAACTAAAAGTTATCTTTTGGGAGGTGATTAGGGACAGAAAATGGAAATCAGGTGACAAGTGGTGGTCATGGCACTAGCAAAGGATCAAGTTACAAAGATTGTCTCTCCTAAACCAAGAGTGAACTACAAAGGCATTTACCTCCCCCCATCACCACCACCACCAAAATGAGCATGCATAATAACTAACGAGTGTTCATTCACCAGAGTCTCTGGGCAAATCACAACCTTCCAACCCTGAGTTAAGAATGATTCACGTTGGAAGTACTACAAAAAAGAGAAAGTGGGAAATACAGCTCACCCACCACCCAGTTCTCCCACCATCCTAAATCATGTTGCTTCTTTCAGTAACTTTACTCCATTCCCTTGCATTAAGCACAAGATGCACAATCCCAAAATCATATTCGGTATGAGCTAAGAGTCTGGGGAAAGTTTTTTTAAAATTGCCTGATGCACATCTCCTTTTTTCTCACCCAAGACTCAGGCCACATTCTCCAACCTTTGGCACTGCCAAAATTCAACCTTAAAAAACTGGTCTTTCAACTTTGAACAGGGGTTACACATGAATGAATTAATTGTAGAACACTTTGAAGATGTGTGAGAGGGTGGAAAGGTTAGTTTTTACTGTCGTTCCACCCAGCTCCACCATTCAGAGTATAATGCAATTCTACTGGAGTTTTTGCTGCTTTCAAGGCACAAGCATAGATGCTCAGCAAGTTTTTAAGAGTTCCAGGATAAACTTTAAGGCAGTCCACAAGGATTCTCTATTTACAACCAGCCAAACCGGGTTGTAAGCTGGCTATTTTCTATAAAATTATATCAGAGTTAAGAAATGACATGACATATATAATAAAGCTAGCATTATGTTCAAATTCAAAAAGTCCCGGATGAAAATTATAGTTCATGGACCTAAAAGATACAAACTCAAACACCAACTCAGAGTACATTTTTGAAGAGAAACTCCCAGCTTTCTCTTCAAAACAAGATAGGTAACACCTATCCTGTAAGATTACTGTGAACAGTAAGATATCCAGGCCCTTTCTTCTTCCTTTAGAATATACTCCTTACAAAGCACCTTTTAGGCAAGGGCCTACCTCAAAAAAAAAAAAAAAAGAAAAGAAAAAGAAAAACTCCCTAGGAGGGAGAGGTCCTTTAAGTACACACTAGTCCATGGACGTTCCAGACACATATGCAACTCCATTTTAGCAAGAGAACCTGCAAAGGCTTTGGCCATCCCTATCCACTGACCCGTGGATATTCTTAATCCTCAAGCAGAGAAAGCCCCTCTCAACCAAGCCCAAGGCCTTGTAGGGCCAAAAAAAAACAATGAAACTCTACTCATCAACTCTCGATGTGACACTTTCCTTCTAAATATCTTCTAATTAAAGAATTGAAGGCAAAGTTCCTACATAGTGAGGCCATTCTATTCACAAAGTATACCAGCAATACATGTACACACACACACACACACACACACACACACACACACACACATTTCTTCCTCCTCATGGAAGGTAATAGAAATTACTTCCATGTAAGGCCAAAATGAACCTTTTCCCTTCTTCCCCTCCAGAAACACACCCACTTCAAACTGGGCAGAACTCAGCTGGCAAGACTGTATGGGTAATAGATTTACAGACCACACTTCAAATCACACTATATGAGTTTTCAGAAGTAACTCATAAGTCACAAAAAAATGCCAAATTTGCAAACGGTCCCACATACTATCTAGCACCTTTATCACAGTTGTCACCAGAGAAAAGGAATACTTCTAGAAACTTATGCTCGCACACACACACACAAACACACACACACATACACACACACTCAGGTCAATGTACAGGGGGGAAAATGCAAGTCTGGTTTAGTTTATCTCAACTGCCCTCAACAGTGTAACCGAATGTGCCCCCTTAAATAAAGCCACAGCCCAAGGAGCTTGGTGGGAGAGTGGCTGCTAATAACTTTCTCACGTGGTTCTCAAGGCCACCACAGTCACACCTGACTCCACACTGTGATCAAGGGCCTCTTCAAGACGACAGCCAAGAAGCCCGCTATGGTTCATTTGCTGCAGCAAGCACCAAGCAGGGAGCTGCATTTCTTCGGCAGTGCCCCTCCAACAGTATCCACTCCTTTGTCAGGAATAGGAGTCAAGAAAGCCCTGGGCTCCAGAGAGTGCAGAAGGTGGAGAGAGGCCCTGTCCTCCCACTCTCACCATGACAGCAGTGTGTCCAGGCAGGCCTGCGCAAACAACACCCTGCATCACATTACCAGCCCCAGATCTACTCCTCAGAGAGGCAAGACGCATAATGGATTTCATTAACGGCACTTTTCCCAGATTCAAAGGCAAGGTTTTCAGCTGACTGAGTCCTGGCGCCCTGGATCTAATACCACACGGGGTGCTGCTGGTCCTACTCCTGCAGACCCTACCCTCAGAGCCGTCCCGCTTCATAACTGTCTGAGACAGAGCTTGCTACCACTCCATGTGCCCAATGAGCCAGGAGTCTTGTGTCCTAAGTGCCCACAGACTCCTCTTCCAGTCACTCATCCAGGGGTCTTCAGCTGAACTCTCCTGTCAGTTCAGGGGCAGCAGGAAATTTCTGCAGAGCAGCTAGTGGAATTCCTGATGCGGTGTCCCTGTCACCCCTGAGTTTGGATTTATTAGCATAAATAAATGCTTGCTGACACCTTCGCCCCACTCCCTGGTCTCACACTTAGCAGATCCAAGAAAGAAATCACATTGCTGGTCCCAGGATTAACTCAGCACCCTAGGAAACTAATGGGAGAGACGCAATTCAACATACCAAAGTATCCAGCACAGGCCAATATTTCTAAAATACATCCATTCCCTTGTGGTGAGGGTGTTCTAAGCAGAGGTCCCCAAACTTAACTTGGCCCACCACCCCTGTTTTTAAGTAACTCCAAGCACAACTTTCTTTAGAGTTTTAGAGCTTGCATAATGATCACACCCCACTATTTTGCAAACAAAACAAAACAAAAGCCTAGCATTAAATCTGTGATGATGATGCAGTGAGATGCAGGGCCTTCTTGAAGGAAAACAACAGAAAGCGCCTTTCCCCTCCCCCCTTCCCCTCCCTTCCCCTCTCCCCCTGTTGCTACTACTACTCACCTGGATGATCCCAGCACTCCCAAAGGAATGCTGGAAATCACCCACTTTGGAAACCACTAATCCAAACTAAGCAGGTGTAAATTATTTAAATCTCTCCTTCCTTCCAGAAGTGGAAGACCTTCAAGAATGTTGTCTTGAAGGGGAAGGGAAAATCAGGGAAACTATGGGAACACAACTGATCCTCCGTTCACTTCTACCGTAAGTAGTTTGAGAAATGTAGTCATAATCCACATTTATTATTTTCTCAAGACTAAAGAAATACGGAAGGAAATGTGGAGGCCACTAAATAACTCGGATATCCTATTACGAGGGTTGAAAACAATCCACCTCTCACCATTTCCTAAGCACAGTAAGCTTAGGAATTCCTCCCTAGCAAGCCCCTCAGCAACTCTCAGCAGTAACAGACTGGGGAGAGTGTTACTGGGGTTAAGGCACTTGCCTTGAATGCAGCTGACCCTGTTCAATTCCAGCACTGCCAGGAGTAACCCTCAAGCACTGCTTAGTGTGGCCCCCAAACAAAACCAAAAAAAAAAAAAAAAAACCCCTGCAATTATTTTGTTGCACTTGTTCTGTTTGGGGGCAAAACTTGGCAGTGCTCCAGAACTACTCCCTGCACAGTGCTAGGCAAGCAGGCAGTGACAGGAACAGAAACTAGGGCTTGGTGCATGCAACCCTAAATTCTGCATCTGACACTCAATTCTCAGAAGGGTTCTTTACAAAATAACTGAGTCACTGGACTCAGAAGTGTCAGATTTAAAAATTTTTCCTGGGCTGAAGAGATAGTACAGCAGGTAACTTGCTCGTGATAGACCTAGGTTCAATCCCTGGCATCCCATATGCCCCTCCCCCATCCCCACTAGGAATGATCCCTGAGTGCAGAGTCAGGATTAAGACCTAATACCACAAGATAGTGGCCCCAAAACAAACAAAAAGTGCTTCTTTAAATCATATAAAAATGTCTCAAAGACTCTACACAGCTTCCAGGTAAAGGACACCTCACCTGTGCAGTGAGAGGCACAGGTGCACTCCGCTCACTGCACTGCTCCCAGGAACACTGCCAAGAGTTTTATCACACCTCACAGACGAGGAAGCTGGCACTCTGAAAGGTGGCCAATAACGAGCCCAGTGCTACCCTCCAGTTAAGTGACAGAGGGACCCAATGCCCATGCCTGGGCCCACAAGAATGCAAGTTCTCACTGCTTCTCCACATGGGGAGAGAACAGAATGGGAGCACGGCTGTCCAGAAGCCTTGATCATTTCACTATAAAAGGGAGGAAACACCCCATCAAGAAAGAAAGAAAGAAAGAAAGAAAGAAAGAAAGAAAGAAAGAAAGAAAGAAAGAAAGAAAGAAAGAAAGAGAGAGAGAGAGAAAGAAAGAAAGAAAGAAAGAAAGAAAGAAAGAGAGAGAGAGAGAGAGAAAGAAAGAAAGAAAGAAAGAAAGAAAGAAAGAAAGAAAGAAAGAAAGAAAGAAAGAAAGAAAGAAAGAGAAAGAGAGAAAGAAAGAGACAGAAAGAAAGAAAGAAAGAAAGAAAGAAAGAAAGAAAGAAAGAAAGAAAGAAAGAAAGAAAGAAAGAAAGAAAGAAAGAGAAAGAGAGAAAGAAAGAGACAGAAAGAAAGAAAGAAAGAAAGAAAGAAAGAAAGAAAGAAAGAAAGAAAGAAAGAAAGAAAGAAAGAAAGAGAGAAAGAAAGAAAGAAAGAAAGAAAGAAAGAGAGAGAGAAAGAAAGAAAGAGAGAGAGAGAAAGAAAGAGAGAGAAAGAAAGAAAGAAAGAAAGAAAGAAAGAAAGAAAGAAAGAAAGAAAGAAAGAAAGAAAGAGAAAGAAAGAGAGAAAGAGAAAGAGAGAAAGAAGAAAGAAAGAAAGAAAGAAAGAAAGAAAGAAAGAAAGAAAGAAAGAAAGAAAGAAAGAAAGAAAGAAAGAAAGAAAGAAAGAAAGCTAGCTCCTCTTGAGATACTTGGGACCAGAGAGAGAGTTCAGCACGGAGGGAGCTTGCCATATATGCAGCCAACCCAAGGGTCAATCCTTGGCATTCCATATGGTCACCTAAGCATTGCCAAGAGTGATTCCTGAGTGCAGAGTCAGAAATAACCCCTGAGCATTGCTGGGGTAACATCCCCTCCCAAAAAAAACACACAAAAAAAAAAGGAAAAGAGAAAACTCCTCTAGAAATTATTGGGGCTGAAGAGATAGTACAAGTGGTAGGGTGCTGGCTTTGCACGCAGTCAACCCAAGGTTGGATCCCCGGCATCTCATACGGTACCCCAAGCATTGCCAGAAATGATTCCTGAATGCAGAGCCAGGAGTAACCTCTGAGCATCGCTGGGTGTGGCCCAACACACAACACGACACGTCACCACATATCTGCAAGGAACAAAACAAGCCCAGGGGGGCTGAGCAGTCCCCTGCCCACCAGACTGGCTAGAACAAAGCCCCTCAGCCCATTTAAACATAGTCTCAGTCACACACACCCACACTGGGCCACTGGAAGGAAGAAGCAAGGCAGGCAGCAGCCATCACAGAGTTAAAGGTTAACCTGGAGTCCATTCGTACCACATGCAGTTGCCATCAGCCAGGCAAACAGATGAAGTGTGAGAAGTCCTAAAACAAAAGTGTAGAGACCAGCCCGGAGCTGCCTGTGCTGCAGGTCCTGTCTGTTTATATTCTGTCCCTCCCTGACAACTCTTTCATCCTCCCTGCAGCCAAGCCCCCACACAGGCAGGCAAGCACACACACACCACCACAGGCACCAGCAGCAGGAAGGATGGTGGCCCCTGAACTTGACCTTGCTACTGGCCAAGGATGCTCAGTACACACACACACACACACACACACACACACACACACACACACACACACACACACACTGTTCCCCTTAGCCTCACCAGGTACATAAAGGGGCTTTTCAGGGGTGTTTCCCCAACCCCGACTTGCTCGCTCACACATGAACTCGCCTGGAGCTAAGGGACACAGTGGGCCGCAGCTGTTCCTTCTTCCTTCAGCACTTGGCAAAAGGGCTGGAACTCCAACTCGCAAATGTCTGATCCTTGGGTCCCACTGTGAACCCAACAGATCTGTGGGTTTGCCACCGGGGAGGGTTTAAAAGAATGATCTGAATGATCTGCATGACAGGAGCCGCCACCCACCTCGCCCCCAAAAAAGGGAGGACCTGGACTTAAGGCAACCTGCAAAGTCCCAGGGACCCCAAAGACACTGAGACCCCAGGCAGATTTATCTCACTCAGCTGATCTGAATTCCTTTACAGATTTGCAAACTACCAACCCAAGGGGAAAAACAAAAAGTGCTCCTTCAAGAACTGCAGTATTTATTGTGTTGTGCTGGGGCAATCTCATTCTAGAAAAACAATAAGCGTCTGGAGGGGGAAAAGTTTTTTTTTTTCTTTCTTTTTTTTTCTTTTTGGGTCACACCCGGCGATGCACAGGGGTTACTCCTGGCTCTGCACTCAGGAATCACCCCTGGCGGTGCTCAGGGGACCATATGGGATGCTGGGAATGGAACCCGGGTCGGCCGCGTGCAAGGCAAACGCCCTACCCGCTGTGCTATTGCTCCAGCCCTGGAGGGGGAAAAGTTTTAAACATATATAGATATATGTATGTATGCCTGTGCACGTGCGCGCGCGTGTATGCGTGTGTGTGCGCGCTTGTGTGTGCGTGTGTGCGTGCGTGCACGCGTGTGCGTATGCATGTGTGCGCGCTTGTGCGTGTGTGCGTTGCGTGTGCGCTTATGTGTGCATGTGTGTGCGCTTGTGTGTACGTGTGCGTGCGCGCGTGTGCATGTATGTGCGTGTGAGTGTGCGCGCGTGTGCGCGCGTGTGTGTGCATGTGTGTGCGTGTGTGGAGGGGGCCGCCTGTCGCTAGTCCTGGCGCCCGGGCAGCAGGGTGCAAAAGCCCGGGCTGGGCCCCCGACGCTGCTCAGTCCGGCGCCGGGCGCGGACTCCTGAGGCGAGGAGCGGCGGGAACGCTGCGCGGCGAGGACCGGCTCCAACCACCCCGCCGCCAAGAAACGCACCAAGCCCCGAGCTGCCGAGCCCGGGGCGGCACTCTTCCCCCCATTCTTTCTTTTTTTGTTTCCGTTCTGGCTCTTGGCTTCGGCCGCCCGGGCTGCGGCTCGGCGCCCCCACGCGCGGGGCCGCGCGGACAATGCGGGGCCGAGTGCCGGGGCGCCGCGGCCCGGCCGACCCCTCCGCGCACGCCCCAAACTTCCCCCAACTCCGCCAACTAAGTTTCGCCCTCACCGTGCGGCGCCGGCGGGCTCCCCCGCGGCTCCTCGGGGCGCCGGCGGACAACAGGCGGCCGCTGCCCGCGGCGGCTGAGGCGGCGGAGGCGAGGAGGCGGCGGAGGCGACTGAGGCGCGGACGCGGCGGAGGCGACAGAGGAGGCAGCGATCTCCGCGGGCTCCGCTCCGCGCTCTCCGGGCACGCCGCGCCCACCCGCGGCGCATGCGCACGGGCACCCGACGGGCGGGTCCGCGCCAGGGCGGGACCCGCGGCCGGCGCGCGGCCCGTCAGTCAGCGAGGAGCCGGAGGCTGCGAGCTGCGAGTGCTCAGTAGAGCTGTCCGTCACGGCCCGGGAGGCCAATAAGAAGGCTGCGGGGCGGGGCGCCGCGTTGCTAAGAGAGGCAGCGGCGGCGGTGGCGGGCTGTGGCGCTGCCCCCGGCTGCTGGACTCCGCGCAGCCCCTGGACAACTTCGAGCAGCTGGCCCACACGCAGCGCCCCGCGGCCCTCTTCCTCTGTGCGCCCGTGCCGAGCGTCTCTTCGCTCCCCCGCCCAAACTGGAGTTGGCATTGCTCCCGGTAGTCTTTCAACAGGTGGGTTTTGAGCGTGTTTTGTTTTGAGTTTTGTTTGTTTTTGGATTTTGAAGGTGACTGGCACAAGCCCCCAGGTCTGCACACTTGCAAGGCAAGTAAGTCCCCGACCACTGAGCCATATTCGGAGGAAAGAAGGTAGGAAGGAAGGGTCGATGGATGGAGGGAGGGAAAGGGAAGATGAACCAACGGGTGGAAAATTGGATGGGTGGGTGGGTGGGTGGGTGGGTGGTGGATGGGGTGGAATGGATGGATGGCTGTGTAGGTGGATGGGTGGGTGGATAGATGGGTCAGTGTGTGGGTTGGTGGTGGGTGGGAGCTGGGTGTGGGATGGACAGTGGAGAATGGAGAGGGATGGGAGAGTTGGTTCTCACCTGTATTGTCTGAGCTCACAGAATACAAGCAAAGCCAGACTTTCCCAGGGCCACAGGGGAGACTGTTTAGCAGCCTCATCTTTCTGCTCATTTCCTTTTTGCTCATTCTCATCTAGTCAGTGTTTTGTGGCCCTGAGAGATGAGAGCCAGTCCTGTTGCTGCCACAAGGAACGTACTGTCCTCTTGAGGAGGCCACTTCTGAAAGGAGCAAACCAGCAGCTATCCCAAGAAACCCGCTTAAGGGGCTGGAGAGATAGCACAGCGGGTAGGGCGTTTGCCTTGCACGCGGCCGACCCGGGTTCAAATCCCAGCATCCCATATGGTCCCCTGAGCACGGCCAGGGGTAATTCCTGAGTGCAAAGCCAGGAGTAACCCCTGTGCATCGCCAGGTGTGACCCAAAAAGCAAAAAAAAAAAAAAAGAAACCCGCTTAAACCCAAGTTGGGGACAAACCTAGCTCTTTTCCAGCATCTAGCAACACCATATTCCATCTTGCTCGGGACTCCAGACAATCTACCTCCTCCGTCTCCCTTTCCCAAAACTCCAGAGAAAGCCAAGAGCCCAGCGCTACTGAAGTGGACGGCGCCTACACATCCCTGGGGGGTGGGGGGGTTTCCATGGGTGTCAATTCTAATGTGCAGGTGTGGTGAGAGCTGGGATCCTCTGTTTCCCACAAGCTCCCAGGTGGCCCACTTTTTGGTGGGCCACACCCAGTTGTGCTTTGGGTTACTCCTGGCTCTGCACTCAGGAATTACTCCTGGCAATGCTTGGAGACCCTATGAGATGCCTGGGATTGGACCCAGACCAGCCACACGCAAGGCAAATGCCCTACCCACTGTCCCATCTCTCCAACACCCCAAAACCCCACTTTGAGAAGCAGGGTGCTCCTGACTGACTCCCCCAGGTACTGCTCCGCAGGCCCTTACCCTCAGGCACTAGCCTGAGAGAGAGTAAAAGGTTATGTGGTGTGTGAGTAGGTGTCTGGCTGGCAGTGTCTCACCCAGCATCCCTGAACTAAGATTCCTCCTTCCCAGAGTGCCTCCACCCCCTGTGGCCATCTCACTGGGAGTCTGAGTCTGGTGATTTCTCGGTTTACCTGAGTAAGTTGGCAGCCAGGAGAGGTGCCAGTTCTTATCTCGCAGGAGTAGAGTCAAGTGTCTCTGGACTAGCTCTCTGGCTTCCACTGACAGTCCTCTTGCCTCAACTTATAGTTTATAATACCCAATATAGTGCCTAATCCCTATAATGCCTGAGATACATATACTACATATTAAGCATGCTGCTTACTTGTATATAGATACGTATCACTACTGAGCCTTGGCTGTGTGCCCCAGGATTAGACAGGAATGTCCCCTGAAGCTCCGGAAGTCCCAGCTAACAGGCCAGCAGACCAGCAAGCATCCCAGCCCACAGATGGGTGTGGAGTCTTGGGGTGCACAAAGAGTGCCTCTACTGGAGGGGTGAAAGTTCAGTGGGGGCCTTGGCGGATGTGATAGATAAGACAAACCCAGGAGGGCAATCTGCAGGGCAAAGATCAGTGAAGCAGAACAGGAAGCCAGGGTGGCAGCTGGGGCAGGGAGGGGCACAAGAGAGGAAGAGCAGATGTAACCCAGGGAGGTACCAGGCAGCACACATAGACACGGGACTGTGGGGAGACTTGGCATTAGTCTGAAGGCAAGCACTGGGGGTATCTGTCAGGGGCACAGGGACCAGAGAGAGAGCCGTGTTTGTTTGGGGGGCTTCACCCACACACTGCACTGGGATCACCCCGGGAGGTGCTGGCGGGACTAGATCCAGCCATGAACCCCTCCCGGCCCAGGGAGACCGGCCTTTGACCTCAGACCTGCCTGGCACAGAGGAGCCTTCAGCGTCCCACAGGGTTGGGGCTTGGGTCTCCCTCTGCTGACAGTGCCACATTCCAGCATGCCATTAGTCTCTGACTCCTTTCCCAGGCTCCCATGGAGTCAGGCCACTTATCACCTGCTCACTATGTGACACTTCATCTGCCAAGACAAATGTCACATTCAGAAAGCCTTCCAGTGAGGGAGGGCTTTGCAGACCTGGCCTGGGACTGGGCAGGAAGAGGGGACAATGGCCCACCCCCTAAGCAGTGCTCAAGGGCTATTCCTGGGTTCTGAGGTCAGGGTGCCGTATGTGTTGCCAAGGGTTTGAAGCAGGCCCTGCATGCACAGCAAGTGCCCTCACTCCTGTTGTGTCTCTGGAGGTGCGCCTTAGGGTCCACAGACAGAACCTTAGGGGAACGGGTCCTGACTGATGGCACCAATCATCCTGGTAACTAACTCCCAGCCCAGCGGCCAGTGTGAGCAACGAAATGCTGCCAATTCAAGAAAAGTGTGTCCCCAGTGTCAGAGCAACCAAGAGCTGCATTAGGCTGATCTCCATGACCCCGTGAGACTTCACGCCAGTAGAGCAGTTTTTAATTAAATGAAGTAAACGCTTTGGAAAGTGTGAAGCTGACAGCCTTGGTGAAGGCCAGAAATAGCAGCAAGGCCTGAGCACCTCTGCAGTGACTAGATCATGTCTGCAGGCTCGTGGGTTTCAGGACGGCTGCCTGCTGAGGCTCTGTCACATCTGAGCTGCCTCTGAGAACTGTCTGTCAGACAGAAGAGTCGTTAGCTCTGCTGCCCATGGCTGAACCACGTGCTTGGTGCGGGTCAGAGCTGCACGTCACAGCTGCACCAGATTCTCTGACACCTTCAGGGTTTGCTTCGGTCTGGTCTGGTTTAGGGGCTGTGCCCTATGATACTCTGGCTCAAGGACCGAGGGATACTCTTCTGGCTCAGGCCTAGGAATCAAAGTATGAGGATGTATCCTTTTGTTTTTGTGTTTTGTTTTTGTTTGGGGGCCACACCCAGCAGTGCTCAGAGTTTGCTTCTGGCTCTGTGCTCAGGGATCACTCCTGGTGGGCTCA